>NW_026294525.1:41124546-41584546 GCF_007827085.1 Peromyscus californicus insignis
ACTTTTATTTCTTGTAATTCATTTTGGTGTGTGGTATAAAGAGATGATATAAAATGATGTTTCCCCTAGTGAGCCAATTATTTCAGAGGTAGTAATGGAAAAAGGCTCTTCTTTGTGGATTTTTATTTTTTATAATTATGTGTCATATTATTAAAGATAGTATGATATAAAAATGTGTTTTAATATATGTTATCCTTTATGAATCTGGTCCTATATTAATATCATCTATAACTGAAGTGACTTTATAGCATGCTTTAATATGAAGCAAAACTAATTCCATCTTATTTCTGTAAAATTCCTACAGGTGCCTGCAACACAAACACACGTAACTGGGAAGGTTCACTAGTCACCACCATTTATCTTCCTACATAGGCCCTGGGGAGTGTCATCCTACCATCTCTCTGTCACCCATGTCTTTAAGTCAGTGGTTTTCCACCTTCCTACCGCTGGGACCCTTTAATACAGTTCTTATGTTGTGGTGACCCTCAACCATAAAATTATTTTGTTCCTACTTCATAACTATAATTTTGCTACTGTTATAAATGATAATGTAAATATCTGATATGTTACCCCCCAAGGGGTCACGATCCAGAGGTTGAGAACTACTGCTTTAAGGACTGGACTCTCAGATAATCTGATATCTAGCTAATCTATCAGTTTGGTTTGTCTTTTACTTCTCAAATTCTTTTTCCAAATCACATCAGAGTAATGTCCTGAGCCCCCTTTGAGATTTGCAAAGTCACACTGCTTTGCACTTTCTGAGATGTACAGTCCAGTCCTCACCCCTACAACAGCTCTCCGTTCTCATAGCCTGGATGTGTAGAGAGTGGTGGGCAGGAGTGAATATGGAAAAGATGCAACAACCTGAGATCCAATGACATTTTTCTGGTTTTATAATTACTTTCTGGGCTTTAAACGCTCCCCTGTTTTTTGGCCCTGGTGATGTGGTCTCCCCATGCTTGGCGGTGTCTCGCATTGTACAGCGTATACCATGGAGCTGGACCATTCCTGGGATGCTTTTGACTGTTTCTCCTACACACTTCACAGTGTACAAAACTGGGAGCAAACCTGTCTTACTTTATCCTTTCTCCGTGGCCTCTGCTATTTTCAGAAGTGTTATACACTACTTATTTGAATCTGTTTGCTGCTCAGGCAATCCAAAAGATAGGTGTGGAAACAAGTTTGTAGGTGTTTTCTGTAATTTAGATTAAACCTAATGCACATCTTGTGTGCAACAGGCAATTTTAAATTTTTTTAGAAGATTTTATTTTTTAATTTTAATTATGTGTGTCTGTGTGTGGTGCATGTGAGTGCAGTACCCACAGAAGCCAGAAAGGGTATCAGACCACATGGAGCTGGAGTTATAAGTGGTTGTGAGATACCTGATGACCACTGAGTCATCTCTTTAGCCTTTACTAACAATTTATAACTTTGAAGACTGAACACAAATTGAGAAAATAAAAATATCCATTATCTGCATATAATCTTTAGTGATGTCAATGGTGAACAATTATTAAAAGGCTAAGCCAGTTTTAAAAAATGATGAATTTTAATTAATTATATTGTACATATATTTGGGTATACAGGAATATAAGGATTCCTGAATGCAATATGAAATAACTAAATCAAGCTAATTAATACATCTGTAACCTAATATACCATTTGTTTATAGTAGCACTATTTGAAATTTACTCTCAGTAATTTTTGAAGTGTAAAGTTAGTTTTGGTTAACTTATACACAAAGTTTACAAGTACTTCTAATTTTGAGGTTGGAGTGATTACAAAAAATAGTGCTTTATTGCTTTAAAAATGTTAGTAACTTGGTTTGAAGTGGTTCTCAGTAGCCAAGATAGAGAATCAAGCCAACTGTCCATCAATGAGTGGGTAGCTACTGAAAAAACATTCTTCTATGTATATATTAATATACAGAAAATGTCATTAGCCATAAAATTAATGAAATCATGTCACCTGTAATAATATGGAGTGATTTCAGGGCATTCTTTTACATGCATAAAATGACAATCATTATGTACTGTTATTTATATGTGGAAGCCAGAAAATTGTTATCACCTAAAAAGAGAGTAAAATATCAGTTGACAGAGCCTGGGACTAGGGCTCATGAAGAGAAAATGATTATTAGGTACAAGGAGCACAGCTGGAGATGAGTGTAACATCTAATACTCATGAGGACAGCCAAAGTTGACATTGTTGTACATTTCAATGTATACAAAAGAGGGACTGATAACTGTTTTGACATGAGAGAGATACACAGTATAAATGTATTTAAATACCTTACTGCAGTCCAAAATATGGATCATCACATCAATTAAAAAAGAAAATGTATTAAAGAATAAAATTAAATTTATAGGAGAATTTGGCTTTCTTGTCATTACATGAGGACAAAATAGATGTTAATTTTTTTTAGTACAGCTTTGTTAACCTCATGATAATAATAACCTTCACTGGAAAGAAAAGAGATAGTGTGTATGAAAGGCCTGTTCCTCTAGGATTTCAATGTAAGTGATCCAAATTTGAGTGCTGACTATGATTTTCAAAGCATTTTTTTATTTACCTAGGATGTCACAGTGCAGGCATGGTAAAAGGACCTCTTTCATTACTCATTTTCTAAGATGATCTAATGTTTCTCATGTAGGAAATGAACAACAAGAAACTGCGGCTAACCTCATAACAAGTCCCACATGTAGATATAGCTTTGTCCCTTAGAACGAGGCATTCAGACCTTTTCATTGTGAAATGGTTGCATCTTCTGAGGAAGAAATTAAAAAGGGAGTGTTTGTTCTTGACATGACTTTTGTGCTTTCCATCTGCTGGGACAGGGTGAGGATGGTCGAAGTCCTAGGTTGGTTAGTCATGAGAGGAGGTGCTGCCAGTGCCGAGCCTTTGATTTGATGCCAGGGGTCACCATCGTTCCTTGACCACAGGGTAGGTCACAGCTACATCCTCCACATGTTATCATCACTGAAAACATTATATGGGCCGACAATCAGTTCATAAAACTAGAAGAAGAAGGACTTTAATGAATGTCTTCTAGAGGCTGGCCAGGCTGTTTGGAACTAAATAATTAAAAGGGATCCACAACAGGATGGTGAATCATTAGAACTTTCTGGAGGCTTCCCATCTAGTCTTTCTCTTCGCTAAGGGTTCTTTCACAAAGTTCCTTAACACTGACATTGAACTTTGAAGGCCAAGGGAGTTTTCTTCACATTTTGAAGATGAAAAAGAAAACATTACTTGAATCACAAGGACAAACTCCAACAGATCTCTGTGACTGTCAAGCTTCAGAATTCAAATGAGGCTGGCGTGTGGGCATGCCTCATCAGAGATCAAAGGATGATATCTTCTAATTGGTCCTAAAGGGCTTCCGGGTTGTGTCATCTAAGTGGCAATGGCTTTCATTAAAGGTTAGTTATCTGTTCAAACATTAAAAATCACTTTGGTTCTGAACGTCCTTGTATAAAAAAACAAAAGATTTGAGGCAGATTAAAAGAAAGGATTGAATAGCTACTATTGATCATTTATTAACAGTTCTTACTTCTATAGGATGCAGTATTTTCTGAGGAGGTACCAGAAGCATCCTAATTAATCACCATTTTATCAGTGATTGCAGTTCTGGATGTGTCCAAATTTTGAATCACTGAGTTATCACCCTGGTCATGCTTAATTCATTTGTCCAGCAGCCTCTGAGAACTATTTCAGAATGACCTCTTTCTTTAAAGCTCCTGGTGTGCCCTGGGTGGGGCCCCAGAGCTCTATTAGCAAAAAGAAATTGGATGTAGTGGTTGTGCTCCCATTGAGAGCACCACATGGGTATCCATTGGAGTGGTTGCTGCTTTGAGTCTCTTGTTAACAGTGAGAGAAAAGCAACCTGAAACCAAGAAGTACCCATTTCTACAGAACTACCTTCTCCAGGATCACCTTGCAATTTCTATAGCAACAAGCATATCACATAGCAGTATGAAACAGAAGATTTTGTATATATAGCTATATAGATATTATAGATATATTATATATCTATATATTAATATATTTTTCTGAAGGTCTTGAATAGCAATTTTCATTGGTATCTTGAATATATAAAATGCCTATTATTATTATTATTATTATTTTCTGACTTAAGAACTTTTCTACTTTGTATTCCAGATACTTTGACAAACCTGTGGTTTGATTGGTGGACTGGTGTTCTTCTACAAGAGCCTTCCCATGTGGATTTATTGTACAAGTCTTAAATTTATTTGATAAGACTTAGTCTAGGCTACCGATAAAGTAGTTTATTTTTAATAAATATTACTACTTAATATTATGGAATCAGGCTCAGGCTTTCTTCTTTATATAATGTTGAAAGACAAAGATAAATTGATGTGCATTTTGCTCATGTTGGAGATTTTCTCCCTGACAAAGAAGAGATAATGCATAGAATTGGAGGATTATAACAGCCTGCATAAAAACAGTATTTTAGAACAAAGAGTGCTTTAAGCTAATGACTACCAGGCTAAAAGAAAGTCCACTGAGAAAGTCCAATGGCATGAGAGAAATGTGCCAAGCAAGTGGCATAATGTAACCACACACACAAGGCTGCAACTGTGAAAGCAGGCATTATCACAGTGGGTATAACTGCCATAGCGGAAATGATTAGAAGGGATTATGGGCAATCTAGAGAAATAAAACTAAATGAAAGGACTATAAACATTAGAGTTTAATCCTGTGGCTCTGAGAATAAGCCAAAATAGGAATTAGGCAAGATTGTGGAACTATTGTGGCAAAAAATGATTTTTCTACTATGTGTTTTGCTTAGTACAACCCTAGAACAATCATTTCCCTCCCCCCTCAAGTGGAAAAGGCTTAGCAAGGCAGAATTAACTTGAAAAAGTATGTACGTGCTGCACAGCGCACGACAAGTGTAGATAAAACACAGTTATGAAGTAATAGTTACCATTCACTGCTTTGAGTGTGTTCTGTTTTAGCCCATCAAAAATATTGTTATGATTTGTATTTTAAAAAGTGCAGGGAGGAGGAAGTTCTGTCCCACCTAACTTTAAGGTTGTCAGTTTTGAAAGAAAAAAAAGTCTGTTAGGCTGAGCACAAAGGCACAATCTGTAATCTCATGGTTTGGGAAGCAGAAGCAGGAGGATCATGAGTTTGAGGCCAACTTCAGCTCTCTGGGAAGACTGGTTATCTCAAAACAAACACCAACCTGTTAATTATTAAGAAACAAGTTTAAAAGCAAGTATACTTAAGCTATTTATTTTGATTTTATGCAAACGATTGTTTTGCTTACATATATGTATGTGTATCATGTATGTTCCCAGGATCCATTGAAGCCAGAAGAGGGTGTCAGGTCCCCTGGAAGTGGAGTTACAGACAGTTTGTGAACTGCCATGCTAGTACTGGGAACTGAACCCTGGTCCTCCGCAAAAACAAGTGCTTTTAACTGCAGAGCCATCTCTTCAGCCCTAAGGGGGAAAAAATAAGATTATTGTTGTGGTGAGGGGTGTATGTATATGTGTGTGTATGTGTGTGTGTGTGTGTGTGTGTGTGTGTGTGTGTGTGAGAGAGAGAGAGAGAGAGAGAGAGAGAGAGAGAGAGAGAGAGAGAGAGAGAGAGAAAGAGAGAGAGAGAGACAGACAGACAGACAGACAGACGGAGACAGACTGAGACAGAGAGAGAGCACGCACGCTGGTGTTATGTCTGTGTGGTATATACTCACATGCTTGTTCAGGTATTTTAGCTTTGCATATTTGGAGTCCAGAAAAGGGATGTAGGGCCTTAAGTTTGCATTGGGAAAAGGAAAACATGTGTCTCAGTAAGACTAGACTTTCCCCTCAGTAAAACAATGTTTTTCCAGTTTGACATTTCATTAATTTTGTTATTTTTTAAAAAGAAATTAGTTGATTAAAAGTGGAAAAATGTCAACAGCAGCATTTTGTGGTAATTATCTTATGTTCAATTAAATTAATAAAGCATGTGAAGATGGCAAGGTAATGATTTCATCATTTAGCTGGAAATTTTGAAGAAGTTTTAAAAGAAAATTGGCTACAGAACTAGTTTATATCATGGTTATAGATTGATAGCAGAGCTCCCATCAGAAATATTGTTATATTTCTATTTTCTGAAGAGATTACAAATGCATTAACATCAAATTAGAAGTGCTAATTCATGGGTTAAAAATTTGTTAAAAATTAATCCTTTAGCCGGGCGGTGGTGGCGCATGCCTTTAATCCCAGCACTCGGGAGGCAGAGCCAGGCGGATCTCTGTGAGTTCGAGGCCAGCCTGGGCTACCAAGTGAGTTCCAGGAGAGGCGCAAAGCTACACAGAGAAACCCTGTCTCGAAAAAAAAAAAACCCCCAAAAAAATTAATCCTTTAAAACATAAAAAGCTTAGGTAATTAAAGCTTTTATTTCATTGTTAGAAAATCTTGAGGTTTTTTTTTACTGTGTAATTGCAGTAGTGTGCAAAAATAATTGCAAAGCTATTAACATTCTTGATAATGATTCATCATTCAGTTACCAAGGAAAGTTGCTTTTCTTAACCTTTAAAATTAACTGGGATGATTTTAAGCATAAACTACCTTAAGTAATTAAAACTATCTTAATTTCTTGAATGGCCAATGCCACTTCTGACAGATCTTTGTGTTTCTATACATCTCTTAGACAAAATCAGGCTTAATTTGACTTGAGTTTACATTGCATTACATGACAGCTTGTTTGATGTGATTAAAAATTGTCTGAATTACTAAGTATTTAATAGAGTTTTGATTAGTAACTGGCACATATGAAAGGCTTGGATATTTACTTTGGACATAACTTGATTAGTTTATATAGCTATTCAGATTTTAACCATAATCTCTGAGGGCCTTTTCCTAGTCCTTTCCTAACTGAATATTTCATTCCTCCTCTATCTTCCAAGAAACTGAGTCTCATGGCTTGGGACTACAGTTTCCAGCCAAGCATTTTGGACCCTCACCAGCCTGACTGATAAGGCACATGGTCAATTATAGTGTTTGTATGAACTTTAAATTCCAATTTTAGTTTCACGGAGAACTCTTGTTTTTCTGTCATTAGAATCATGAGCAATCAACACTGTATGGAAAGAGAAGAGCAGCTAATCCTGATAATTCTGGGTACATATGCTAGAAGTTTTGAGTTAACTTCACACAGCTTTATAAGCTCAGCTGTTAAGTGATTATGCACATAGCTGCAGTATAAAAAGGGGTAAATCGGACAGCATGCTAAAATATTTGGGATACATATACGCCCATTACCCTTCTTGCTTTCTTACTTGTTTATTTACTTATTTATTTTCATGTGCACTGTGTATTATGTGGGTGAGTGTGCATAGTGTGTGTGTAAAGATCAGAGGACAACTGTGTGTGTGGTCTGTTCTCTTTCCACTTTTACATGGGTTCCAGCGATTAAAATCAGGTTGCTAGGTTGCATCACATGTGTCTTTACCAGCTGAGTCATCTGGCTGGCCTTTATATTTCCTTTCAGAGCCTGTTTGATACACCAGGACTAGATTCTGCCTCATGGGATCTCCTTTCATCACAGATCCTAAAACCATCTCCCCATTTCTCCCTTGATTTAAAAGCATTTCCTCATTCCTTCCAATATTTTTTCTTGGCCTGTTAATCCTTTTCATTTTAAGTCATACTGAATTTTGCCTATGCGTTGTACATTTAAAGTTACCATTTTAAGATTGGTATTAATACAATATACCACATTCTTTAATAATCCATCATATAAGATGAACATTATGAATGTGAAAATATTCTTATTTTTGTGTTTAAAGATATCCTGCATAGGAATTGTGTATATTACAAGGATTACTAATAGGCACGTATTTGATCAGTGTTGTTGATGTATCTTTGATTGGGCCACTATGTAAACAAGGGCATTTGCAATACTGATTCATTACACCCTTAGATATATTTAATAAAATGCCTATTTCTTGTATCTGGACCCTTCTCCCTCATGATCTTCAGGAAGAGGAATTTCCTTTATTCACATTTCAAGTATCTCCTCTGTGGGAGATATTTCACAATATCTCATCTAATAAAAGCTGTCCAGATTTCTGTACCTCACCACTTGCTTATCACAATTTTTAGTATTTAGAATGGTTCCTACTGTCATGCATAGATGGAGGAATGTCCCACAGGTCCTGAGGACCCTACTCTCTTCACAATAAACACCTAAAGTATAGCAGGAAGCTCCCATCCAGAGCCCTGTGCAGTGAGAGAGAGCCAATTTGCAGGAGGAAGTGTGTCTCACATGCTGCTGCAGATAGAGTTTCATGAGTGGCTGTGGAGGAGCCACATTCAGGTGACCAGTAGTCTTTAGAGCAGTATATTGATGTGAAATCATATTGTTTTAGCCAATAACAAACTCTAACTCAAATTCGGTACTTGATATGCACATGTGTCTAAATTAATAATACTGAGCATTATTAAAGATAAAATAAAAATCAAAGAAATGAATAAAAAAGAGAGACATCAAATAGTTAATGGCTATTTCTCGGAGATGTGGGATTCAGGTGGATTTTGCTTTCCTTACATTTGCATGTGTGTTTTAATTTCTTTTTTTATTTAAGCCAGCATAGCTTGAAGATTGCATTAAATAACAAATAAAGCTATTTTCAGTGAGAAAAAGAAATGAGTAAGAATAATTTCAGGATAATGAATCATATTTTTATTTCTTTTTTCTCCTTTTTGGTGTGTGTATATGTGTACATGTTCATGCACATGTTCATGTGTGTTTGTGTGTATGTGTCTGTGTGTGTGTCTGTGTGTGTATGTGCATCTGTGTGTGTGCACGTGTGTGTGTGTGTGTGTGTGTGTGTGTGTGTGTGTGTGTGTGCGTGCATATGTATGTGTATGGGAACCAGTGGTTGATGTCAGAAGTCTTTCGCTATCACTCCCCACTTTAGTTTTTGAGACAGGGTCTGTCCTTGAGCCTAGAACCCACCCATTCAGCTGGACTGGTTGAACTGGCCAGAAAGACCTGGGCTTCCCCTGTCTCTGCCACCCAGCACTGGTGTTACAGCCGTGTGCCATCACTCCTGGCTTTTCTGTGGGTACTTGGGATCCAAATTAGGCCTCCATGCTCATGCAGTGAGCATTTTAGTGATGAGTTATCTCTCTCCAGACCCCCAATTTTTAATATGAAATTATTTGATTCATAATTTTACTTGAACTTTCAAAGAAGAATTAGAGGAACTTAAACATTGATTGGGGTAAGTGTATACATACATATAGCACACGCGTTTGTGTGGCATACTGTCGCATCCGCCTTGACCAGCAAGGAAGACACAACACCAGGCTCTTCTCCAAGCAGTTTATTCAGGAACCTTGAACAATCTTCTGACCCCGGGGAAAGCCATCTTCTTCTTCTCTCTCACTCTCACTCTCATTCACTCTCACTCACTCTCTCTTTCTCTCTCTGTCTCTCTGTCTCTCTGTCTCTCTGTCTCTCTCTCTCTCTCTCTCTCTCTCTCTCTCTCTCTCTCTCTCTCTCTCTCTCTCATCTCCTATCTCCTCCGATCTTCTATCTCCTCTATCTCCTCCCAGGGAAAGCCAGCCCACGCCCTTTATAGCCACTGGGCAATCAACCCCATAGTGCCACGTGGACAATGCCGATAGGGTCAGACATACGCAAGCAAGCCAGATTAGGTCCAGGTGTGCGGAAGCAAGCCAGATCCTAGCCTTAGCCAAATAAGGAGCACCTGCCATCGGGAAGGCAGAAGCCGGACACCCGCGCCATCTTTGAGGCACGGCCGCGCACGGCTCTCTACAGCATACGAATGTGCTCATGTGTGTGCACATATGTGTATGTGTGTGCTTGTGAGTGCACAGGCCAAGGTTGGAAGTTGGGTGTCTTCTATAATTTTCTACCACATTTTGTGAAGCAAGGCTTCTCCCTATACCTCGTCTTCACTGGAGCAGCTAGTCTGGATGGCAAAAGCCGGAGATCCTCCTGTCTCAGCCTTCCTCATGCTGGCATTAAAGCTAAGCGGTGTGTGTGTGTTGGGGGGGCAGATTTTACTTGGGTGCTTGGCATTGAAATAAAGATCTTCACGCTTGTGTCGTAGGCGATTTACTGACTGAATCATCTTTCCAAACTTGAATAAGAATGTGTATGCGTAATATATATGGGAAGGATTCTTGGCATTGGTGTTGAACTGGATTTGAGCCTGTCAAAAGAAGCTGTCTTTGTCATCCTTGGAAACAGGGAATTGGCATTTTAAGAGGTGACATCAGATCGTTTTATTAACAGCAAAATCTTAATCTTTGCAGGTCTACTTAGAAACATGATTTTAATTTAAATTCTCAGATTGCTGCATTCATTTTCTAAATCTTTCTGTAATTGAATTTTATCCTTATCCTACCTTTTTTGTTTCTTGCAGGAGATCTTTTAATGAATGATTTAGTTCTGATTTGTGAGAGAACCCTGCATTCTTTGGGAAGGTTGAATGAATGTCTCCTTTTATTTTCTATTTTTCGTGTGTGTGTGTGTGTGTGTGTGTGTGTGTGTGTGTGTGTGTGTGTGTGTGTGTTTCTGGAGCTGAGGACTGAACCCAGGGCCTTGCGCTTGCTAGGCAAGCGCTCTACCACTGAGCTAAGTCCCCAACCCCTTATTTTCTATTTTTATACCTTCTTGGGTGGACTCTTCTAAAAGTTAGAGAATCTTATGAGGAGTCACTTTGTTCATGACCAAAGCTAGTAAACTTTGTCTTTTAATAACAACCCATTTGTCTTATAAATGTAGTACAGATGCAAAGTGAATTAACAGTGAAAGAGAGAGCCGGGCAGTGGTGGTAATGCCTGTAATTCCAGCACTTGGCAGTCAGAAGCAGGTGGATCTCCGTGAGTTCCAGTACCAGGCTAGTTGGGGCTATGCAGTGAGACACCGGAGAAGGAAGAAAAGAACAAGAAAACTAAGAATTTTATTTTACAACTATATTTAATCTGTTGAATGATCAGAAAAGCAGAATGGAAGATGTGTTGTTTAGTTCTATATGACAGACATCTTGAAGCATATAATGTTTTAAGGTCCAAGCTATCCCATTAGTATGATATAGTTTTTATTCATTTATATTAGTCTATTACCTTGAGTATCCAGAGATCCTAGAAATTAGTTGCATATCAAAAATTAGGTTAACTCTGACAGAAAAAATTATGCTAACTAGAATTAGCCAATTTTGAATGCCCAAATATTTCAACAAAAGCTGACTTTTAAGTAATATTAAATTACTTTCCAATAATAAGGTATGTCAAACTATGACTTACTTTATTAATTTATAATCAAGTGAGTCATAAAACTCACTATGTAATTGGTGTATTTTAATAATAAGTAGGTTTGGAAGCTAAAAAATGACCTCCTATAAATTTTAATTGGTATTTATTTTTAATAGCCAAGTGGATAATTCATAGGTCTTGGAACTTATTAAATAACTACTTCAAAGTTAAGTAGATTTTTTTCTTTCTTGCTCTTATAGAACTGAAATACTAAAATAACCTTTATGGTAAAAAAATGTTATTCAAAATATGAAATTTTATACAGGTTTATTTTCCAAAACAAGTGAATAACTTATAGGACTAGTTGCTTAGTGAACATTTTGTCTATACTGTTCTCATAAAAAGATATCATAACTAGAAAGTATAATAGTTTCATATTATAAATATCACACCAATGCTCCTTTATTTATTAACATTCTGACTGCAGGCCACTTTTAAAGAAAGTTTGCACCTGTGAATGAGAATTTCACTTTTCAGTTTTACAGATTTCCTGTAACTGGCCTGCTGTTTCAAAGCATATCTTTGTGGCATTTCCATGACAATTAAACAATTGCATATTCTTTGTTTAGATAGAGTAGTACATACATGTCAAGCTCATTGACAGTATTATACATCTCCATTGGTAGTATCTCTTTAGAAAAATTTTAGTTTCTTTCTTTTTATTAGTTGAGAACTTTATACAGCATATTTTGAACATATTTATTCCCCAATTCCTCCCATATTCACCTCACTTCCCTATGCAACCAACTTTGTGTCTTCCTTTTTTTTTTTAAACCCATCAAGTAAAATTTATTCTGTTCACATATTCTTGGTCATGTGACCTTCAACTGGAGTGTAATCTACTTACTAGGAGCTAAAATTTTAAAGAATATTAACTCTTCCTTTTCCAGCAGCTACCAATGACTATAGCTCTGTAGTGAGCAATGGGATTTCACACCCACATCTTCTCTCCATGCTTGAATTTGGAATGGCTTAGACTTACAAAGATCTTGTGCATGCTTTCATAACCATTGAGAGTTCATATGTATAGCTGCCCTGCTATGCCTGAAAACACTGTTTCCTTATAGTCATCCACCATCTCTGGCTCTTGCAATCTATCTGCCTCCACTTCCACAATGGTTTAGTCTTTGAAGACAGGCTCTCTTCTCTCCACATACTCGCCAGCATTTGTCAGTTGTTTTCTTGATTTTAGTTATTCTAATTAGGGTAAAAAGACAGTTTAAACTTGTGTTTCCCTGATGGCCAAGGATGTCGAATATTCTTTCAAATGTTTCCTGACCGTTCCTACTCCATCTTTTGTGAACTCTATGTCCTATTTTTAATTGGATTGCTTGTTTGCTTGATGTTTAGCTTTTTGAGTTCTTTCTGTATCAGGATCCTTATCTCCCACCCTGCACAAAACTCCACACTAAATGAACAAAAGACATTACCATAAGATCTGAAACCTTGCACTCAATGGATGAGAGATTAGAGAATATTTTTGAACTCAGTGGCACTGGAAAGAACTTTGTGAGCAGGACCCCAATAGTATGGGCATTATGACCAGCAATTAATAAATAAGGTTTCATGGAACTAAAAAGCTTCTTACAGCAAAGGATACTATCATTGGAGTGAAGAGGCAGCCTACCCAATGGTTCAAAAATCTTTAGAAGCTACCCAGCTGACAAAGGGTTAATATCTAGAATGTACAATATATGAATCCTTGAAATCTAATCTGAAACTATTTAGTGTAAGATATTAAGACTCAAGGGAGATAATAAAAATCACAGTAAGAATAAAGGAGGAATGGAATATGAATTCCTTTATTGGTTGTTTTCCTAGAGAATTTGACTAGAAGACTTTCTAACATGCTTTTGCTATCACTTGACTGTGGGATAATGATTTCTGGCATCCAATGAACCCAGTGGACTTCATGGTAGGGAAAACTAACTCCTGTTGCTAAGATAAAATGTCAAGATAAGCTCAATAGACTTTTTGGTTAGACACAGGGATTTTAACTTTGGATTAAAAAATACAGCGGAGAAAGAACAATATTTTGACATTAAATTTTCAGATGTAAAGACCTCATAAATATCCTATCAATGACCTCATAACTAATTATAATGACCCCAAACATTTATGAACTTATCCTTCCAAATGAGAAAATTAATAACACTTGTTTCCTAACCTTTGGATCAAGTGTAAGGCTGCACATTTGTTACTATTTATCAGTTTTAATACTTGAATCAAGATGTATCATGAGGAGATTATACTAATTATTTAATTAAATCTAAAGATTATTTTAAGTAATCTAGTTGATCAGTAGATGGCATTATGTATTATGTCTTCCCCGAATTACTTTTTTAAAATCTCTGTGTGTTAAATGATGTGTGTGTGTGTGTCTCTATGTGTATGCATGTTCCTGTGTGTGAGTACAGGTGCACACTTGTTATGGGGTGTATGTGGAAGCCAGAGGGCATCATAGGTTATTGGTCTTTGTATCCTGCCTTATTTGAGACAGGGTCTCTGTGTAGTTTGTAGGTGTAGACGGTAGGTTATCTGGCCCAAGAATTCTGGGAATTCTGTCCACAGCAGGAGTACTAGGGTGACAGATGCATGCTACTAATATGGATTTCATATGGGTTCTGGGAATCCAAGCTAGGACCCTCACACTTGTGCAGCACATGTTTTATCTGCTGAGCCCTCTCCCAGAATTTCTCTCTTTTTGTTGTCGTTGTTAAAGCTTTAACCCCCAACATGACCTCATCTTAAGACAAGGATTTTACAAAGTAAGGTCAAATAAGTCTTTGTGTTGAGCACCACAGCAATACCTGCAGGTTTTGTTTTTGAGATAAGATCACATTATGTGTTCTAGGCACAGACTCGTTTCCAGCTTGAATTCTGCCTGAATGCCAAGATTACAGGCATATGCCGCGACACTTAGCCTGTAGCTTTATGAAAAAGGAGGTTTCCAGCATGGCAAGATATGCTGGTGGGTACAATAGTGTCATAAATGTTATGGGGCTAACCAACCACTTTTAAAACAGTGAATTTAAGGTGGTCCACACCACAGGAGGAAACACATATCTTGTACTGTAAATCTAATAAAATCTCTGCGGCTGGGGAACTCCAGGGTGAACCTACTACTACTTTTATTCTAATAAACTGACACACCATCAACCTGCCCTCTAAGTTTATATCTCTTTACTCATTGATTAGAGCAGCTCTCAGACATTGTGAGTGAAGCTTCTTCATGTAGTGGATGTCACTTAACACAAAAACTCACAGATGGTCAAAAAGTACCGAGACTGTGTCAATGGAATGCTCAGCCACAATTGTGCTACCTGTATCACATTTCCTTTTCATAGGCTCAGGAACCATTGTAGAAAAGGGGCTAGAAAGGTTGTAAAAACCAAAGGTGAATACAGTCAATGTTTTTGGACATGAGGCCAAGCCAGTCAACATGTTAGCATAGAGTGAAAAAGCAGTTCTTGAGTCCCTATCCCTAACTGAAGAGCTATAGACAGTTGATAGATTCTGAAGGAAGGAGAGTCAGTTTTCTTTAAGGGTGTGTCTCCTGATAGGCTGATTACACTTCAGTGGTTGGCCTCACACAATGACTACTTAGGCAACGTGCATTGGAGTCCATCAGTTATTACAAGAGAAGGGAGACATGAAGTCGAGGAGTGGTGGTGGGTGTACCAGTGGGAGGTGGGAGTAGGTCTGGAATAAATTAGGGAAGAGTTGGAGTAAGTGTGATCAAAATAAAATATTAAAAACAAAAGATCTCAGTTTGCCATATGAGAACTCAACAAAAAGATTTCCATCTAAAAGCTATGAAGAAAACACTTGCCCTTTTGGACTTGAAAACCTCCAGAATTGTAAGAAAATGCATTCTTGTTAAGTTTCAAAAATATATTTTGTTATGAAAGCCCAAACAGACCTAGAATATTAATCTGCAGTATACAGTTATCTTAATTTTAACAGGATATCTCAGAATAAGTATCCTTTTGAAATGTCTTATATATCTGTCCCTCAAGGGAAAACAAAAAAGTAGACATGAAATAATAACCCAGAGATGTAGATAACAGACACTAAGTTTAGTCAACTTTTAGAATCTACTCACCCCTAAAATGTGATTGCCTTTTATGATCAAGTATGAGCACAACATGGTTTTTCTTCCAACAGACTCAGAACTTAAGAAGCATGCTTTCCTATTCAAAGGTTACAGCTCTTTTTAAAATTGTGTACTGAAGATATTTAACTAGATAAAGGCTGAGAATTCTGTCTAGTCAGTCAGAGACCATGTTAAGATACATGGTTGAAAACACATGCACATTCATTTCCTTTCATCCATGCAGTGCCTTTCCTTGCTTCCAGAATTTTCTAGTAGCTTTTTTCTGATTTTTTCCATTGGGATGATTTGATTTCATGATATTAAATTTAACTTTTGATTTATGTTTTGTATTTTTCTGCATTCTGAAAAAGCTGCACTTCACTGAATTTCTTAAGAAATAAGTCTCTGGCCAGGAATTCTTTTATGTATATTCAGAGGACTGAAGCAGGTGGATCAGAAGTCATGAAGAGAAAGCATGAAGGTATTGCTTACATCTTAGGCTAGACTTGATTTAAATGTGTATTTACTAATCATCTCACAGCATGGTCAAGGACTTTTTAGCTTTTAATTATGGAATTAATAAAAATGATATGCACATATATCTAAAAAATATATTTAAACAACAAAAGTGTAGACACTGAAAGAGGGGATTGTATAAAAGAATGCATGGAAACTGTAGGTTTAAGCAGAATCAACTTGGAAGCAAAGATGCTTAGTTCAATTTAACTTCCCTATCCTGGGTGGTGATAAGAAGGGTATCTCTCATGAATGTTCATGTCATACATGATCATGTGTGCCAAAAAGGAGGTGAAATTGGTGACTGGTTTATCTCTCTGTTTCATATGTTTGCTGTTAGATTTCACTGAACTTTGACTGAGCTTAGAAGACTGTTGAGAGGAGTCTGAAGACCAAAAAAGAAACCAAATGTTCACAAGGAAACTCAAGATTCCTCTAATTTTCTTTGAAATGCCAGGAGAGTAAACAAGTTATTTTAAAGGTATCTAATATAATGTTTAATATGCTATGCATTTTGAAATGGCTATAAAAATCAGCTTCTGAATTCTCAGCCTTTCCAGTGTGAGACAGCGTTCATGGACTACCTGGGCATACCCTGTAAGATAGTCTAATAAATTCCTTTAATGTATGTATTACATATATGTTCACTTTATCATCTATGCTACTTTAGAGAACCCTGACTAATACAAGGGGGATTAAGGAATTGTAGCAACATTTAGACAGATACAGAGTTCCTAAAAAAGGGTAGTCAGAGCTGGATGGTGGTGGCACATGCCCTTAATGCCACTCTGGAGGCAGAGATGGATAAATTCCTGAGTTAGAAACCAGCCTGGTCTACAGAGTGAGTTCCAGGACAGCCAGGACTACACAGAGAAACTCTGTCTTGAAAAAGGAAACAAAGCAAAACAACAAAACGAAAGACCAGTCAGAGCAATTCTTTCTTATGAAATGCTACTGTCCTATAGCAGAACCCCAAGGCTAGGTTTTAGTCACCTAAGCAGGTAGTAGAGGCTTTTCCACTACACAAATGCTTACTGAGATCCCTATGTGATACCGTGCGGTCCCTTGTCCTCTGGGATACCACAAGAGAACAAGAAGGTGAAGATTTTCTAGGATGAGTAGGTCATCCAACCTTGAAAAGACACAATATTTGAACCGAAGGGGATTATTTGCTGTGGAAAATACTATTTTATTAATTAACAATCTCAATAGAAAGATTAAATTAACTCTATAAATTGATATTATATATTACTTTGAATATTTGGCTATAATTAGAATAAGTTCCTAGTCATGATATTTATGTTTGTAATTTACAGAATTATGAATATTATATGATGGTGACACAGGTTACTTTTCTGGATAATGTTTCATTTTTTTTTTTTTTGTTTGTTTTTTTTTTTTTTTTTTTTTTTGGTTTTTCGAGACAGGGTTTCTCTGTGTAGCTTTGCGCCTTTCCTGGATCTCGCTGTGTAGACCAGGCTGGCCTCGAACTCACAAAGATCCGCCTGGCTCTGCCTCCCGAGTGCTGGGATTAAAGGCGTGTGCCACCACCGCCCGGCTATGTTTCATTTTTTAACATACTTTTTTTGTTAAACATATTGTTGAGTAGGTTCATGTGTATATATGTATTTGAAATCATTGAATCATGTACAAAATTGTACATGAAAGCACGCGTATTTGTTTTTAAATAATTTTAACCTAAATTTGTATCCACTAAGATATGTTTAGAGATGTTTCTGAACAATAGTAGGCACTAAGTAATGCGGCTGTGAGATTACTCTGTACATTTTGTAATTTTCTCATTGCAGTGTCTGAAAGAAACTTAAGGAAAAGAAGGTTAATTTTGGCTTAGAATCCATGGTGCAGTATCATGGTGGGGTGGGGAAGGCATGGCAAGAGGCAGATGAAGCATCTAGTAACCTGGCCCCAACAGTAAGAAATCAGAGAGTGATGAATCCTGGGGCTCAGCTGGCTCTCTCCTTTTTATTCAGTCTGTTGCTTGAGCTCATAGAACAGTGCTGCCCCAAGTTAAGATGGGTCTTGATCATTAACTCAACCTAGAAACTCCCCCTCAGTCGTGTCCAGCAGCTGGTTGTTGTGACTATTATTTTAATATATGTTACATTTGTTTATGCTGTGGAACTTTTGTTTTAATTGATGCAAAGCTGTGTTGTATTCTTTTTTGCTGCATTTGTTTAACTCTGTGAAGCTGTGTTACTGTGCCTGTCTAACACACCTGATTGGTCTAATAAAGAGCTGAATGGCCAATAGCAAGGCAGGAGAAAAGTAAAGGTGGGGCTGGTAGGCAGAGAGAATAAATAGGAGGAGAAATCTTGGGGGAAAGATCGAGGAGAGAAGAAGGAGAGAGGAGGACATCAGGGGCCAGCCACCTAGCCACACAGCCAAACACAGAATAAGAAGGAAAGAAAAGATATACAGAAATACAGAAAGAAAAAACCCAGAGGCAAAACATAGATGGGGTAATTTAACCTAAGAAAAGCTGGCTAGAAACAAGCCAAGCTAAGACTGGGCATTCACAAGAAAGAATAAACTTCCCTGTGATTTATTTGGGAGCTGGGTGGTGGGTCTCCAAAAGAGCCAAAGAGCAAAAAAACAACCAACAACAGATGGTCTTCTAGATGGTTCTAGATCCTATGAGGCTGAGAATCGATATGAACCATTATCTGAACACAGGTACTCTACCTTCTCTTGCCATGTCAGTTAGGAAATCAAAGAGCATGTGCTCTTCTCTGTGTCTACACAATTTCTTATCCAGAATTATGCACTTATTCATCAATCATCTTGGGAGGTATTATTCATAGGTAGTTTTTGTTTCAACAAACATTTACTCTGATATTTGAAGAATAGTGATTTTCAGTAACACCATTTTCAGTAGTTAGTTGGCAATTTCTGTATAGACTGAACATTTCCTTTAGTCTCCTGTTCACCTATCAGTGTGCTGGGTTTTCCATATGGATTCGTGGTTCTTATTTTAATCAGTAACCTGTCATCAATTACTGTCTGTTGCACGAATCCTAAATGGTCTTATAATAAAAACCTAGAGCCAGATATTGGGGTAAATTCTGAAAGATCAGAGGAAACAAGCCACAGCTACTTCTCACCTCGCCAATTTCCCAGCCGCAAAGAGAAGATCTTGTCTCCACGAATCCTCAGACTGAATGCCTCTGAATCCTCAGCCGAAAGGGCCTAATTCCTGTCTCCTCCTGCCTTATATTCCTTTCTCTGCCCACTCATATCACTTCCTGTCTCAACCTTCCTAGTGTTGGGATCAAAGACATGTGACTCCCAAGTACTGGGATTAAAGGTGCATGATGCCAAGTGCTGGAATTAAAGGTGTTCACCACCACCTCCCAAGTCCTCTGTGACTGGCTCTGTCCTCTGATCTTCAGGCAAGCTTTATTTCTTAGATTACAAATATATCACCACAACTGTCCTTCATAATATATGAAATATCATATATTTGCCTATTTGATGTTTCAAGAGTTTAAGAATGAAACTTTTCTGAATTAGCTATATGCATTTAATTATTGTTGTTTTATCAATAATAGAGACATTTGAAAGCATAGTCTAATCTGTGTATTTGTGTGGTATTTGTCCAAGCACTATTGAAATTAATGAATCAAGATAATTTTCCCAGTCTGTTTTTCTAATAAGTTGAAAAAATGGAAACATCAAACAGAAAGAAGCAAAATCAATAGCTTTATCTCTCCAAGCTGTTGGAGAACTGGACTGTAAGTCTATTGGCTCAGGAGGAATTCTTAGACTCCACCCTGTATCACAGGTACCTAGTCCCAGCCCAGCTGGAGAATGAGGTGCTTCCCACGTGAGATCCTTGTCTTTATGTTTATAGCCTGAAGTAGCAGATCAATGTATGATTTCTGCAAACAATGAATGTCAAGAAGAGGAGAAGTGGGAGAGGCTGGAAATACAGATTTCTTTCTAATTGTCAATTAGACCCAGTCAATGCCTGGGCAACACTGAGCCTCAGGGTTTTTGTTGTTGTTGTTGTTTGTTTGTTTTTGTTCTTTTGTTTGTTTTGTTTTTGCTTTTCATTTTTTTATGTATTAAAAAAATCAATTCCTTTAATCCATCTGATGTTAAGAAATTCATTAATGTTAAAAGATTAAATCAATGTGACTTACGGAAGGAAAGGATTAAGGCATTAGACCTTGTGTTGTTGACTCAAACACTGAAAGCTTTTGCAGAAAAGAATGACTTGGCAAAGGAGAACTCCAAAAGGCAAAATGTGGGGAGCTGAAAGTAACCAAGAGTTACTGAAGTGAGGGGAAAAAATGGTTCAAGAAAATATGCAAAGCTGTTTGATTTTGTCCTGTGGAGATAGCAAGGATGACCGGAACTGAGAGGGGCTGCCTGGTCTTTCACGCAGGCGTGTTGTGATGACTATGAAGAAAGGGTTGGGAACAGAGGGCTGTGGAGCAAGGTGGAGGAGATGGAGGAGAAAAGAGCAGTGTGTGAGAAGATACGCTGTGAAGGAGAGTAGCTCCACAGCCAGTGTGGCACTGAGGGCAGGTCATGAAAACAAGATCTGAGATTTCACGATACCTATGGAGAAGGGGCAGAAGGAAGATAAAATGTGTGACTAAGAGGGATGTGGGGAGGAGGATCAGAGAGTTAGGGACTGGAGAATTCTTTTTAATTTTATGTTTAGGTGAGGATAGGTGGGCCCAAACAAGCACGATTCTAGATTTCCAGTGGTGAGACATGGGTCTGTGTTTTGGCCTACACTTTGCTAGCTAGGATACACAATTACTTGCCCACATTAAAATGAGAATAAAGGAAAAGGTAGAGAGTTGAATGTAGTAAAATAAATTAAAAAATAGTAGGTGACTAGAAAACACTATGGTAGAGACTCAGAAAGTGGGACATAATTATTACAATCAAACAAAGGAACAGAATCCTTTAATGGAATTACTTACATTTCCCTTTGTTACCAATTTTAATTATCAATATCACCATTGAGTTTTTCTAGTCTTGCATTTCAAACTATCAGATCTATAATCCTACATTTTATAACAAAGTAATTTAAATACTAAATTTGAGCTCTTAGCTTTCATGAGAATAAAGTTAATCTTAAGACAATATTTGGAATCTGTAAGACAAAAATAGGACCAAACAGCTCACCCAAATATATTTTGCCGTTTCAGCAACTGACATGACATAAGCCTGTCCTTGTTTTTGAGTGTCTGCCTATTTTTAATGCATTTCAGTTTCTTGTAAAATTATAGGAGCTTGATCCTTAAGCTCTGACTTTTTCCTTGTAAAAAGGAAGAAATGTTCATATGGAAGGTTAGCTCAGTTAACAGGACTTTGGGGATGCCACTGAGTGCTTCTGTGTCTAAACGAAGCACTAGATTGCATTTTGCCACAACAATGTGGGATGCTCAAGGATAATTGAGTGGGATTATGTTAAGATTCTGTCTTTTTTTTTTTTTTTTTTTTTTTGTTTTCAGATAGAGCTTAGTGTGTTTTATTTCCCAGGAAGTTTAAATAGGCTTCTCCTTTTTCTTTGCCTGTAACAGATATTAAAAGACATTTGCGGGTGCTTTTCAGTGGTTCTGGTTTGGCTTGTTAAGCACTTTCTGCTCTATTTCCATTTTATATTCAAGAAGTTCATGTCCGGTGGCTCCCATAACCAGTACATTATAAAACCATCAAGTCTTTATTCTCTTCTCTCTCTTTTTTTTTCTCTCTGATTTAAACTGGTTCCTGGCACTTTAAATCATAACCCCTGTCCCTGTTACATTATTGCTTGGAAGGAGTTTTGTTTTTTGAGGTTTTTTTTTGTTTTTTTTTTTTTTTTTGCAGGGCGGGAGGAGGTGGGGGAAGGGGGACAGGGAGGGGCAATAACTAAAAGATCCTAATGATTATGTTGTTCATATTTGAGTTTTATTTTTCTTAAAGGATTTCTGCTACTTGGTAAAAATTGGTTTAAGAGCTAGATCTTAATTTCAGTCATCTTTATACATATATAATATTATACATTATAGTACATATTATATTATATATATCAAACATATATATTAAAGATTTGTCTTTTTAACTTGATTTCCACAAACCATTTGAAGGACTTTACGATGGTGACTTTCAGAGATGTGCCTTGATACAGAGCTGGCTGATTGGACTGGGATTAGAAATTTCAAAGTATTTTAAAACATTTGGAATTTCTGAAAAAAAAAAAAAAACCTCAATATGGGTTGCATGTGGTCATTGTTTTGTTTCACAGACATTTGGCATATTAGAGAAATTTGATCTCTTGGAATGTTTATCCTCAAATCATCTAAGGAGAACACATTTGAGCTTTCTTTAACGACTCACATTTTCAACATCCTTAATGTGTCCTCGGCCACAAAGGACACAGACATGTCAAAATGAATCATTTCTGGGGGAACCCAAATATAAATGCTTTTGGAAATGTAGCTAAGGTTTTTCTCTTGTTTATTCAGTGGTGTTAGATTTCTTTACATTGTCTTTAAATGAAATAAATTACATAGTTTAATATATTTCTTAAAGAAGCAAAAGAATATTCATTGACACAAATACTTTGAAAATTTTTTTTCTTAAAGAAAATTTAAAATCATCTTAAACTCCCCCACCACTCTGCACATATCCCTTAATGGCTTCAGGGATATTCTATATTTATTATGTTGATTCATGTTTCCAAGAACTTACTTCTCAAACTGTGTCCCAACAACATACATATTGTGGAGATGTAATCTCATTCACTGTGTACGTAGCATTGATTTCAGTGATATAGTTTACTGTAAAGAAACCTCACTGACGTCAGATTTCCTATTTCCAAACATGTTATATTATACAAACAATTGAACTTCTATTAAATGATAGAATATCAAGCTTTGTATGTAATGTAAATGTTGGGCATGGTGGTACACACCATTAATCCCAGTAGACAGGCGGCAGAGGCAGGCAGTTCTCTATGAGTTCAACACTAGCGTGATCTACATAGCAAGTTCTAGGATAGCCAGGGTTACATAGTGACCCTGTCTCAAAAAAGAAATAAAACTGAATCAATTTTTTAACAATAGGAATGCTATTAAATTATCCTAGAAATCTATTAGGTTTTAATAATGTGGTTTAAAATAAATAGCACCCTTATTCCTAACTTATACAATTAGTGAAGTAGAAGACCACATCTACTTATGACACCTGATGGAATCTGATTGACTCAAAACCCTATTTTATGTCCACCCCAAAATAAGCCAAAACTCTTTGAGAACTTTTTGATATAGGCAAGGATTTTGTTTCAGAGATGTATGCACGTGTAAGATGTGTGCACTTCTCTATTATTTGTGAAATCCTTCTCTTACCTCCTGTGTTATCCACACTGATATACACTATGGCCCTGAATGTTCTTCTCCACCGAGTCAGCAGCTGCTGCTGACTGAAAGATTCTTTTGAGTGACTGAAATTTACTTTTCTGAGCTATTATTCTATTAGCAATATTAAAACACCCACAAATGTTTTTACTTCAAAAATGTTTTTAAGCAGGGCATGGTGCCGGAACTTGGGAAACAAAGACAGGTAGATCCCTGTGTGTTGAGGCCAGTTTGGATTACATAGTGAGTTCTAGGACAGCCTGAGCTACATAGTAAGACCATGTCTCATAAAAACAAAACCACAAAAATGTTTTTTTAAAGTTATGAAGACAGCTGATTGCACTATCAATATAAAAATACAATAACATTATTTATTTGTGTATTATAGTAGAGAATAAGAAATAAAGTATCAGTTTATAACACTCACGCAATCACTTCTGTATTTCAGCCTTCCTTTGAAATGAAGACCCACATTGGTCAATGTTCAGTTCTTGCAATGCTGGTGTACTTGAAGGCCATAAGCCACTTTGTAGTTCTCAATAACCTGAGAATAAAGTTCCCCCAAGAGCTGCTTAATGGATCTCAGAACTGACAGCATTAGTTACCAGCAATCTGTTTTGGCAGGATATAAATAATTAGCAAGGTTGTTTCCATGCTTTTAGAAGAAAAAATTACAATGATAGTTTTAAAGTCACTACTTTCAAATAAATATCACTCATCATAACCGGCACATCAAATCTTGCAATTGATCCACTTAAAGATGATCCCTGGAATTAAGTACTGTTTTACACAAATAGAAGAGAGATATAAAAACACAAAATGTGTGCTTTAGGATATACACTCTTCAGAATCAATGAAAATAATTTCAGTTTCAGGTTTTTTACATAAAGCATGCAATCAAATCATCTGTTAACACCATTATTAGAAAGAGCTTTAAAGTTAGACTCTTGTTCAAATTCACATTCTGTTGTTGAAACCCACTAAAAAATGTAAATTGTTCCAAACAGTGGTTGGGCAAATACAAGAGACTGCACAAATTTAAAAATTATTGAGAAAAATTAAACCTATAAACCATTGGATGTCTAATTTATTATAATTAAAGAAGTTAATAACAATATATTTATGTTTTTCTACATTTTTTTTCTTACACCAATTAACTTAAATGTATGAAAACTAAAAAAATGGATGCAGGGAGTGTGTTAGGACCAGAAGAGTGGACTAGCCAAGAGGCACTAATCTTTTTTCCCTTTTCTTTCCTCAGTGCTTGAGCTGCTGATAATCGTGATGGATGCTGCAAGCTGGGAGACAACGTGTTGTGGAAAATGGAGTCTATGTCTGCATGTGGAGACAGCATTGGACTGTATGCACTGTGCCTTTTTGTCAGGGACGTGGAAGGGGTTAAGTAAAAGAATAACATAATTAAGAAGGAAAATGCTAGAGGATTTTCTGATATCAGATCAATTGCTGAAAATCACCAGATGAAATGAAGGCTACTTAAAAACTCACATATTTCCTACCCACCAGAATAATTATTATAAGAATGCATTTTATTATTATAATGCTGTTGTTGAGTGCTATGATTTTATGTAAAAATCAAACATAGAACTTAATGAAAAGTGCATCTATATAACAAGATTTTATTCAGAAAATCAGATTATATAATTAAAAACCAGTTAGGAACTCATACTGTGATTTTCTTAATTATCTTTTAATTTGTATCAAGTGGCACTGTTTAATGAAAAACCATTTTTTATTAAAATTGAATTGATTGAAGTAATTAACTTAGTTGCCAAATTAAACTTTACTATATCTATTTGGGAAATCTTATTGTAATACTTTTTGCTAATGGTAACTGTGAATCACTGCAAATATAATTCTTTTGTGTTATATTGTTTATATTTTATTATTTCCATTCAGGCTTATAAGAAAGCATTTTTAGAGATAGGCACCATTACACACACTTGATAAGAAAGAGAAATTAATTTTCCAAGGAAAATTACTTTATCAGTAAGAGAAAGAGCCAGAATTTACATTCAGCACTCCCCAACTCTGACATCTGTGCTGCTAATGATCATAAGATTTCACGTCTCACTTGGGAAATTATCTCACATGCTTATTGAGCTCTTACAACATTCCTACAAATTGAAGACACTGGTTCTATGAGAGCAAATAAACCACACAAAAGATCACATCCTGTCGGAGATTTCAGTGGGGCAAATTAGGTAAGTAAAGTACACAGTGTGATACAGATTATGACGTCAAAGAGAAATCATGGAACAGGAGTGAAGGATGTTGAGGGGGTGGGTTGCAATTTTACAAAAGATACTCAGAGAAGCAATTCTAGGAAGGTAATAGAGAAACAATTCTAAGAAGGTAATACGTTGAGTTAAACCTTGAAGAGGCTGAAGATTATTTGCTATGGCTAGTTAGGGTATAAGCATGGTTGCCTGGCAACCTCAAGGCACGTTAAGGAGACCAGAGTGACTGGAACAGGGTAAATGGGATTACAGAAGAGAAATCATAAAAGAGCATTTTTGAAAGATTTGTTTTTAATTCTCCATCTCTCTCTCCCGCTCCCCTCCTCTCTCTCTCTCTCTCTCTCTCTCTCTCTCTCTCTCTCTCTCTCTGTGTGTGTGTGTGTGTGTGTGTGTGTGTAATCTAGGCACCCAAAGTTGTGAGTTGTTAGATGTGGGTGTTGAGAATCAGACTCAGGTCCTCTGCCAGAGCAGTGCACATTCTTAACTTTTAAGACACCTCTAGCCCCATAAAAGTCATTTTTTATGCTGATAAAATAGCTGAAGAATTTGGGAGAAATGATACTGTGGGAGACAGTGTTTGGGTGTTGCAGAGAACAGGTAAGATTAGAATTTCAGTGGAGAGGCTGGACTTCTTGGGAGCAACGGGTGAATAGATGAGCAGAGTTTCTCTGTTTTAACCCAAGATCAATCTTATTAGGTAGGAAAGGTGCGTATGTATGTGCATAATACTTGGGTGTTTGTGGATGTTTTCTTCTTTTGTTCTCAATCACTGAAAATGAAATGTTTATACATGGCTACATAGAACTATAAATATTTAAAGTAGATGGTAAACCACAGATATTTTGTCGTGTTCAATTAATGCCTAGAATATGGCATAACATGAGGCAATAACCTTTTAGAAGTTGTAGCTGGCTGACATCATGGTTAAGGAGTTTCATTGTTATTGTTACAGTAAAAGTTACGCTCATACATCAAAATAGCTATTTTTCTCTTTTCCTTTTATTTCTCAGAAATAAGGAGTTTTTCATTATAATCTGCCTCATATTTGAAAATAAAAGATTCTACCACATGTACTATTGTTGGCATGAGAGGCAAAGTGTCATAGGGTAGAGTAGTCTGGGTGCTTTGTGACAGCACCAGGGACTTCCTTGGTGACATGGCTGAGGGACAGAGCATGAAATGCATGCTTGTGCTTTCAAATAACACATCCCAAGAATCTGATAACATTTTTTTTCTAAATATTTTAATATCTCCCACTGCCCTAGGGAATACTTAAAAACTATATTGACAAAAACAAAGCAAGCAAGTTTTCTGCTTTCTTTTTCCTTTATGCCAAAACCCAAAGGTTTGTGTCCTTACTTCTCTGCCAGCAGGTACTATGGAAGGACAGGGTGAGATTTATTCAAGAGGAACAGTCTCAAATGATTTCAAAATGGAGATGGTTTAAAATGTTGTACATTTATGCTACATTTAGGATGTCCTGTGAACTTGAAAGGATGTTTGGAGTTCGGTTTAAAAACAGTGGGATTTAGTGTAATAGATTTGGCAGAGGATTGTGTGCAGATCATGCAGCTGACACACTGATGCAGACCCAGCTGACTAACACGGACCATGTGTTTGCTCTGGCAGAAGATTTGGAAAAATAATTTGGAGAAAGGATTCTATTATTCAATGGATTTCACTTATGTTGTTCTTTTGTGGGACTGTTGAGAATTTTCTAATCATACTTGCAAAGGTAGAGCTCACCAAGGTCTTCCGAGTGTCTGGGATCATTTTGGAACCTTTCTTGGGGGAGGAAGAAGACGGAAGAGTACACTTTTACTTAATTCATGTTTTAATTACTCACCTCCCAGAAATAGGTTTATGACTAGTCAGGTCTCAAGTGACAGCACCTCTATAAATTTTCCTGTTTAAAAACAATTTTATAACATTCTCCTTTTCAACAATTCTAATACAGTCACGAAATACAGAATTCCTATCTACACTTCAGTGTCAATAACAGTACTAGCATTTCAATAATGTTTAAGTGTGCCCTTTTCACCTTTGTTGTTTGTATGTTTAGTCACAGATTTACTTTTTTATTCAGATTAAGATTGAAGTTTGGGTCTTGTTTGTTAGTAAATTATTTGAATATTGCCACACAGTTTCAAAAGGGTTCCTCGACCTATTAAAGTCCAGAATTATAACTGTTTACTAAAATTTGGACACATTAATGACAGGATGGAGTCGGGTCTGGAAAAGGCTCTGATTCCATTTTATGGGCTTGAAAATTGCTTCAAAGGCTGCACTGACCACTGTGACATACGCTTGTTGAATGCACTCCTAAACTGTCTCTAGGAACCAGGCACACTGTTTTCTCCTTTGGATTAGCTTGACTTTCTATTCAAAACAGTTTTATAATGTGTGTGTGTGTGTGTGTGTGTGTGTGTGTGTGTGTGTGTGTGTGTGTGTGTAAGTGCATGCCTGTTATTTTCACATGTGTGGAGGTCAAAGGACAACCTCTAGGAGTTCTGTCTTGCCTTTCACCTTGCTATGGTCGGGTCTCTTGCTTCTGCCACTGTGGAGTATACTGCAGGCGAGCTGGCCTCTGACTCTGCTGCCAATTTTCCTGTCTTCATCCCCCATCTCTCTGTATGAGTCCTGGGGTTGCAGACACACACCACTGCATCCACGTTCTTACATAGGATCCAGGAACCAAACTCAGGTTATCAGGCTTGCACGTCTAACATTTTCACTCACTGAGCCATCTCTCAGCCCTTGGGTAGCTTGATTTTCTGAGTCCTGTTGGTAAACTATGACATTCATTGAACTTTAGTTTCTTCAGAGAAGTATGACAAATTCTTAAAACTGTAGAAAGTTCAGTACAGCATTTAGCAAAGTATGTGATGTCCTCATACAGAAAAGAGTTGCAAACTGACAGCCCTCCCTTCCCCCACATGAGTGTGTCTTGTGTAACCCAGACTGGTCTCATACTCCGTATGCAGGTGAGGCTGGCCTGGAACTCCTAATCCCCCTGCCTATGCCTCTCCTTATAGATTGTAGGTATAACACTACACCTTGGAAGGCTTAGTAATCAGAAAAAAATTATTTAAAGATAACTCCATCTCTATCTTTTGATGACATTGGATAAGCTAGACACTATAAGACAAAGTTACATTTGTATAGAAATGGGTATGCTTGGGGCTGGAGGGATGGCTCAGTGGTTAAGGGCACTTGCTACTTTTGCAGAGGTTCTGAGCTCAGTTCCCAGCACCCATATGGCGGCCCACAGCCACTTGTAATTCTAGTCCTAGTGGTCTGTTGGCCTCTTCTATCTTCTGAGGGAACTGTACATATGTGGTGCACTTACATATACACAGGCAAAACATTCATACACATAAAAATACCTTTTTAAAAAAGGATATGCTTATACCTAATTAATATCCAAGGTTGTTATAACTATGCGGTATGGATTGTGCTGGGTGTGTGAGATGCTTTTCATCCCCAACAGTTGCAATGTGACTATAAATAGGCAAATAATTAACTCATCTCATGCCCTTAATAAATGTCTAAAGGGATAGACATTTATTACTTATCCTCATGTATTATAATATATGTGAATTTTGTAATCGAGGGAATGCCAAGAAGAGTTGTAAAGTTCCTCACTTTTTTCTATTTATTGCTTGTCTTTTGGAACACTGTTGAGTGTTAACAATCCCTAAAATAGTACGAATTAAGAATTGCTAGTGTCTTCATAGACATGTAGGGTGTTGAGACCGAGTTGAAGATGCGATGCCATCACCCACAGTGAAAGGGTTGGTCAGGGTTGAATGGGAAGGTTAAGTATCATTGTCAGCATATTCTCACAGGTCTAGAGAGAATGTTCAGGGAGGGAAATGATTGCTGACAGACAATGGGAGAGGTGTGTGTCTAATGCACAAAACTTTCTGCAGCCAATGTTATTATCTTTATTTTATTAATAGAAAACAGAAGACCAGAGTCCAGAGCCCAAAAAGATAAAGCTAGCATGTATAAAGGTTAGAGTTCACACCAGGGTGGTCTCCTTTTAAAGACATTTGTTCTTTGTTCTAGAGTTTTCTCATAGTGGTGGACTGGGAGAACTAGCTTTTCTTTTTAAAGCTATATGCATATGCTTTGCATTCTCAGGAGACATTCTGTTATTTAATTTATGAACAGCACTTGCCTTTCCTATTTTGTATGGGAAGGAATTTTTGAAGCAGAGATTGTGTAATCTTCATAAGGCTGTAAGTTACTTATTTATGAAAATGATTCAAATAAAATTCTGGATAGTTTCCAGATTTGACAGTGGAATACAGCATGGTGCATGGAGTTATAGGCAGCAAGTACACGTTTCTGGATAAAGATTTGGGGAGGTGGTTGGCACTGATTCAGGGAAAGCAGAGTGAGGCTAGGTGTCATAGCTGTACACTGTGCAGGGGGGGGGGGATTAAGGGGGGCACAGTCTCAGGACAAGTCCAGAAAAATAACCAGGAAAAAAAAAGGAACTCAACATTGCAAATACCCACTGGTGAAACACAAGAAATGGAGTCTCTCTGAAGAGAAGACTGCCATCTTGCAGGAGATGGGAAGCCACACCAGGTTTGCCAATTGAATTGTACTTTTCACACTTATTATGTAGGTCTGTGATGAGATAGTTGGTGACAGAAGTGAAACACAACTGTACTGGTTAGTTTTATGTCAACTTGACACAAGCTAGAGTCTTTAGAGAGGAGGGAGCCTCAGTTGAGAAAATGCCTTCAAAAGATCTAACTGTAGGCAAGCCTGTAGGGCATTTTCTCAATTAGTAATTAATGGGGGGAGGGTCTAGCCTATTGTAAGCAGGGTCACCCCTGGGCTGGTGGTCCTGAATTCACTATAAGAAATCAGGCTAAGCAAGCCATGGAGAGCAAGCTGCTAAGCAGACCTCCTTCATGGCATCAGCTCCTGCCTCCAGGTCCCTGTCCTGCTTGAGTTTCTGCCCTCACTGCTTTTGATGATGAACTCTTATATGGAACTATGGAACTAGGAAAAACATGCTGCTTTTGGTCATGTTGACTCATCACATCAATAGTAACTCTAAGACACTGTTTATAGGGGAAATATGAGCAGCCAGAGAAATGTTCCGCTCCACGGTTGAGAAATGAGTGACTACCCATGAGAGGGTGCTCTCTAATGTGCATGTCCATCACTACAAATTCTGCCTGAGCCCTCACTTCTGCCACTGCCATGAGATAAATACTGTGGTCTTCCCCACCTTCATTTTTCTTGATTTTCCCGAGTATTTTCTTTCTTGGTTCATTTCTTCATACTTTCTTTCCCAGCTGGGGACTATGTTGCCTGTACCTGATCAGAAGCTAGCTGCCTTTGCATCCAATGTGAGTGTCCTCTTTAGTAGATTCACCTATTTGTATGAAACACACACACACACACACACACACACACACACACACACACACACACACACACACACACACAGAGTTAATGGAGTGAATAAAACTCAATCAGAAGGGAGGGAGGGATGGGAAGGAGAGAAGGAAACAAGAAAGAAAGAAAATAAAGGTCGGTTTGGGGAATGTGGCCAGGTGTCCATGGGGGAAGACAGTGTAGAAGCTGAGATTATGAGAACAGAGCCAGCTTTTATTCTGCAACTTGTAAATATTGCTCCAAGCTTCTGTTCCTTTGAGTATGTAGTTTCTTCTATCTAGAATATCTGCTCCTTATTTTTCTGGAAAATGTTCACTTAACTTTGACAATACAGTTCAAATATCATTCCCCTGCCTCTTTTCCTTTTCTAACCAGTGTAGAATTGGATGCTTCCTTTTGAAGCCTTTAATCTAGTATTTCCTTAGGTACTTACTATAGAAGCCACTGGACTTCAGGATTTTTCAATCTTGTCCTTAAGTGTGGATTTAATAACCCTGTGCTACTACTCTGAACTCCTTTGACTTCAAGATGAGAGAGAATAAAGACTTTACACAAACATAAATACACATGTGTTGGTTAAGAAAACACTCAAAATCCAACAGAGGCTCACATAAGCCAACTTATCCCTCCCTCTACCCACGACTTCCTTCATGTTCCCTCTCTACCACAGAAGATCTGATCAACTGTCGTAGGTTTCCGAAGACCTCCACCTGTCCACCAGAGTAAACTCTCACTATTCTCAGCAAGTTTACGAGACATCTTCCACATGTTTAGCATATGATAAACAAGGAACAACTAAATTTCAGAAGACTTTTTAGCACCATTAGATGAATTATGGAGTATGATCAATATTGGAACCAACTAATCCTTTGTAGTTTGTGGCCCTTTACTGGGAAAGATGGCTATGTCAGATTGTATTTGAGTCCAACATCCTGTTTCCTATGATATCTGTCAACACCCTCACCATTGTTTTTAATTGAAGAATTAATACTTTATCAAAAATTTTCCTTTTGGCTGTAAAATTTTGATTCAGCAATAAAGTCGGGTTTATTCATTTGGAGAACAGGAATTTTTTTTTCTGTTCCATGCCAAGTCTAGAGTGTGTAGGGCAGTAGATATTTATTGCTTTTCAAAAATCATTATTTTTTCCATTCACACATCCAGTGAGAACTGTGAGCTTTGTAAGCAGATTTACGACTGACAAAAAAATACAGTGATAAATTCATTAATGAATGTTTTATCTTCTTATCCATTCACTGAACCTCCCATATGCACATTCACAGTAATTTAATAACAAAAAATTAGAGTGAACAAAGCAAAATGAAATGCAACAGTAGCAATTAACTGGTAACTCTAGAGTAGTGATTCTCAACCTTCTTAATGCTGTGACCCTTTAATACAGTTCTTCATGTTATGGTGACCCCCAACCGTAAGAAAATTATTTTTCTTGCTACTTCATAACTATAATTATGATACTGTTATTAATCATAATGTAAATATCTGTGTCTTAGGTGACCCTTGTGAAAGGGTCATTTGACAACCCCCCCCCCCACACACACACAAAGGGATCGTGACTCACAGGTTGAGAAACATTGTTCCAGAGTGAGAATAAAAAGGCTTGCTTGTCTATGCTTACTATTCATGTTCCCAGATAACTACTGAGCCTTTAGACTATATTGATCAAAGATAAGTGTGAAGCAGAGATCCATGGTATGATTTAATCCTTGAAAATAAAATGTTTATCTTTGAAATAGAATGCAGGTCCTAGTTTTGTGGATGGTGACGCTAACACTGCAAATTCAAGACGGTTGAGTTTGTAGCTTTTGATCTGCCATCACCACATGGCTTGCACACTGAGAAGTGGTAAGGGATCATTAAGTAACAAATACCTTCAAGGTTGATGAGTGGAAATGTTCACAGTATGAATGTGGCATTTTTGTAGTATCTTTAGCTTCTACTCACTCATAGGCAGATACTTTAGGAAGTGTTTTCACTTTTTTCCCCCAAAGTGAGGGCTGCAAGATCAATCAGCTTAGGGGGATCAGGTGGGGGTAGGGTGGGGGGAGAGTACTGAAAGAGACAACTGGAAAGGGGATCATTTCAGGATCAGGTAGAAACCTGGTGCAAGAGAAACTCCCTGGAATCTAAAAGGATGACCCCAGCTAAGACTCCTACCAATAGGGTACACACAGCCTGAACCGGCTACCTCCTGTGCCCTGGCAAGACTTCAAGTGGAGAGATAGGGACACCAACCCAGCCAAATAACCTTCAACCTACAGTCTACCTAACTTATGGGATGTGCTAGGGTAAGAGTGACACAGAGACTGTAGGAGTGGCCAACCACTGACTGGTCCAGCCTGAGACCCATGCCATGAGAGTGAGCCCGCCCCTCACAGTGCCTGGAGCGCCAGGATCCAGAGGCTGGACAATTCAGAGACCTAGGATAGAACCAAACACCACTTAAGAAAAAAAATGTTAATGTAATGATGCTTAACAATATTCTGTGTACTCATAGATTGGCATCTGATCCCAGTAGTCATCAGAGGGGCTTCATCCAGCAACTGGTGGAAACAGATGCAGAGACCCACAGTCAACATTAGGCTGAGCTTGGGCAATCCTGCTGAAGAGAAGGAAGGAGGATTGTAGGACCCAGGGGGTGTCAAGAACATCACAAGAAAACCCACAGCATCAACTAACCTGTGCTCATAGGAACTCACAGAGACTAAACCGATAACCAGGGAGCCTGCATGGGACTGGCCCTAGGCCCTCTGCATATATGTGACATATATAAGTAGCTTGGTCTTCTTGTGGGACTCCTGGGAGCAGGGCCTGTCTCTGACTCTTCTTTCCACTTTTGGGACCCTAGTCTTCATACTGGATCGCCTTGCACAGCCTTAATACAAGGCCAGGTACTTAGTCTTACTGCAACTTGATATGCCATGTTTTGTTGATATCCATGGAAAGCCTGCCTTTCTCTGATTAGAAACAGAGGACTGCCATCAGGATGTAAAATAAAAAAATAAAAATAAATAAAATGAAAAAAAAAAGAAATGCCTTCATCGAAGCAGCTTGCTGGTGTCACTTTCTATATATTTTATGGCACTTATGATCCCTTTCAAACCTCTCTTTCTGAGGATATTTTTTCCTTTTCTGGGCTCAATTAAGTTAATATTTTTTTTAACCCATGAGGCCATAATGAATTTATTGTACTCTAAATAGTCTCAGCACACTGTAACTCAAGCACTGAAAGAAGGAAAATGTCAATGTGAGAATTTTTCTTTTTCTTTTGCAGTTAATTTCCTAGATTCTTTTTTTTTCAAAACCCACTTGGCTACTCTTAAATAAACTTCATATAATGAACAGAGGATTTTTATTTGAGTCTACCCACTAACTAAAGGTAATGAAAATTCTACTCTGACCAACTAAAGAAATTTTAATGACCTGTCTAGTGGTTGGATTTAAGTATAGACACCTGCCACTGGATTAACAGAACAAATGCAAATTCATTGCCAGCTGTTGGAGCTGAGCGAGTGAGGGAACACTTCATTTTTCATGCCTCATCAGGGGAATGAATTCTTCCACTTAAGTGAATTTCCACATAAATGCCACAAGCTTATCTTCTACAACAGATATCAGAGTGTACTAGAGTCTTCCTGAAAGCCGTTCTATGATGTCCCCTTGACTAGCCCCTGCTGCGTGGTTTTATAACTGACTATTACAGATTGACTTCTGCTTCATTTATGTGTCACCGAAGCTACCATTTTCTGAGCTTTTAGTTCAGGATTCCTGGACATCATGGAGGACATACCACAGTCCACTCTTGCTCACTGAACCTGGAATTGGCAGCCAGCAAGCCCCAGCCATCCCCCTGTCTCCATCCCCAAGGAGTGCTAGCCACAAGTCCCAGCCTGACTCTTCCTGTGAGTGCTAAGAGTTTTAACCCCAGTCACAAGCTCCCCTACACAGCAGCAAGTGCTCTTACCTAGTGAGCCACCCCCAGATTCCACGTTCCTTTCTGACAAGCTCAATCATCTTCAAGGCTAACTCAATATTTAAGTTACTTTGTCTAATGACTTAATGGGGTCCACATTAATTCGTTGAATCCTCTGTCCTGCATTTCCCACTGCTTCAATATTTGTTTTTCAGTATAGAATCCCATCTGTGCTAAGTTTTAAACTTTTCTCTATTGTCTTTTCTGGTAACACCGGGAGCTAAGAATGCCCAGGGAATGCACACCATTAGTGCTACTCCAGCAGACCAAACACAGAGAAAAACATCTTTCTGTTTTTAGAGACTCACCTAGTGCCCAGAACACAATGATGCTGCTATCTCTGGGTGCTTCAATACATCTAAGAACTGAGGTTGGCTGTTGAAAGAGTGGAAATCTGAAATCAAAGGATTATCTTCAGGGCTGAGCTCTCTCTGGAGATTCAAGGAAGGACTGGCTCTTTTTCATGCTGTTGCCACTTTTTAGTACCTGTCAGCATCAATGGCATTCCTTGGCCTCAGGCTCCCATCACTCCAGTCTCGGTTTCCATTTTCACACAGCTTTCTCCTATGTGGTTTTCCTCTAACTCCATCACTTTTCTCTTCTGGGGATTTATAGGACTGCACTTATAGACACCCCCTTTATACCACAGATTAGGTCACTCTTCTCAAGACCCTTAACTGAAACATATTGGTTTGCCATAAGTTATAGTTTGCCAAAAGTTATAGTCACAGGCTCTAGGCATTAGAACATGAAATATCTTTGACAGCTATTATCAGTTAAATATATAATATTTACTTATTTTCAAATAAAATTTCCCACTTAAATATTTAAATTTTCAAAATGTTGAATTACATTTGCTGAAGAGATTATAAAACTTTATCTTGTACTTCTCTTCTTCCTTAATCAGATGGTGGCTTTTGAAGGGAAATTTCATATCTCTTGAAATTTTTTAATTTTTTTTGAGAATTACAAGCATTAGTACTGTATTTATATTATTTCTATCTCACTCTCTCCCTGAACTCTTATCTTAGTCACCATTCTGTTACTTTGAAGAGACACCATGATCAAGGCAACTTTTATAAAAGAAAACATTTAACTCTTCGAGGGAGCATTATTATTCCAATGGGCATAAATTCATTTAAATTAATTATATATGTATATAAATACACTTATATGTGTACAGCTAGGGCTGTACGCTCATGATGGCTGACAGGGACCTGTGTGGATTGAATTAGGATTGCAGGAGAACAGCGATTGGGAAAGAAGCAAGTAATGTACAGACGCTGTGAAGAAAGGATGAGGAGGTTAGATGATAGGAGTTACAGTCGTGGAGAGGGTAGCGGCAAAGAATTGAAAAATCTCAAAGATGCAAGAAGCAATGATGTTGCATAGCTGAACTCTGATGTAGCTTGTGTGTTTATAGAGAAGCACTACAGGGCAGTTGAATTAGTCCGAGTTCTAGAGCAGCACAGATAGAAGCAATTCGTATTAGGAAGGGAATTAAAACTGTTTTCTAGAATTCAGGCTGTGTGGTCCAACCACAACAGCTTGCTGGGCATATTGAGAACCAGGTAGTTTCTTAGTCCATGATGCTGAGTGCTTAAGCAGCCCCAGACAGGTGATGAAAGCCTGGGGGATTCCCTGAGGGTTGCAAATCTTTAGTCCACCCTAGGAGGCCAGAGAGCCTGGGCTTTGGTGTCAGTGAAGGATGAAAGATGTAGAGGAGATGAACTCACCAGCAGGGAGAGAGGACAAGCAGTCCCAAACAGCAGCTTCTGCCTTGGACCAGATTATCTGGGCTGCATTGCAGGTATTGCGTTCTCTAGGGGGAGGTCTTCCTCCGTTAATCCTTCCAGATAATATTCTTACAGACTTGCCCGGAAGTGTGTTCTTCTCTTGATTCCTGATGTAATTAAATTGAAACCCAAGACCCCATCTAAGCTGAACTGTCACCTCTTCATGTCAGAGATAAAGGACGTTTTGTATCATAAACTATGTCACATCAAAGTCTGCTGCTTTTAATTTGTTGAGAGACTAGAATTGGATTAAAAATTTGGTGAAGTCAAAACCTTCTGTTCAGCAAAATTCTCTTTAAAATTCTACTACATCGTCTTGTAGCCCTAGTATTCTACCTAGATTTCAGAGAGTTGCAGAGATGATTTGTTTCCAGGGCATTTTTTTTTTAGAACAGAAAAACTGAATTTCCTTCGTAACAAACTGCCTAATTTATTTCTTCTACCTATGTTGAGAGAAAACTTTATTAGATGTCCGGATGATATTAACATTTTGAAAATACTGGACTCTAACTATTGCTGGCTCAAAGTAAATTCTGTCTCGTGGGGAGACATGGGCCAAACACTCATTAGTTTTACAGTTTAATTATAACGATTTATCTTTTCTGCTCTTGTCTACGCAGCGCTAAGACCGAAACTCAGATCCTTGTACAGGCTGGGCGATGAGTCTACCTCTGAGTCAACCCCAGCTCTTCATTTAAAAATTTTTTTTTTGATTGGGCTGGGGATATGGTTCAGTGGGTAAAGTGCTTGCTATACCAGCAAGAGGACCTGTGTTCAGATCCTGAGCATTCACATAAAAAGCTGGGTGGCATGGCAGAACGCCAGTTTGAGTGTTGGCAGCCGTGGGAGTGGCAGATCTCAGGGGCTTGTTGGACATATTGTCTAGCTTAAATGGCAAGGCCCAGGTTCTGTGAGAAACTAACCCCATTTTAAAAATCAAGGCAGAAAGCAACATATGTGGACCTCTGGCCTCACATAGGCGTGTGCACCACCACCACCACCGCCTCCAACACAAATGCATACATCACATATGCATCAAAGAAACAGAACAAAAACTATTTTGAGACAGAGTCAATCTTGCTATCCTCCTTCCTGAGTAGCTGCAGTTACAGGTGTAGACCACTTTGCTGGGCTTATTTGTTCATGTTTTATAAACAGCCTAACCTTGAATATAAGATTTTGCTTCTTACTTTTAAAAATCTTTCCAACCCCATGAAATCATGTGTGTGATTCCCGCTGCTCTGTTCCCACACTGTAACTCAAATGTACAAGCATGTATTTCTCCTTGACATGTTTATGTATTCATGGTTGGAAGAGGAGTAATCACTTCCAGGTCCATCATTCCCAATACTTTGAAATTCTGTGGTGGAGAACATTTGGTTTGGAATGGGGAACTTTCCAAGTTGTGGAGGAATTCTCTCCCCGATACATCATTAGAAATGTTTCTCTCACTCTACCAGGGAACCCAGTGGTCACAATGGACTGAGTCTCAGGGAGGCGATCTTCACTCTCCTTCTGTCCTCCATCTCTCCAGCCTCATCCCCAGTCCTGAAGCAGACCATCTATAGGGGCCTGTCCTTTCTACCTTCCTTCCCTGGGGACTCCGTGGAACCTTTTGGTATACCCAGATTTCCCCCTTATTGTAGACCATCCCAGCCTCTCCTTCTAGCTGATTCCCATGGCCAGTACTTAGAAAATGTGTCTACCTGGGATTCCCAGTGGCCATATCAGGCTGGGTCTCCAGTAGGTAATTTTCCCTCTCCTCCCTATACTCCATTACAATTTTCCCAGTTTGATCCTCACACATGTAGCATATTGCTTCCAGGGACCTCTCCTCCCATCCTACCCCCATTCCCAGGAGGCTCAGCCTCTCTTCTGGCTCTTCCACATTTCTTTGCGTCAGATGGAGATACCTAGAAGCACTCTACCTGGGATAGGCAGTGACCACACCAGCTGGGATTCAGGTAGGTGATTCATGTCCTCCATTACCATCTCTCCATTCTCGTTCTCAGCCCGGTGACAACTTGTTTACTGCATGGTATTGGCATTAAAAAAAAAAAAAGACATGCTGAACAATGGAATATAATTGAAGATCTAGACATAACTCCATGCATTATGGACATCTGCCCTTTAATAGAGAAGCCAGAAACACACACTGGAGTAAAAGACAGTATCTTCAACAATTTTTTTTTCTGATCTAATTGTATGGCTGCATATGAAATAATGCAAATAGATCCATACTTGTCACTCAACTCATAATGAATCAAGGACATCAATATAAGACAAAATACCCTGAGTCTGATAGAAGATGAAGTGGAGCTGGGCAGTGGTCATGTATGCCTTTAATCCCAGCATTCAGGAGGCAGAGTCAGGTGGATCTTTGTGAGTTCCAGGCCAGCCTGATTGAGATCCAGGACAGGCACCAAAACTACACAGAGAAACCCTGTCTCAAAAAACAAAAAACAAAAAACAAAAAAAAAAGAGGAAGAAGAGGACCAGAATTGAACTCATTAGCACATGAAAAGACTTTCTGAATAGGACATTGGTGGCATAGGCACTAAGAACATTATTAATAAATAGGACCTCATGAAGCATAAAAGCTGTTGTATAGCCATGAACACTATCATTCGGACAAAGCTGAAGACTACAGAATGGGAAAATACCTTTACCAATTATAAATCAGATAGAGGGTTAATATCTAAAATAATTTAAAAACTAAAAACAAAATAAAAAACCTGCCAAAACAGGTTTGGCCATCAAGAAAACAAAGAACCCAATTAAAGAAATAGGTACAGATCTAAACGGAGAGTTCTCAAAAGATGAAACACAAATGGCTGAGAAACACTTAAAGAAATGTGCAATATTTTTAGTCACCAGAAAACTGCAAATCAATTTACTTTGATTTCATCTTATACCAACCAGAATGGCCAAGCTCAATAACACAAAGGACAGCTCATGCTGGCAAGGATGCAGAGTAAGAGGAATACTCATCCATTGCTGGTGGGAGTGAAAAGTTCTACAGCGATTATGGAAATCAATGTTGTGACTCCTCCAGAAACTGTGAATATAGAATACTTCAAGATCTAGCTATACCACTCTGGGGCTATACCCAAAGGATTCTACATTCTTTTACAGAGACACTTGCTCATCCACGTTCATTAGTGCTCTGCTCACAATTGCCAGAAATTGGAAATAGTCTAGATGCCCATAAACATGAATGGATGATAAAAATGTGGTAATTTGCATAACAGAATATGACTCAGCTGTTAACGAAATAATGAATTCTGCAGGGAAGTGTATGGAGTTATAAAAAATAATCCTAAAGTGAGGTAACCCAGATCTAAAAAGACAACTATGATATGCATGTTCTTATATGTAGATATTAGCTGTTATGTCTTTGATAAGTACACCACAATCCATATAACCAAAGAATTTAGGTATAAAGGACTAGGGCAAGCGCCCACAAGAAAGGGGAAATAAAATATATAGTTATGGAGCAACATGGTCTAGACTGAAATGGAAGGATTAAAGGAGAGGAGGAGGGAAGAGCAGCATAAGGAAGGGAAATACAGGGAGGGACAGCTAACACTCAGGGCCATTTGAAGGCCATATGGAATCCTATCATACTCAGACTTTACATAGTGGCCAAAGGCCTAAGATTAGATAGCATAGAGGAAAAGCAAATAATCTTATTTTGCTAAAGTAATGAAGCAGTAAAACAACTCCTAATGACATTCTGCTATATTCATAGATCAGTGTTTCCGATCAGTCATTATCTAAGAAGGTTCCTCCGGCAGTAGATGAGCTCTAATACAGACAGCCATACTTGGACAGTATGCAGAAAAGTGTAAGACCTTGGAACATTCAGTCAAAAGTGGGATATCTTCATCAAATCCATCCCCTCAGGGCTGAGGGAGCTATGCAGAATGGGAGGCCCAAAGACTGTGAGAGCCAGAGGTGATGGACAACACCAAGGAAACAGTGTCCTCCAGACACAACAGGGCTGACACACACATGAACTCACAGAGAATGTGACAGCATGGACACTGTCTGTACATATCCAAGCCAGATGGGGTCGCAGTGATAAGGGAGGTAAGTGGCCGTGAAATCTCATCAGTAACCAAGAATCTATCTCTCACTGACAACTGCTTGAAAATAAAAAAAAAAAAATAAATTTTTTTCTAGTAGTGTCTCACTAGCTATAAATACTTAAATGCAAGTCTCACACCTAGCAGTAAATGGCCAACATGAAACAAAGTCAATGATATTTTTGGAGAATATTCATCTATATTTACTAGCACTATTTTTTTACTTTGCTGGTTTTTTGATTCCATATTATCGCTTTCAAGTTTATGTTTTTATGATTTTTGTTTGTGTATATATTTATGTTTCTCTGCATGTGTATGTGGTAAAATTTTTTCTATGTGTCCTGATTTAATTTTCTTAGAAAAATTTATACCATTACTGGTACCATAAATTCATCAATAACCATGCCAGTTTGAACGCTACAGCACAGAAATATTCTCAATAGACCAGTTGACTTTCACCTCCTCTATCTGCCACATTAACTTTCTTACCTTAACTATATTATGAATGAATAATGGATACCGAGATCTGTGAACAGTTTTTAGCTGCTCAAGTTTTAAGAAATAGTTTTGAAAGCAAAAATCACTTTTCACTTATTAGTTAAGGAGCTTTAATTATATATACTTTTAGTGAATATATACTCCTTGTAATGGCCCTACATAAATGATTAAAACTTGGTTTTTTTTTAATGCTTAGCACTTTATAGAGAGAAGGAGAAAACTGTGATAATAGGTGTTGAAAAGTCTTACAGAAATAATTTTGCTAGCCTGACATGGTGGTGCATGCCTGTAATCCAGCACTCTGGAATTCTGATGCAGGGGAATTGCCATAAGTTCAAGTCCAGTTTGGATTAGACCATGAGATTGACATTAGTCTGTGCTACAGAGTGAGACCCTGTCTCAAAACAAAACATAAAAAGAAAGAAAGGAAGAAAGAAAGAAAGAAAGAAAGAAAGAAAGAAAGAAAGAAAGAAAGAAAGAAAGAAAACATTCGACATCTGATAAGTCCTTTAAAAAATGGAAGCTTTGCATTTGTGATCTATGTATTTGGCTAGCTTAGAAAGTATTTTTAATTCCCTAAAAGTTTGGTAATAAACAGTGGATAATTTTAAAGTCCTTTTCCATTCTCTACTATTAGTGTACTTAATTGAAATAATTTCAGAATTTTTCCCCTAGGCCAAAAAAGGGATAGGTAAGAAATGAAGCAGATTTTTATCACCTTTATATTTTTGAAGATGTTTTCTATGTGAAAAGCTTTATTAAACATGATAAAATTAATGTTTCTTACATGAAAAATTATTTCTCTTCATTCCTTTGATCAATTTTATGAAAATCAAATGAAAATCATCTTCTATTTCATGCAAATGTGGAGATAAGCCATTATTAGTCTCTTTTTTCTTTAGCACCAAGAAAAATTTATTGTACTCCAAACTTTGAATTAAAGCATGAGAATATCACTGCCCTTTAGCTAATTCTTAGAGTTATTCTAGAAAGTTATTAGAGCTAAAAATATGTGCCCCAATTTTTTAATTAGTGATATTATTTGCATTAAGTTAGCTCTTACTGTGGAAATGACTGCAATGTAATCTGATGGATGAGGTTACTATTTTCTTTTGTTAATGATGGAAGATATCACACTTTTACAAAAAACAATTGCAGCCCTTGCCGGGGACCAACTCTTAGCTAACTCATCACATTAAACATTCAGGAAAAATGATGAGAGTCCAATAGCTTTTCTAAAACCCTCAAGTGTTGAGATAGATGCCATCCAGGGGTTTAACCAAATTGATGCCTTGATTGTAAACTGGTTTAAATCTTATTTAATCAAGTTGCTTAATAAGGTTTATTTTCAAATTGACCAGAAGGCCACCTTTTCTCTATGAATTCGAGAGTTTCAGAACTCAATAGTTCCTTTGTCTAATCATTTTTTCTCTGGCTGTGTTATCCTGCTAGCTCCACTCTGTAAGTGACCTGACATTTAGCTTCCAATGCCTGAGCAAAGATTGCAACAGTTGAGCTCCCACAGAATGCTGCAAGATTTTTTTTCTTTTGTGTACTGTTGACATTTCAACTGGTGTATTGTCTATCTCTTTGAAAAATACCTCCAATTTTGTTCGTCATCTCCCATTGTCTTAGTCACTGTTTTATTGCTATGCAGAGACACCACGGCAATTCTTATAAAGGAAAACATTTAATTGAGGCTGATTTACAGTTTCAGAGGTTTAGTCTATTATTATCATGGCAGCACCCAGGCAGACATGGTGCAGGAGAGGAAGCTGAAAGTTCTAATCTGGATCCACAGGCAGCAGGAAGAGAGAGGGATACTAGGTCTGGCTTGAGCATTTGAAAACGCAAAGCTGACCACAGTGAGTGACACACTTTCTCAGTCAGGGCCATACCTATTCCAACAAGGTCACACCTCCTAACAGTGCCACTCTCTGGTGACCAAGCATTCAAATCTATGAGTCTACGGGAGCAATTCTTATTCAAACCACCACAGCCATCTTTGCTGAGTCTGCCTGTCTCTGTCTATCTCCTGAAACTGCCTTTGTCTTCCATCAACAATAGAGACTGAATATTCAACCCTAAATGGAACATGTATAATCACATCACCACCAAGGCTCAGAGAACGTGGTCGAAGAGGAGGCAGAGAACATAAGATCTGAGGGATGTGGAGAATCTCTGTATCTTCTGGTCATGACCTGGGTATTGAAAGCTGAACTTACAACAGCTGTGCTACCTGCACATGACTCACAGAAGATCAAGCCTACAAAAATCCCAGCACAGATGGGGCAGATGATCTCTAGGCACGATCCTTTACTGAGGAAAAATTGGTAATGGACAGTTGTTGCAGGAAGGAAAATCATTCTTTTTCAAGATATTGTCACTGGTAGGTTGCCATGCTCTATACTTGGTCCCATATTCATGCAGTACTACTGAATTTAGTGGGTTATTAAAAACAAAAAGACATGAGGCTTGGGGAAGGGAATGTAAGAGGATATGGGGGAGTTTGAGTGGAAAATGGGGGTATATATGATCACATTTCATTATATCCGTGCATGAAATTCTCAAAAACAAAGAAGAATTGTTGTAAAGATGCACACTGTAACTGTACTTTCAGGCAAATCCCAGTCTATGAAAGAAGTGCATTAAGCTCTTCTAAATCCACCATGTCCGGCATTGCTCTTGGCATGCAATCTGAGTTCTGGGAGATTGCTAGCTAAACTGCACAGCCCTGTCCCAAAAGGAAATGTTGTTTACCAACCTGATTAGGAAACAAATTAGCCACTGTCAGGGAGTGAGAAGTTAACTTCATGAGTTCTCAGTCAATGGAATGGAGTTTATCTTTACAGGTGACGATAACTCACACAATTAGTTTTCTGCTTATATTTACCAATCCACTATAAATTTCTTCCCCAAGCATAGTCAGCTTGGCCAGAGCCCTTACATCCCATTTTTCCCAAATCCTTTCCCCACATTCCTGTTTTCATTTTAGCCTTGTGTCTCACTGGAAACTGGCTGATTCTTAGACAGTTGCCCCTAAGTACTTGATTTTGAATCACTTTGATACATCAATGTGTGCAAGCACATGTGTGTGGACACACCCATACACACCAAGGCCAATATAGCCACAGATCTTTGTACTTCTGGTTAAAATCACAGAACCTGTTTGATTTATGCTTTTGCTGGGATACGCTGACTAGCAGGGCAGTTCTTTGTGACATTTCTATACAACAACCGCAGCTGTTTTCCAGCTAACTATATAAGGATGTTTGCATTTCCAGTCAGTTTTAATAGCTTTGATGAGTAGTATGCCAGTGATAAAGGTCAGCTTTGTTTCCTGATCAGGAGACAGTATTTTCTTTGGATTACAGATGGCCATGTTGTCTATCACCATCCTTTGTAACTGTAGATGTCTTGGGGCTTATGAACTGTGATGCAACTCATTACATCCAGCATATCTGTAGGTTCTTCTACCATGATTGTCCCCAGGATTAGATGTTGATTCAAACAGGTGCCACTGTAGTTCTGAAAGCAATGATGGGATACTGACTGTGTCTCTGATTCAGGAGACTCATGCTTTTTGCTAATGTCTGAAACTATGGCATGATGAAGTATTAGGTCCTTTCAGAGTCTCTTTACTATCCCACCAATTTTGTGAAATGGAAAGCATGCTGACTTTGGAATTACCTGTATCCAGATTCTGATAAAGATGATATGTGCTTTATCATGTCTGAAATTAACAAACTTTCTGGTTTCTTGTTGATGTGTTGTTGGGGGTGCAAAAGTGCATGCATATAGATTAGCTTTGTACCTTTTCTGGATCTGTGAGGTAAGGACTGAAATGGAGCAGCTGGTCCACAAAGCTCTGTTCTTTGCACTGTTTCACATGGATCTGATGGAAAAATGCCACTCAACATTTACAAACTCTCTCCTTTTTCCTGTTCATCAATTTTAGATGCATTAACTATTACAAATAAGCCTTCAACATCTCTGGTTATCACTAGGTAGTTTCAGGAATAGGACTTATGTATATTTATTTGAAGGGTTTTCCTGAATTGAATATCTTGCCTTCTGGAAAAGGTGTGGCATTCCGTGTTTTTACCCTTAAAACTTGAAGAACTCTACTCCTCTAACAGCTTCCCTTCTCTCTCCCTTTCGCACTTCGGAAGATTTACAAACAGGTTTTGCTTGTAACTCTTACTGACTAAAACTGTTGAAGCTGATCTTGCCAAAACATCTCCACTCTGCAATTAGTCACTTAGAGCTAAAACTTTCTTCAGCTCTACACGGAAAGATGACTAGAAACGCTGAGATGACTGATCTACCCTCTTAAAAAAAATAGTCTCTAATGTTTTCACAGAAAAACTTTGTTGGTTTTTCAGGAAGCCGCATGGTCTTGCAAAGCACTATTTTTAGAAGCATGCAAAAGCTTCACTACATTATTCATTCCGCTCCAAGGCCCACCACGTCTTCGATGAAGTCCAAGCTGTGAAGTACTGTTACCATCTGTTTGATTGAACATGAACATCCGTGGAGCTCTGTTCAGTAGTCACCCTCCCTGCTTCTCAGTGTTCTCCTGTGAGCACTCTGCAGGCACCAACTGCCTTCTTTAAATCGTCAACCATTCTTTTCTACTCAAGGAGTCCTTGAAGTCTCATTTTCTTCTCTGGCTATGACACGGGGAAGTAAGTATATTTTCTTGGATTTATTCTTGAGTAAATATGTAATTTTTACAATATTAACTATTCGATCATATGTATCCATTTGTGAAGAAAATAAGGGTCTGGCTCAATCATTTTTGTTTTATTTAGCATATGTTGTTTCTATTTTGTTTTAATTTTTAAATTACACTTCTTTGTGTGTGTGTGTGTGTGTGTGTGTGTGTGTGTGTGTGTGTGTGTGTGTGTGTGCGTGTGTGTGTATGTGCACATACATGTGAGTGGTAGTGCACTTGTAAAAGTCAGAGGACAACTTGCAGAAGAAGCCAGTCTCTCCTTCGACCATGTGGGTCCCAGGGATCAAACTCGGGTTGACTCATGGAAAACTGCTTTTACTTACAGAGGCATTTTTCCAGCCCTTTTACTGTTTTGTAGAATTATTCTTTAGTCACAGTTTTACTTTGTGAGACAGGATCTCATATAACCTAGCTTGTTGTGACATTGAACTCACTATGTAGCTGATGATGACTTTGGACTCCTGATCTACCTTTCTCTTCCTCACAAGCACTGGGGTTGCTGGTGTGAACCACTACTCCTGGCTCTGTTTATATGGTTATTCTTAAGGAGCTGAAATAATGTTCATTTAATTCATCTTTTCATTCACTTTTGTACAAATTGCCTTCTATGTTCCAAAAAGGATTAGCTTTATTTATAAAGTTGGACATGCTGTAATTGCATATTAAATAAATAATCAATCAAGAAGTTGGGACAGAAAAAAAGAGCCACATTTTTGCCTGAAAGATTTCAACTTCACAGAGCTAAAAGAGACTCCTGTATAATTTATGGTTTTACATGACCCTGAGAACATCAAAACAATACTTTCTTCTTCATTTCGGAAATAGATTCTGCTCTGAAATATGAGCTCTGCAGCACCATTCAGACAATCTTCATCAAATCGTGACAAACTATAGAAATATTTCCTAAGACTCTTTTTCATGGACTTCTTCAGTGTAGGCTATGTTGTCTGTAGGCTCCTGAGTGTCCAAAAATGTGTGTGTGATCCATAAAGGCGTGGTTCCCCAGCAAGGTAATAATGAGATACTCTGGAACCTTAGGAAGTGAGGCCATATGGGCCATTGAGATCGTAGCCTCAAAGAATTGTTGAAGTCCAGTAGGGTTGTTTCCTGGCTTATGATGTAATTTGTTTGCTCCATCACACTACTACCATGATGCACTATCCTCAACAGTAGGCTGGCTAATCTTAGAACTATGCATCAAAGCAATCATCTCTTTTCGTTTTGTTGTTTTGTTTTTGTTTTTTATGCATTTGTTTTGTTTTGTTGTTTTGATTTTTGAGACAGGGTTTCTCTGTGTACCCCTGGCTGTCCTGGAACTCACTCTATAGACCAGGCTGGCCTTGAACTCAGAGAAATCTACCTACCTGTGCCTCCCGACTGTCAAGATTAAAGGCATACACCACCACAGCCCAGCTAAACACATTTCCTTTGTAAGTTAAAAGTTTATAAATTAATTTTGTCAAGTTTTTTTTTGTCATAGTCACACAAAAATGCCTCATAGAGTAGCCAATGACATTATACCAAGCAGAGGCAGTTAACCTCACATTTGGTGTTCATTTACAAAAGAGCTGTTTCTAAATTGGAAAAGAGTGTAAAAATTTCCTACTAAGATATCTACCAAAGGAATGGTATTTTATATGATAAATCTTGTGTAAATACTGTAAACCTACCTTCACAGACTATGAACACAGTAGGTGGATTACCACAAAAACAATGCTAGTGAATGAGTAAGTAGAAGTGTGGGCACATTGTCTATCTCCCATTGTACTCAGAGAATTGGAAGGAGAAAAACGTTGACAGTGAGGGTCTCTGGAAAGGGGACTAAAGAATGACCTCATTTCCGACCTAGAATCACAAACATTCACTTCCACTGCTTAAGTCATGTTTATAATGAGCGTGGCAAGTGCAGTGCGTGTCAAAGAGCTTCTGTCTTACTTGTGACTGTGAAGGAGGACAGCCGCAGCACAGCTTCCTAATGCGTTTCCAGGGGACTCCTCTCTGGCTTCCCCTTTTCTCTACACAGGCCTACTCTCACCAAACCATATCTCTTCTGTTAGATGGGTAGGTACCAGGACTCCAGCTATCATCTCCGCCTCTTCCAGCAACCCCGCCCCCAGACTTCACTTCTACAACTAAATTTTGTTTAGAGACACGCTCTACCAGCTTAACAGCACCTTCTTCCCAAAGTTTCCTTTGAACTCAGCCTTCCTCTAAATCCTTAAGTCCTCATTGGTTCTTTGTGGTGCTCATCAGCTTACAAGGAAATACTCACATAAATGATCTTCTTCTCCCTTTCCAATGAATATTCTTTTATATTGATCTTTTCATGTTCCCTTGATGTTCTTTATGGCACCCAGCACAGGTATGACAGGTTATAGGCTTGATAATTTGTTATTATAACAAACTATCTGTGTACAATGGCAACTTTTTTCTTTGCCTGGGAATTAGGCAGCTCTTCAGCTAGCTCTACATGAGGGTGGCTGGATTGGCACGCATGTGAGGATTCAGTCGGGTAGTCCATGTGAGCTGTGTCACATAGACCTGGCATTTCATCTGGGATACTGGATGGAATATCAAAGTGCCATGGGCTTCTGACAGCATGGTGGTTGAACTACAAGAGAAAATACGTTCACAGCTAGAGGTCTTTTGCTGCCAACTTCCTTGTCTGAGAAACAAAAATTGGGAAATAAAATTACCAATCCTGTTAAAGCTGGGACGGCTACATTGTCATTCTTTGCCATATTAAGTGGGTCCGGGATGCCAGAAAGCCAAACCAGAGTTAAGGAAAGGAAAAACTATAGTGAGTAATCAAGACTCCAGCCGCATGTAATAACCACAGTAGGCTCATTTATTCAGCCTCTATTAGGAAGCATTTATTGTGGGCATTATTTTAGGTATGAAGATTACAACAATGAGGAAAAACATGAAATGGGCAGAAATTCACATTCACAGTGAAGCTTTCATTGGCTAGGAAAAGAAAGAAAATAAAGTGAACCTGTGTGGTATACTACGAGATGATGGATGCCATGAATCACATGGCTGTGTTCTGTGGTCCGTGTAGCTTGTGAATGCCATGGACAGTGAAAAACATCACTGAGAACTGGACACAGGAGTAAAGCTCTTACATGGACAAAGGAGAGTGACATGGACATATTTGTGTGTTTCAGACCACTGAAAATTTAAAACGTACATATGAAAATGAAAAAACGTTTTAGTAATATGTAGTACTTTGTAGATACATCTCTGAGACAATTTTTCTCTCGAAGTAGCATTCTCTACACCTAATTTGCTTACCTCAAACATACCCACTCTTGTTTATTTATAGAAGTAGAATTTGCATTTTTCCAAAATTACTCTAATACAGAAACAGCTTCTAAAATGAAGTAAGTTAGGTCTGATCATATGCTAGCTTGAGCAAAAGATCGGCAGGGCGACTTTTAATATTTAGCTTTATCCCTAAATTTGTATTAGTCTTATTTGAAATTGAGCCATCTATAAAAACATAAATATGCACATATCCATAATGCAATATATATACATATATATGCATATATATATACACATACACACATACACACATATATACAGTGCAGTTCGTAATGTCCAAATCTGGTTAAGCATGCCACTGTCCCCTTTTATCATTTACTTATTGTCAGTAATCCAAGATCCCTTCTTGTGGCCTTTTAGAAGGTACAGTAGAGAGCTACTGTCTCTAACCAGTGCTGTGCAGTAGTGTGTTGAGCTGTCTACTCCTGAACCTACCTCTGTGCCCAAGGAGTATCTCACCTATATTGCTCTGGAGAAAGTTGTAAAATAAATGTGTTATTCACCAGAGGGCGCTGTTGCCATCTGAAATGAAGCCTGTAGGTACTCCCGGGCGCTTAGATATTGGCTTGGTAAGAACACAGCCCTTTCCATATTTCTTTGACTTATTTTCCTTTTCTGTTATTTTCCAGGAACTCCACCGAAGTATTCTATATTGCCTTCATAGTCTTTTATGTCAACCAACATTAAAATCAGTTGGGATCACTTGCTCTGTAAATATTAATAGTGACCATGAATTATGAACATATACGTGAGTCACAAAGCCCGTGTGAGCATCTATAAAAGATTTTGATATGTTGACATGCACATCCTGCTTTACATTTAATTAACATTTATTATCATGTCAACACTAGATCTGGTTATTATACATTGTCCTATGTATGAATGAATAACTATAGTTTTATATGTAATAATACACAGATATGTGATAGCATATCTTTTGCTGTGACATTTAATTTTTATATTCTAATGGGAGGATTAAACAAACTCTCAGCACAATAGATTATGACAGACTTTAAACCAAGACTGCGATGGGTGATCATCTTCGCTGCTCATTTGGCTGGATTTAGAATGAACTCAGGTTGTGGGATACTTCTGCGTGAGTCTGTGAGGGCCTTTCACAGAGCGTCATGTAAGAAGGGTGATTTACTTCTACACCCTGTGCATATAAATAATCTCAGACCTATGCTGCAAATTGTGCGGGTTCTAGGGCTAATCCCCACAGAGTCAGGTACATGATAAGCCCTTACACTGCTGGGTTTGTAGCCTTGAGTTTGACTACCCAGATCTCGATCTCAGCTCCATCACTCATTACCTAAAGAACATTCAGTGTGTAACTTATCATTTGAAGTTCCCACGTGTTTAAAGAGGTGAAGCCTTATCATCTTTCATGAGCTATTCTGTTTTCATATCCATGACAAAATAGCTGAGAGAAACAGCTTAAAAAGAGGACAGGTTTATCTGGCTTTGTTGATTTGGGGTCTGTCTAAGGGGGACACATCATGGTGGGCAACAGATGGGGCAACACATATGCTTATGTCATGGCATCCTGGAAGCAAAGTAGAAGAGAGGGAGGAGTCGGAATCTGGCATTCCTATTAAGGCATGCCTCTGATAAGGATGATGTAACTTTCTTCCAATAGGATCCACTTCCCAAGCCCTTGGCTGCCTCCTACAGGCATCTGAATTCTAAAATCCAACATGGAGCCATAGATTTACTTTGTGACCTCAGTGAGACAACAGAGCATCTGTCACAAGGTTTAAAGATAAAATGATCAGGGTTGGGGATCTAGCTCAGTGGTAGAGCGCTTGCCTAGCAAGCGCAAGGCCTTGGGTTCAGTCCTCAGCTCTGGAAAAAAAAAAAAAGATAAAATGATCACAAAGATTCATGCATCACAGGCTTTGTCCCCATATGGTGACACCATTGAGAGGTGGGCTTCTGAGATAAGACTGGATCTGAGTGCTCTCCTAATGATAGACTAATCCACTGACACATTCATAACTAAATGGGTTTTTGGTAGGTGGTAGAAACTGGGGTAGCTGAGGCTGGATTGGAGAAAGTGGGTCACTAGGAATGTGCTTTTAGAGAGTATGTCTGTCCCTGTCCTCTTCTATCTGTCTGCTTCCTGGCTCCCATGAGGTCAGTAGCCTCCTGCTCTGCCCCAACATATGTCCAGCAGTGGAACAAGCTGATCACAGTCTGAAACCTCCAGAACCATGAGCCAAATCAAACTTTTGTTATTTTATGTCCTCCCGGGTGCTTTGCCCACAGCTTAGAGGACCTTGTTTAGTAAATACTTCGTATGGTTTATTTTTACCAAAAAAAGGTTTACCATATGAGTGACACATACTGTGTTTGTCTTTCCAACAGTTTCTAATGTGTGTTCAACACACCTACACATGGATTTTCATTCTGCTGACCATGCTTCCATCCCCAATACCCCTCCCCCACCACACCCGCACTGCCTGCTGCCCTATTTAGATCACCTTTGATCTACTTCCAGTTTTAGGTTCTCACAATGTCTACTACTTGTAGGAATGAAAACTGCCTGTCCTTGGTTACTTAATAGTCACCGAATGTGTAAACACTCAATCTAGCTATTATACAATGTCCTATGTATGGATGAATAACTATATAATTTTATGAACAATACACAGACGTGTGCTAGCATATTATCTTTTGCCTCTGAGATTTAACTTTTTATTCAAATGGGAGGATTAAACAAATTCTCAGCACCACAAATCAGGAGGGAATGTGAACTGAGACTGTGATAAGAGATTTTTGCTGCTCATTTGACTGGAGTTAGAATGAATAGACTATGGCATATGTCTGTGTGTGTCTGTGAGGGCCTTTCAGAGGGGGTTCAGTAAGAAGGATGGTCTGCTTTTACATTCTGTAAATTCATTGGATCGTAGGCTACAAATAATCTTTCAAGTTCCTCCTCCTCCTCCTCCTCCTCCTCCTCCTCCTCCTCCTCCTCCTCCTTCACCAAAGTAATCATTTCCATCAGAGACAGATTTGGCAAAGTTACGGGTACCCAAGTGGAGGAAAGAGTCAGGTATTTGTGAAGATTTTTCTACAGGTGCACTATGGGGCCATGGGTCACACGCCTCTTGGAAAGCCTCACATTCTCCACAGGCCTCTGGTCCCATGAGGCTCTAGCATAACAGTCTCACAAATTTTCATTTGAAGTTCTTTAAACTTAGCATTGAATCGAGTTCAGTACCTCTTTTTGGATTTTTCTCACCCCTTTTTTAATAGAAGAGTCTATATGTATGTAATAGACTCTTTACAAAAGTTCAAAAGAACCAAAAAGGTTTATTTGGCAGATATGATCCTAAAAACTGACTATTAAGCAGTATAAATGATTGTTTTGTTTGTGTGTGTGATGTGTACAGTGTGTGTGTGTCTGTGTGCGTGTGTGTGTGTGTGTGTGTGTGTGTGTGTGTGTGTGTGTGTGTGTGCATGCACACGGATCATGGTGTACATGTGGAGGTCAGGGGACAACCCTGAGTGTTGGTGCTCACTTCCTGCCTTGATTGAGGCAAGGTTTCTTTTTTTGTTTTTATTTCTGCATATAGCAAATGACCTGACCCTTAAGCTAACAGAATTCTCCTGCCTCCGATCTTGCCGTGGAAGTGCTGAGATTCCAGACACTGTTACTCTTCCCCCTCACTTGATGTGTTCCCATACTTGCATGACAAGGGCTTTACCCACGGAGCCATCTCTTCAGCCCTAATAGTAAGGATTCTTATTCTTCAAATCTGTTCCTGAGGGACTTCCCCAGACTCTGTTACTTTCTCCCCTAACCCACCATCCCTCGTCTTTTCAACCCCATTTCTCTCAGGAGAAAAAGAAAACAACTCTCGCACTTTCTCTGGAATAACAGCTCAGTTGCCTTATACATTAATTGTTCAGTTTTATGTTTATTCTTTGGTCTAAGCTTTCATGGATATTTTCCCATGATAATAAAAACCTTGTGAACTGTGGTGGTTTGAAAGAAAATGGACCCCAAAGGGAGTGGTATTATTAGGAGGTGTGGCCTTGTTGGAGGAAGTGTGTCACTGTGGGGGTGGGCTTCGAGGTCTCTTTTGCTCACGTGTGACTGTCAGTCGACTTCCTGTTGCCTACAAGAAGTAGCGCTCTCAGCTCCAGCACCATGTCTGCCTGCACGCTGCCATGCTCCCTTTCATGATGATAATGAACCTCTGAAACTATAGCGAGCCACTCCAATTAAATGTTTTCCTTATAAGAGTTGCCATGATCATAGTGTCTCTTTGAATCAATAAAAACCCTAATTAAGACATGAACAATATGTTAACAGATGCCTATTATCCTATTTTATTGAAATCAATAACTTTACTAGCAATGAGTTGAATGTTTCAGTCATTTCTCAATTTACTATTGAAAATTTAATCTGAAAGTTAATATTTTTGTGAATGCATATTTGTTCAGATCATAGATTATTTGGTAATAGTTTTAGTAGAATGTTTACAACACTATAATAGTACCTTGATTTAAATTTTTTTTTTTTGTTGAAACTATTGTCTTTGGCCATATAAAATACAAGCATTGTAAACTTGGGAAGTTTGAGGAACATTTAATTCCTGTTCCCCAATCTCATTTTTAAATTTCAAAATCATTTTCCATCTGTGATGCTGTTTCTTGTAAGCAGGCTTAAGTTAATCTTCTGTGTAAGCATTTGTATTATCTCAGTGGATTCTACAGCAGCAAGTTCATTAACATATGGAAATCCATGCACTTTCATAGTTTTTCTTCTGTTTCTTGCATCCTTCTATTATTTATTTGAGCCTGTTTCCACTCAAAACCATTCAGTCACCCTTCAAACATTCCTCATCCTCTAATTTGTGTCCAGGCAGAAAAGGATTTCCCTAGACCTTCTCACTGTGGACAAAGCATATCTCCTTCCTGTGGAGAATGGTACATGCAAAGAAATAAATAAGAAGGTGGGAGAAAGTAATTCTGAATTCCAATGTAGGTGTGTTATCACAGAAAGGCTAGTATTAATACTTGCATTTCACTTTGCGAATACCAAAGGGAATAGTTAATCTTCCTCATACTCCTGTATCTACAGGGTGTACAGAATGAATACCAAAGGGAGTAGTTAACCTCCTTATATTCATGTATCTACAGGGTGTAAAGAATGAAAACAGCAAGAGATTTGGGTCCCTCAGAACCTCATGCTGTAAATGTGCTGGCCGTGTGGGCACGGATGACTTACAGATCTCTCACATGTGGGTAGGTGGAGGGTATTGATTTTGGTCAGTAGGACTGGGCTTCTCAGCAACTCCCCTGCATGTTCTCCTGGTCTCTTCTGTGTTGGTGTTAGCTATTCACCAAACTCAGTGTTGCTGTTCATGGCTCATTTAGTGCATTTCAATCATGTGTTGTTATTCCAGCAATGGTGAAGGAGCCTAGAAAGTTTATTAAATTTAAAGATTGATGAATGTTGAAAGTTCTGTGACTGCTTTGTAGGTTTCAGTTTTAATCACTAACACAGAAAAGCACACCTCAGACCTCTGCTGCTAGATGATGTTGGACTGAGGAAAAAACACAAAAAGGATTTCCAGTTAAAGTGAACAAAACTCACTTTGCTGTGTTCTGGGATTGTTTCAATAGTTTAAGCATAAGTAAAGCTATTTTTTTTTTACATGAATCCATTTCAATAATGTTGTTTGGGTTTAGACAAGATCTCTGAATTTCTCTCCCAACACCTCATGGGCATGTTGGAAACAATAGTAACGTGTGTGTGTGTGTGTGTGTGTGTGTGTGTGTGTGTGTGTGTGTGTGAGAGAGAGAGAGAGAGAGAGAGAGAGAGAGAGAGAGAGAGAGAGAGAGAGATGCATCACTAGCTAACACCCTGCCTACCTTTGAGACTCCACATTCAGCACAGGGACTTTCTGGTAAAGATCTGAGCCTGTGTGAGCACCTGTAATGACCAGCATTGCTATCCAGTGGATTAGGAGCCAAAGCATCCAAAAGAAGAAGACTAATAAAGGTTCTGGAGCAGCACGCACCTACTCTCTGCTAGACAATGTGCTGAGGCTTTTAAAAATCCCACCACATGACTGACTGTGTTGTTCCTATTCTTTGGTAGGTGAAGAAATAAAGATGCTTAAACATTTACCCCAAGTGTGAGGCAGATCATTTTGTTTTATAATGTATAATTACACACTTTGAAAACACACAAGTGACCTAAGATTCTTTCTAGGGGATTTTTAGCATCATTTATAATTATTTTACTTCTGTTGTGAAATACTGTCTACATCTGGGTATGTACCTTTACCCCATTATTGCAGTCATATTTCTCAGGGTTAGAACAAGTTAGCACTTTAGATTGTAACAGTATCTTTTGAGGATAGACAGGGATGGAGTTGTCTTATATTTTGTGTCACAGATGCTTACTTAACCAAACCATTCTAAGTGTCCAGATTATAAATTTATAATCCTAAAGTTGTTGTGTCATATGCAAATGCAGTCTACATCCAACTCTCTTTGCATTCGGCTTTGATGTTGCCTCTTAAGAAAGTACAGGCCTTAGCTCCCAGATTCTCTAGAGCATGGTGTGAAAATCATTTTTAGTCATTTAACAAACATTATAGGAAAGGACTTTCTGAAAGGAAACATTGGATTCTTATTGAATTATATTCTTTCTCATTACTTGTGCTGTTTTAGACTTTAAATATTACTTCTCTATTTGAGTATGGACATTTTATTTATTGAGGCTAGCTAAGAAGCATTAGATATGTAAACAAGAGAAAAATCAGTGGAATGTGTGAAAGACAAAAATTTTATTACCTTATCCTCAAATATATATGTTAGTTTAAATCATTTAGCAGTTACTATGTATATAATTTCATAAGGAACTAGCCATTCCTTGTCCTAAGACTATTTTAAATCAACATATAATTACAAAGCCCTTGGATTTGTAATGAACACTAAATTAGATACAATGTTCTTGCTGGCTCCCATCTTCTCTGTCATTGGACTACTAGGTCTTTTTGTGTGGTTTCAGTCTCACTTTGGACTTAAATGTTAAAATAGAATGAAACTGAGAGTTTTGTTTTCGTTATCTTCTCTGAATCTAGTTCCTCATTGCTTGAAGCTCACCCTTAATTTCTAAGGGCTGGATTTCCTTCTTGCTAGTCTCCTTTTTCTATGAATTGTCCAATCTGGAAACTCTGACCAATGTGAGCCACAACCCTTGCTCATCCAAACCTGAGTGGGTCTTGACAAAGCACCTCATGTTACAGCCATCCCTACCATCCATCTCTTCTGATTGTTGATAAGACTAGTCTTGCTCTCTGTAAAAACTGTCCCTGTTTGCTGCTAAGTCTTTAGTCCATAGCCCAGATGACTTGAGCCCCCAAATTTAGTCACCCAAAACCTAAATTACAACTGGCCTTGGTTTTGCTATTTTACTATGATTTATGAGGATGGCTAATTTAAATTTTGACTGAACAGTTTAATTTACTCATCAATCAGATTGTAAATGCCTTCAGTAGGCTTCATTTCTTGATTTAATTTTTGCCACAATTTGACAAAAGATGGAACACTGACTAGTATTCAGTTATGTATTTTTGTGTGATTATAGTAGAATCTTTTGGTTTGGATTGTAATGATTTGATGACATTCTTTCTTGACATAAAGTAAAATGAGAACTTTGTATTTCTAGTTAAACCTAAGGGAAATACTGTGCAAGAACCTAGGAATGTTTTAGAATTTTATCCACATGCTATTTAAAAAATTGGTGTGTGTATATTTGTGTGTGTGTGTATGTGTGTATGTGTGTGTGTGTATGTGTGTACATATCCATGTGTGTGCATACCATGTGGAGATGTCCTAACCTTCTAGTTGTTTGAGTCAGGACCTCTTGTACTCTAAGCTAGCTGGCTCACAAGCTTCCAGAGAGTCTCCTATCTCTGCCTCCTATCTCCCTACAGGCATGCTGGGATCACAGATAAATGCTGCCATCTCCCCACAGGCATGCTGGGATCACATAAATATTCCTGATCATCTTTTCATGGGTTTTGAGCATCCAAACTCTAGGCTTCATGCTTTTGTATTAATCAGTTTATACATGGAGACACTATACTGCAATACCTGAGGCAATTAAACTCAAAACTGAAAATCGTTATTTGGCTTACTCTCTTGGAAGTTCCAGGTCACAGTCAGTAGCTCCAATGATTTGGTCCTGGGGTGAAGATGACACTTCACAGTGGGAGCATGCAGTGAAACAAAGCAGTTAACTCTTCAACCAGGAAACAAAGAGACAAGACAAAGAAGAGTTGAGAGGCACAGTCCACTTACAAGGCATGCTACTCATGATCTAAGGAATTTCTACAAGGCTGCACCTCCTAAATGATCCAACATTTCCCGATAACACAAATAGGACCAAGCCAACAGGACATGTGAGCTTTGGAGATATTCAGCATCCACACCATATTAGATTCCTGATCAATGAAGGATGTTCAAAAGATCCATTGATAGATTTTCGGTAACATGGATTGCTTTTACCCAGGCAATGGAAACCAAACAACAAAACAAAACCCCACAACAATGATGGGTTGCTTATTGCACAACATCTTAAAGATATTTAAAAATTAGAAAAATTAATTCCATGTTAGTCATTGATTGGCTTTTTTGTCTCCATAATTCTGGACATTCCATATCCAGGGAATTATTATGGATTATTTCATGCCATAATTTTTACTGCTTATTTCACAACGTATTTTCAAAGTTCATCAAGTAAATTTTGTCTTCTGGTCTACTAATAAAAGATTGTGGGGGTTCGATTGAAATGTCTCCCACAGTCCTTTGCATTTGAATACTTGGTCCCTAGCTGGTGATGCTGTTTGGGGAGGCTGAAAGAGTGTTGTCTGTCTGGGGAAGTAGGTGTGTCACTGGGGACATGCTTTGAGGTTTCAACAGCTACATGCCACTCAGGGTTTGTTCTTTCTGCTTCCTGCTTATGGATCAGGATATAAACTCTCAGCTTCCAGCTCTAGCTGTGATGTTTCCTGCATCAACGCATCCCCATAGTGATGGAGATGGTCTCTTATCCTCTGAAACTGTAATCCCAGTACAGATAAACCTTTTTTTCCCCTATAAGTTGCCTTGCTCATGGTGTTTTATCACAACAATAGAAAAGTAACTAATACAAATCTGTCATATTATCAGAATTGGGAAGTCAAAGCCTCCTTGCAAGAACTGTAAGTATGTCATGTTGTTATTATCTGCTCTTGCAAATATTGTTCCATTTGTTTTGTCATATTTTATTAGAGTCTCACACCTTTGCATGTGACAGTGGTGTGCAGTTTTCTGGTGGGGTCTTCATCTGGCTATGGTTTCAGAATAGCTGGCAAGTCTTTCCAGTGCCGGTACTATCTGAGGGTGGATTTGTAGTGTTTATTTTTCATATAGTTATAGAATTTATCAGTGAAAGTCAAACAAATTTGTAGTAATAAAGCCACAAATATGATTGTGGCTGCTGTATGTACCTTTCACATATTTCCGTAGATTAATTTTATATAAAGACAACAAGCCCAAATGAAGTCAGACATGATGTCTAATCCCCACCCTCTTAGTCCCACAGGATGACATCAGGCTATAGTACAGAAAACACAGACAATGTACACTCAGCCATGAAGAAGGGGGCCTCTTTACGATTCAATCAGGCTTTCAGAGGAGCCTCCAGCTGAGTCCTAAGGGAGTGAGCAGTTAGAAACTAAGACGATGAATGAGAAACTGCCTCTCAGCAGCAATTTCACCCAAGACAGGACTGAGGACTGACTTACTTTGCTCCCCATCAGGCATATCTCTCCTTTGTTCTAGGATAAATGTGGTATTGCTGTAACAGATGGGGTAGAATGAAGCCAGGCCTTGCCTGAAGGTTTTCGTGTAGGCCACGTGGAGATGCTGAAGGTCACAAGGATTCCACGGTAACATTATTAAAAATTCATGTGATGGACCCTGAATTTTCTTTGTGGCATGATTTTTACTTTTGTTAATTTATGAATTTATTTTTGAGGCAGGGTCTTGTGTGTACCATGCTAGTCTCCACTGCTTGCACTGTGTAGTTGAGGAAGACCTTGAACTTCCATCCTCCTGCACTCTTCCCCTGAGTGCTGAGATTACAGACATAACCCATCATGCCTGGTTTTTGTCATGCTGGGGATCAAATCCAGGGCTTTGTTCATGCTGGCAAATACTCTGCCAGTGGAACCACATCTCCAGCCCCTGTAAACACTTGGACTTCCAGATTTAACTTCTTTTCTTGTTATAGGCCTCATCAGACTTTTTATATCCTCCTTTGTTATGAAAATCTTCTTCAGTCAATGTTGGTAAGTTTTTTCTTTCTAGAAAGTTCTTCTAAGCTTTCTAATTTGCTGGTAGAAGACTACCTTATAGTCTTTTTCATTTCTGTCAGAGTGCCATTCATTTCTAATGCTGGCAATGCTCTTTTTAATTTTTTTTAAAAAACTTGCCAAGAAACCTAGCCTTTCGTTTCATCGAATTTTCTTGTTATTTAGCTTCTCAGATCAGTGCTTTTTCTAGGGATTTTTATTTCCTCTGTGCTGACTTCTTCAGGTCCCTTTTTGCTCCTTTTCTCTGGTTTTCTTAGGAGGAAACTTCTTAATTCACACTATTGTAGAGTTTTGCTGTGTTCCTTAAATTTAGGTATCCGGCGTGCTTATTTATTACTTAAACTGTATTGTATTCTTGAATGATACTATTGAACAGTGGCATTTCCTTTCCAGACTAGGTTAAAAACATCTGAAGAAGGTACACAATACAGTTTGATTAGTTGAGTCAAATGTTTGCCAGTGGCAGGGCTTTTCCTACTCCCAGTATGGTTTTCACTCCATATCAAGTTTTCCAGCCAAAGTTAAGAGAGTGGAATGTTTCAAAGGGCCAAGAGCAGAGACATGCAAGGTCTCTGCAGGATTTTGGAAAGAATGATTAACAGCTTGATGAGAAGTTTCTCTCGCTATAGACAATTGGAACGGACCAACTGGCACTTTGATACAGCTGTCCTGAAAAGACACTTCTCTTCTCCATTTCTCTGACTCTCCTCGTGGCCAAAGAGCAAAAAGTGTTCCTAAGACAACAAATAGCAGTGTAAGATGGGATCATCATTAATACAGAGTTCTGAAACTTTTGCACATGTTAGCAGAATGCTACCATCTGAGGCACATGGTATACATATTTTAAAAAAGAAACACAATTGCATTTGTTTTGCTGATATTATTAAATCTTTGTATAAATAAACCTACAAGTACTACTGAAACATTTCCATGACAAACGTGGGCCCAAGAATGCCTGGGATCGAGTCATTGATGGTACGTACGGCTGTTGTTTTGTGTAGCAAGGTAGTCCATGATACTTGCTTCAGCAAATGTAGCAACTTTGCAGGACTGGCAAGAATAGGAAGGAGAAGTCAGGAAAAAAATAAATAGGTTTCATATGCTTGAACACTTGAGTTTCACCATGAAAATGAGAGGGGGCATGTTGAAACTTTTAGACATTTATCTATCTCAGTAGGTAATATTCCTGGCAGCTAACCATAAGTGTCTTACACAGTTGATGAACTGTAGGATTGGAATTAAGGAGTCGGGACAGGGAATGGTCCCTACACCAAGATTAAAAGCAGATGACTTAGTAACATCTGTAGAGAGCTTCACATGGGTCAGGAGCATCCTAACCTCCTCCCTCTTCTCTCTTTTCTGAGCTCTTGGCCTGCTGTTTATTCTTTGGTATGAACACTTTTCATGTTGAAGCTCATACATCAGCTATTTCTCTATATGATGTTTTCTAATCCCCAAGTTCTTGGTTTTGGTCTTCTTTATTATTAATATTATTTAAAGATTATGGAACATTTTACAAATTTGCAAGATCCTTGTGCAGGGCCGATGTGCATCTTCTTTGTATCATTTCAATTTAGTATATGGGTTTTTAAAGCAAGCATTAGTTTTTAATTTTTTATAGGGGAAGGTAAGCATTCAATAGCACAGGGATACAAGTTAAGAAACATGTTGGTTATATATAGGTGGACAGTGACTTCACTAAAATGTGTATATACACATGCACACTAAATCTTGGACTTTTATATAACAAAATCTGAATGCTATTGCTTCTAACAATTATAGTTAAATCCTTCGCTTTTGTGTATTTTTTTAAACAGAGTTATTTCTGAAACAAACAAACAAACCCTGCCATGAGTTTTAAATCTTAAGCCAAACCCACTCTGTTTTGATATCTTACAGTGTAGAGGAACGTACTTTGGATATGGAAGCAGTGCCTATCTGTTGAGTTGAACTGAAATAAGTAAAGTGTCAAAAACCTGGTAAGACATTTCTGATCAATAAGATTTTTTAAAAAAATAGGAAAATGCCAGGAGAATGGCCTAGCAATGTAGAAAGGCTTATAATAAATGGCACACTTGGACAAGTGAACAAACAATACCTTTAATTGGCTTCAGAAAGAGATAGCTTTCTAAGTAAACAATCTCGTAGGTATGAGCAGTCTTTGTTAAAGATGTGCAGGTTATAACAACAGCAGGTCCCACATTGAACTCATGAGAACAATTCTTTCTTTTCTAAAAGTTTTAGAAACTGGTATCTCCCAGAGGCTATTGAACTGCTAGTATTTTTGATATATAATTTCTGCCCTCTGATTAAGAGGGCATCATATACTTACACCGATAATCACTATACTGTATCATATGGCTTCTTATAAGTGTCCTTGGTTTGAGTTAAATAGGGTTTTATTTTCCTCTTACATGGAGTCATTCTCTATTTTATAAAGAAATGGGACTCACTGGAATTATGACAAAGGGTTATGTGCCCCAAAAAAGGCCTGTGAGGGGCTGGGTATTTGAACTGATGTTCTAATCGAATAATTGTAGAAATTCTTATGTATTTTTCTCCCAACATTTTGGTATTCTCCTCTGTAAAATAAAGGGGGTTGTACTGGAAACATCTAATTTATTATTATTTACTATTATTCTATTATTATTTATTCTTAATTTTAAAAATATTATTGGGGAAGGAACATGTGCACCACAGCATATATGTGAAAGTAAAAGAACAACTTTGTGGAGTAAGTTCTCTCCTTCCTCCTTTATATGGGTTCTAAGGATCAAATTTAGGTACCCAGACATGTACAGCAAGCTCCTTCACTCACTGAGCAGTCTTATTGGCCTGAGACATCTTCAATTTTCTGTATTTTTATGTTATTATTAGAATCACTAATACATTTCTACAGATGGTGTGATGAATGCCATGAAGTTGGCATGCATTCAAGTTAAGATCTAAGTTTAACAGGTTTTCTAGGTTTGAAGTTCTGAGCTGTTTTAATGCTGCTAACTGATGTACTTGCTCCACACTGAAAGACATCCCTGGCAGAAGAAAACAATAACTAGCAATCATCAATAAACAGAAATGGAAGGTGACAAGGCTTTGAAATTGTCTACTTTTTAGTAATAAAGTCACGACTGTTCTTTGGTATGTTCGGGAAATTTTACAAGAAACATTTAAATGTTCTGTGAGGACAATTTTGAGGATGGAAAACCCTTAAAATGTAAGGTTACAGTTATTATTTGACTGTCAAAACTGCTGTTCCCAGGGGCTTTGCTGACTCCAAACATTTATTGCCCTCCTGATGTCCATTTCTCTGCTTGTGAAGCCATTACTTTAAGCTGCCCAACAGCTTTTTGTCCTTTAGAATAAACTTGTTTTGTTCAGCAGTAGCCCAGCCAAGGAAACCGTGAAGCAGACAAACGTTTTCAAGTGTGTGTATTATCACCACCTTCACCATTAATTCTTCCCAATTTTAACGAAATAAAATTTTACCGTTGACACAATAGTGGTCCATTTAAAATGTAAGGAAAGTAGGAAAAAACAGAGAAGAAAGCAACACATCACTTTAAGTGCTACCATCTTAAAATTATGTTATTAGCTCTAAGTAAATATTTTCCCAGCATGTATCTATACCTCTTTGTGGCAGGGTCTCACTAAAGTTCATGAATACAGCAATAATTTTATAAAATGGGATCCGATAATAAATGTTTGTCATATTGCATTGACTCAAGTGAGCAGGGAGCACAATGTCCTCATACACAAAGCCTATGTAAACTTCTTGTTTTTCTGACATTAGATCAGTCCCAAGTTTTGGCTGTCTAGGCCAGCAATCTCACTCTACTGTCCAAAAACATAAGTGAGCTCCAGACTATGTTTAATAAATTCAGAACTGTGGTGTTGTTACACTTGGCAAAACTAAGTTGACAAAGAAATCTGTTTATTTGGTTTATAAATAAATGCTTGTATAAATGAAGCATCCCTTGAGTCCCTTGGATGATAGTAATTAACCCCAAATATTTTTATTCAAGTGGATGTGTTATACTACTAGCAATTTTGTTGGTGTTGCTCATGAAGATGAGAAATGAGATAGCAAACTATCATCTTGTTTTTCTTGCTAAACAATTCTATGATATGCAAGGAATATGGATTTACTTTACTAAGACCCTGAGGTAGAAGAAGCTGCATGTCGATGAGAGAGAGGAGGGATTCTGCAGGTGGTAGACGTCAAGATCATGATGGGAGGACATGCAGAGATGACCGGCCACACTAGTGGAAGCCCATGAACTGTGAACTGGTGGCTGTGGAGCCCCCATGGGACTGAACTAGGCCCTCTGGATATGGAAGATGGTTGTTTGGCTTGAAATGTTTGGGGGGCACCCAGGCAGGGGGATCAGGATCCATCCCTGGTTCATGGGCAGGCTTTTGGGAATCTGGTGCCTGTGGTGTGAAGCCTTGCGAAGCCTTGGTGCCGTGGGAAGGGGCTTGGACCTGCCTAGGCTCAGTGAGCTGGGCTCTGCTGACTCCCCATGGGAGACCTTGATTTGGGGGATGTGGAGATGTGGGGTGGCTCGGGAGAGAGGGCTGGGGGTGGGAGGAGGGAGGAGGTGGGATCTGTGGGTGGTATGTGGAGTGAGTAGAAAATTTCTTAATAAAGAAAAATGAAAAAAAAAATAAAACCACAAAAAAGAAGAAGCTGCATGTTTACATCATATTGAGTTTCCTAAAACTCAAAACACAAGGTTGCTTTTAATTAAACTGATGAACTTTTGTTTTGTTTGTTATTTGCTTTTGGGACACGGTGACAAACTTTATCCCACAACATGTTAACAGGTAATTTTTCCAGGAATGTAAATTCAGTGTTAAGGGTATGTTTAAAGTGTCTGGATGATTGTCTGGTCTTTCCTGATTTTGTAAATTTTCCATTATTAAAACTCTGATACTTCATGACTCAGCATGAAGTCACTAAAGTGTAACAAGTTATAACAAAATATTACTATAATGACTTTTCTAAAATTGCTAAAGTGATTTGCATCCTGAGCATAGTTTGCTAAATTCATATTTATATTAAGATAATAATAATCTCAGGTAATATATTTCTGGTATGAACTGAATCATATGAATTCCTATGGATGGGTTTCACTCAGTTGCCACTTTCAACACACAGTTTTGATATATAAAAGCTAGATCAATAAAACAACTAAAGGAGATCAAGGGGATACAAATTGAAAAGGAAAAAGTGAAAATATTGCTATTTGTCGATGATATGGTAGTATACATAAGTGATTCCAAAAATTCTACCAGGGAACTCTTAGAGCTGATAAATACCTTCAGCTAAGTGGCTGGATAAAGATTAACTCAAAAAAATCAGTGGCCCTTCTATATATGGACAAATAAATATATAAAATGATATATATATATATATATATATATATATATATATATATATATATATATATATATATGACAAATGGACTGAGAAAGAAATGAGGGAAATAACACCTTCACAATAGCCACAAAATAATATAAAATTTCTTGGGGTAATGCTAACCAAGCAAGTGAAAGAAAGACTTGTATGACGAGAACTTCAAGTCTTTGAAGAAAGAAATTGAAGATGATATCAGAAGATGGAAAGGTCTCCCATGTTCATGTACCAGTATGATTAACATAGTAAAAATGGCCATCTTACCAAAAGCAATCTACAGATTCAATGCAACCCATATCAAAATTCTAACACATTTCTTTTCTGACCTCTAAAGAACAATGCTCAACTTTGTATGAAAAAACAAAAAACCCAGGATAGCTAAAAAAAAATGTATACAAAAAAAGAACTTCTAGAGGTACACCATCCCTGATTTCAAGATCTACTACAGAGCTATAATAATAAAATCTTCATGGTATTGACATAAAAACAGACAGGTTGATCAATGGAATTGAATCAAAGACCCAGACATAAATCCACCCACCTATGGACACCTGACTTTTCATAAAGAAACCAGAAATATCCAATGGAAAAAAGAAAGCATTTTCAGCAATGGTGTTGATCTAGCTGGATATAGGCATGTAGAAGAATGATTCACATTTATCACCTTGTACAAAATTCAAGTTCAAGTGGATCAAAGACCTCAACATAAAACCAGATACACTGAACCTGATAGAAGAAGATGTGGGGAATAGCCTTGAATGCCTTGGCACAGGAGACAACTTCCTAAACAGAACACCAATAGTGCAGACACTAAGACTGACAATTAATAAATGAAACCTCATGAAACTGAAAGCTTCTGTAAGGCAAAGGACACTGTCAATAGGACAAAAGTGTAGCCTACAAAATGAGAAAAGATTTTTGTCAGCTCCACATTTGACAGAGGGCTAATATCCAAAATATGTAAATAACTCAAGGAACTAGACATCAACAGACCAAATAATCCAATTAAAAATGGTGTCCAGATCTAAACACAGAATTTCCAACAGATGAATGTCAAATGGCCGATAAACATAAACAATTAAAATAAACATAAACAATTAAAGGAGTGATCAACATCCTTAGCCATCAGGAAAATGTGAATCATAACAACTTTGAGATAGTGGTCCTCCCATTGTGCTGTATTCTCTCAAGAGTCTTTGGTGTTTGTTTGTACCATAATCTGTATATCAGATGGCCTATCTCTGTATAGAGCAACAAAACATGAAAATAAACAAACAAGCAAACAAACAAAAACAAAACACCAGATGAGGTAATTTGTAAATCCCCCCATGTGCCTAAACCACCCACTTCAACAGCAACAGAGAGACTGGCTTCAGTGCTCTTGATTTGGGTCAATTTCTGATGGATCAAGGGGCTTTCCAAAACAGAATTATTATTAAGTAATTAAGAACCCATATCCTGAGCCTTTTCTTCATGGATTGACTCCTACATAATGAATTATGTCTTAACTTAGTAAATATCATGCTTTGTATGTGGTTTTATTATATAGCCCAAGACCTCATGCTTGGGAAATTGATCCCAAGTGTGGCAGTTCTGAGCATGGCTAAAACACATCTATTTCAATGGAGAAACTGCCCTTTGAGTGAGTAAGGTATCATGTAAGTGAGTAAGGAGTCTTGAGTGCTTGCAAGAGTAAGTTGGTAGGCCAGACCTAGTACTACTCTCTAGCTTTCCATTTCAAAATGTGACATTTTACTTCCACATGACCTTGACATCTGATGCTACCCAATGTAATGTCTTTACTAGAATTTGAAACAATGGGGTCATCCAACTTTGGACTTTCAGGCTTAAATAGTAAAAGTTAAATAAGCTTCTTTATAAAGTGGTTGAGCTTCAAAATTTTTGTTATAGCAAGGAGAGAGGGGCTGACACAGAAAACTGGTACCAAAAAGTGGGGCCATTTCTATAACTACACCGGAAAACATAGAGATGACTTTTCAGTTGTGTGACAGGCAGAGCTTGGATGAATTGTCGGAGCAAGCTAGGAAACTTCTAACATTCTGCAAATGAAGGAGTATGAGCAATTCTAAGGATTCAGAAGATGCAGAGACTAGGGAATTTTTCCCAGATAGAAATAAAGATTAGCAATAACTTAGCTGTACTATGTCTGTGACCCAGGACTTCACAAAGACTGAAATTAAGAATGATATGCTAATTGATCTGGCAGATGATATTTCAAAAACAACTTAGCATTTAGGCAATAGCACAGGTGTTGTTTAGCACTTTAGTCTTAGTTATAGTGAGTCTTGGGAACCAAAAATGGAGAACAGAAATTTAGAATACTTAAAAGCATGGTGAGAACAGGTTTAGGATAAGAGGATGTAGCCAAGCACCCAGCCTATCTTGCTATAAATGGTGAATCCATATTCTAATTGAACAAGACAATGAGAAAGGGGTCTTGAAGGCAGGACATATATATTCAAGCTCACCCCTCCCATCACCTGCCCAGAAAACTGGAAGGCATGATAGGTTCATGATACTCTAGGATATTCTCTGAATGTTCACTTTCCCAAGTCATTTTCCTATCCTCAGCTGGTGAAGCAGGTTTGCTGTTGTTCAAACAAGCCCAGGAATAGTGCACACCAGCAGCACACTTGGTGATGTATACATAGTATTGGTTCTGCATACACAAAGAACACATGACTTGGAATCAAAGTGGCTCCCCTCAGTACTTTAAAGGAAAACATGAGGGAGTTAGGTAGAAAGTAATTTATGTAGGAAGTATTAAATGGGCCATGCCTAATGAAACTAATGAGTGTAGTCATAGGAGAGATCCTAGTAGAGACCAGCAATGTGTCACACTCACCTTGAAATGCTACCCATCTCAGTACGTAGTCCCAGAGTGCAGCCATATAGGCAGTGACTCAGAAAGTAGAACCATTTCAACTAGTTCAGGGTCTGACCTGATTCATGACCTGTTTGCTCAAGTACACTTACTAGTTAGCTTGTCTTTAAAGCTTGTGTTTCAAAAGTAGCTTTTAAATTGATTAATTTTTTAAACAAAAAGAAAAAGAAGACTGTAGTTCAGATAAATTATTCTATACTTCCAGAGTTCATATAGATCCTTCTAAAATAAGAGATTAAAAAAAAAAACACTGAGTCCTGAACTCCGTGTTGTTTCTTATTTACACTATTCATTTCACTTTGTCAAACATTTCCAAGCTTCCTTTTCTATAGCATTCAGTTCAGTGCTGTTCAGTGTTGTGTGAGACTTTTCCCGAGGAGATGCAGCACAAACATCTATTCACCTAAGGTAGGGAACCAAGCAACGGTCCAAAGGAACGAGTCTATCAAAGTCCAACATAATGAACTGATTAATTAACTGGGGTTATTTACAGGAATATATGCTGTGGATATCGCTCTGTATGCTGTGAATATGTTGCTCTGATTGGTTAATAAATAAAGTGCTGATTGGCTAGTAGCCAGGTAGGAAGTATAGTATAGGTAGGAAAAAGAGAGAGGAGAATTCTGGGGACAGGAAAGTTGAGTCAGGAGTCGCCAGCCAGATACAGAGGAAGCAAGATGTAAAAGTACCGGTAAGCCACAAGCCACGTGGCAATTTATAGATCAATAGAAATGGGTTAATTTAGGATATAAGAACTAGATGGCAAGAAGCCTGCCACAGCCATACAGTTTATAAGTAATATAAGTCTCTGTGTGTTTACTTGGGTCTGTGCTGCTGCAGGAGCCAGGTGGACACAAAAAAACTTCAGCTACAGATACAGGTGCAGGGTTACTTATGGGAGCATGGACAACATGCAAGCAGATGCATCACCACAAAGCACACCCCAGCACAATGATGATTAACAAAAGCTGCAACACCCAACAGTTGTTTTCATGACTCTAGCAGCTCAGCTGGTCAGAATTCTTCTAGGCAGCTCCCAGAAGTTGCTTGCTGGAGCTACAGCCTTGAAGAGGGGCCCTATATATTCTGTTAGGTTCAGGAACTTCTTGAGATTTGGAAGTTGTTTACTTCCTAAGTCTCATGAGACTCCCCTCTCCTTTATAGAGGGCTTGTTTCAATTTAGAACTCCTCAAACTCTGAGGAGCTGCCTCCAGTGTGCAATGTTGTAACTCAGAGATAATTACTGCATAATATTCAATTCTAATTTGTTTGGGCTTGGTTACACTCCATGCATCAACCACAGTCCTCTAGATATTTGATTCTACTGTGATCTTTTTCATCTTCCTTTGGGTTGGTCGACTATTTTATTTTTCTGGGAGAACCCATAGGTGTTATATTTTAGCGTTTCTTAAGTATCCCAATCCATTTTGTTTCTTTTGTTACTTCAGGAAGTTTTCATGTTGGCTCTGTTTTCTGTATCTTTTTTGAATGTGCCACATCATGTGTACTGGTTTCTCTGGAAGACCATTTTTTCTTCCACATGTCTCATGTTTTATCTATTTCACTAAACTCTCAGTCTGTTTTGCTCATGTGGACTTGATGCCTGATGCCCTTTTTTATATCCATAGCTTCATGCTTATAATTTATTATTGGTGTAAAAAGGGCATTTGTGGTCTATTATCTGACTTTGGGATCTTTTTACATTTTATTTTGGTGTTTATCCTAGTTTAAGCTCTGATGTTACCAAATTTATGCTCTTAACAAGTTCTTTTATAGCAATATATCTTTATGGGAGTGATCTTTTATTAGAATTGTCTTTTCCCCAAATAAACTCTTTGTTTGGCTTTTGCATGCCATGATCTTCTCTGACTCACTTATTATTTTATTTTTTTACTTTTCTATTTGTGGAATATGTGTGTGTGTGTGTGTGTGTGTGTGTGTGTGTGTGTGTGTGTGTGTGTGTGTGTGTTTTACTGTAACTTAAGACAAATAAAAGTAGCTTTGAACACATCAGAGAATGGGTAATACAGTTAGCCATGTTACTTTATCTGAGACATAGTTCTCCCTGTGAGTGGACTATACAACCCTGGTATTGTAGTAACTGAGGTTCTAGTCATTTATTTTCAGATTAGCCTGCTAATTAGGAAGACCCAAGAAAGATGAGATCTTAAGACTTAATGAATGAAGCCTCTGCTGGTATCACAACCTCAGTTTTTGTGACCTATGACTTTGGCCTGTATTTTGGTTGATGGTGTTCTCTTAGTCATAGGCACTATACTTTGGTGTTAGTTCTGGTGTTTCCTCCAATCAGGGTGAACCCAGTTCTGGAGTTTCCTCCAATCAAGGTGAGGCAATGTAATGGAGAATATAGATAATTCGGCTGTGCTTGCCAAGAGCCCAAGACCAATATTTGATAATACTCAAGGGCTTTGTTGCTGTATTTTCTGCCTCCTTATTTCTCTAAAGGCTTTATGGCATTGGTGAGAAATTCCAGAATATGATTTATCTCTTTTTGCATCACAGCATTGTAGGAGCTAAAGTTCTCCTTTTGCTAGCCAGAATTCTGTTTCTTGTCAGATTAGAACCTGACTTCACCCTCCCTTCAATTAGCCTTAATTTCTAAATGCTATTATAAAAGCAAATCTTACAATGATAGTAAGTGACTCAGGAGGTAAAGGGACTAAGGCACTTGTCATGTAAGTCTGTCAATCCAAATTTGATGCTCCTAAGTACTCATAAAAACATCAAGAAATCATCAACACCACAAAGCTGTCCTCTGCCTTCACATATACACTGTGTTATGGACTCACATACACACATTTATTATGCTTCTGTATGCACATGAGTAATATGAATAAGAATAATGCAATTTTATTTTTGCCTACTTCTAGAAGAAAAACTATAGAGTTTTCATTTTTTAGTGTCTGTTGCTTATTTATTTAGAAAATAGGAAAAATATAGTCTCATGGAAACTGTACTTTAAATGTCATAGTAAAAATGCATATGAACCATCCAGAAATGACCACATGGTTAACTTAGTTAATAGTCTAAGGAATGTTGATGAATTAATACTTTACTGGGCCTGTCCTTTTCTATTTATACATCCATGCACAAAAAAGAAACTTGGATGCTTGGTAGGAATGCCACTCTATTGTCAGTTAAAATTGAGATCTAAGTTATTTTTAATGGTTATGCTCTTTTATGATACTTATACTTATTTTAATATTTTAAAATGGTGATGTTTTTCATTTATAACTTTCAAGTACCGCTTTAATAAACTAATGGTGACACACACCTGTAGTCCCAGCTACTTGGAAGGCTGAGGCAAGAGGGTAGATCTTTAAGACCAAGCTAGGTAATAGAAAGAAACTCTGTTTCAAAGAGTAAACCAAGAAACACAAACAAAACAAAATAGAAACCACAAAAGAGACCATATTAAAATTACAATTAGCATGTAGATCTAGTAAAAATTTGAAGAAAGACAGTTTTATATGGAAAGCAATTTTTATTCCTTTAAAGCGTTGGAGGAATGGTCTTCAGCTCCTCCATCACTTTTTAGCTGACTGGCTCTGGCTCAGGCTGGAGATCCACATTTTCCCTTTTGAAGTTTTGTCACTCACACTCAGATTGCAGAAAAATATGGAGTTATGAGTCAAACGTCTAGTGTTTTGTTTATTTATGGTACTGATAGAACTTAGACGAAACCATACATGGAAATAAATCAGGTCACAGGCAGGTTTGGATCTGATGTGTTTTATGTTTGAGGAACTGGAATTTCTGACATGATAATAAAGTACTTCCATAGCTTTGAGGAGTAGCCTATGAGAGTGTATGACTCCTGCCTGCTGAGAATATGGCATATTATGAGAAAACAACTTTATGCATGGCTACTTTAATGAGTAAGATGCTATGTTAAAGTGGGTACACAAGCCATTTGTTCACTTCTGCTACTGTAGAATATGTGCAGATGGACCATGAGAAAACTGACCTGTCCAGGTTCCTGTCCTCTTCCCTGTCTCCTGCCACAGGGTCAGCAGCTAACACTCTTTCCCACTGAACTTGTGCAACTCTCTCCCACATGCTTCTTCCTGATTTCTATTGTTATTGCAGCCCCTCACAGGGCTCCTCACAATTCTAAGGAACCCCATTTCTGTACTTTTTCACACTATGTTGAAGAACCCATGACACCTTTCTGTTCTCATATATACCATGTCTTCCCCCATCATCAGTATTTTTACACAGTAGTTGAATTCTTTCCATTTAAAATTTTAAAAACATTAAAAGTTGCTATTTTCCAGCTCAACCAATATCATATCCTGTATGGCTATTGTGTGTTGAGTTACCATGGTTACTTTTCATTTCTTTCCATGAGATCTTTAAAATTTTGAGCAAGTAAAAATGTTCCTTCTTTCAACTCTGATAGATCAAGACAAGATGTGTCTAAATATTTATAGTTAAAAACTGCAGTGAAACCACAGTTCCCCTTTCTGAATCTTTTCTACTACCCAGGAATGACAGCAGTTCAGCAGTATGGTCATTCTCTATGTGTCCTTGCTAACCTGATACGCCTCAACTCTATTATGCAATGAGACAGAGATACAGCAGTAGCAGTTAGATTGTAAGAACAAAATCCCTATATATGGAAGGGTTTACATAGTTGTATTAATTTCTTTCCATCCTTTTAAAGAAAACAAAGAATCAATGTAATTTTAACAAAGGCGGCAAAGTTAGTTTCTTTCTATGTTTAACAAAAGCCTTTTGTAGTGTAGAAGTTGTCTTCATTAAGAATATTATAGGGTGCATTTCATTTGCAACTTTATATGTATGTTTATATTTATATTATGTCACTATTATTGGTGATGAGAATTATAACAAGTTTCTGAAATCCACTGTATGAAACACAAGAAAGTTGGTCTCTCTTGGGAGAAGAAAGACATGGGAAAGAAACAGTTCACTTTCTAGTGAAATTGCAAATGAGGCCCACCATATTTATAAGGGAAGACAGGTAAACCAATTTAGGATGTTCCTTATATCTTCTTTCCATGCTTTAGTTTCTACTTTTTGTCTTTTCTGTTTGAGCAGTAATGTATTATGTGTCATTGGGCAGAAGGATTGTGTTACTATTGGGAAGCCAAAGACAGGTAGTCTTTGTGTGATGTATGTTAGTAAAAAAGAATTCATTAGATAATACATTCTCTTAGGTACTTAGAAATAGCAGATGTCTTTTTGGTAAAGATAAAGTAAAGCAGAATGCAAGGCAGTTATTTTAACAAAAGGTAAATATGAAAGTTAGCCTCCCAGAAGCACATAAAGAGATAGCCACCACCTGTTGTGAGAGGGAAGAATCAGTTTAAGATTAGAGCCAGGAATAACATGTCCAAGGTGCTGAGTGCCTACAGGGTTAGTCTTGCAAGTAAAGCAGATCTGCTCTGTCAAGGCTGAAACACTGACTGGAAAAAATCATGGGATCTGATATATGTGATGGGAGGTCTGGATTGATGTCTTCAAAGCTTTGAAAAGCACAAGTTCCCCTAACCCCCAACTTGACACAAAAGTCTCCCTATTAGAAGCTACCTTTCCCTGTCAGCTTGAAAATGAAACAGAGGGTTCTCCTACTCAACGAGGTAAGCATATACCCCAAATTCTGCTATGCCTCGAACAAGACTTGCTACAACATAATATCCTGAGATATGCAATACCTACTAATGGGTGGAGGGCTCACATTCTCCAATCATTATAGGACCTTCCCTGTTTGTACTGCAAGAGCTGGAAGACTACACATAAGATTGGTTTCCGGGTGTTTCACCAAGGTAGCTGGGAAATCCAGGGATGAGGGAGAGCTTTTTGATTTGGAGCTTGTTTCTAGAAAGAAGACTCCAGAAATTCTCCTCTGCTAAGATGATTCTGGGGATTACTCAAATAGTGTGAGTTTTTTGGATGCTAGGAATAATTAGTGAATGTTTGAGTTGTGTGAGGCAGAGGTCTCTATTACAGCTATTCAATTCTCAGTGGTCATGGAAAGGAAATAACAAAAAATATCCAAAGGACAATGGCTATCTATATTTCAGTAATGATAGATTTACAAAGATAAAAAACAATCTGGATTTTACCCATGCATTATTGTCCACTAAATTTTGCCCTACAATAAAATGAAACGGAAACATCAAAATTTCCATGGCATGTAAAAAAGAAAAAAGAGTTGGATAAAGGCTCACAGTAGAGTCGGTAAATTATGTAAGCACAAAAAAATAAGTCACCAGAGGAACAGATTCTGTGACAAGGTCCAAAGATGCTGTATTTACTAAATGTTCTTTGGAAGTGTGATGGTGAGATGGCCATCTGCTTCACTGAATAGTTCTGTAGTCATTAACTTCTGCAAGCTGTAGGTGATGGGAGAGAATGCCACTGTGGAACCTGCAATACTGTTGATGAAGGACACTTTACAGGAGTGGGTGACAGATAGTAGTGTTTGTGAACCAGAGGCTAGGAATGGATATCCGTGGCCTACCCCACAAGGCCCCATCATCTACTCAAATAGTAAGTCAGTCACAATGCTTCATCTGAGGAAGAAAATGGCAGTGAGTAGCACTGCTTGTAATGACAAAAAATTTATGGAGTTTATATTAAATTTCTGTTTCAACTGACAACCTGGCTCCTTCAACATCTTGATCAGCCTAGGGAAGAATAAGTGACTGCCATAGATTCAGACAAGCAGGATCCCCAACATAAGCTAATATTTTCAGTGTGGTGTTATTAGTAGAGTAGATTAATAGAACATCTGATGAATTGCTGTGTTTATTGATTCAGAAAATGTGTCCTTTCTAATCATAATCAGCTCATCATCACAATCAGCAAATAAATCAGAAAGAGCTACATGAAACAGATTAGAGAATAGTTTTACACTTTTACTCAATGTTATGTCAAGTCTCTTGCACTCTACCATCCACACCAAGCTTGCTTAGACTTCTCCACACCCATCCTCAGCTTCTTCAATCAATATTTAATTTCTTGGTAACTCAACCTTTGTTACCTATCAGCACTGTAACTTTCTGTATGATAATCTGACTTCTCTAGGCTCCATTCATAGATGTGAATGCTAATTATGGGTTGGCACTGGTATGAAGAATTAATGAGATAAATGTTCTGTCACAAGCTAGATACCAAGTAAAAAAGTCAAAAGACTTGGACTTTATGAAATAAAATTAAGGAAAATATTTATATTTTATATTCTTACCATGAAAATAGATGTATTTCAAATAACTACACCAGAAGAATTATAATACAGAGAACTAGTTATATAGTTGAGGTGGAGATGGGGGTCCAATAAGCGACAGGGAAGACCCAGAAATTAGTAGCAGGTAGGTTTTAGTAATTAGACTTAACAGGACAAAAGACAGAAACTGTTGTTATTATAATCCAGGGGCTAGGTTGATGTGGGTGGTGGGAACCAGAACCAAAATGTGCTTGTCTTGTGGGGGCTGAAGCCAAAGAGGAAACATATCCTTTATCAGAAGAGCTGACCAAAGCAAAGGATGGGGAAAGAAATACTAGGGTTACGCCCTTCTGCCCTCTTTTATTGGCAAGAAGCCAGTTGACATGGAGCCAGAGAAACACCACCTGGAAAGGCCAGCTTAGCATTCAGGAAGGATCTAAAGGCAATGGTGTTTTCATTCATAAGGGGTCATGACATTAAGCCAAGTCCTTGTGGACAGGGAGGGGTTTCCACAATAGAAACATATTCTCACTATCAGCCCTTTTGGAATTAGGTTCACCTCGACATAGGAAACCAGAAACTAAGAAGACCAATGAATTGAATAATTGTCATCACCAGCAACAACAGCAAAATAAAAAATTAAGGATGCTTTCAAGAACACGAGTGAATCTCAAATGCATTGTGCTAAGTGAGAGAAATTCAAAAGCATACAAACAGCATGCTTCCATTATGAGAAATTTTAGACCAGGTAAAACAATAGTGATAGAAAGCAAATTGGTGCTTCCTGTAGGACATAGGGCAAATGCAAAGAAATGACTGTATAAATACACAAGGAAACCACAGAGTGTTGACAGTTTGCTCTCTTTGGATGGTGGCCGTAATTATAGAACAACACAGGCCTCTCAGAACTTACCTAGTTAAACATTTACAACAGCAAAACCAGCCACATATACACATATTTTTTCCACTTTTCCTAAAAATAGATAAATAAATAATTAGAAAGGGTAATAATTGAGTTCTTAAACATGAAAACTTTTCCATTATCCAAATTTCCTACCATTTTCATTTTCTTTCTCAAAAACTCAAGAGAAGGATTGTTATCATGTGGAGACTTACCCTCTAATCCATCACCAAGTTATGTCAGAGAGTTCAGAGTTCCATTTGTCTAACAACGTATTCTAACAACAGACAGATAGTGGAATGATTGAGTATATTTTCTGCATCTCACCCAGCTTTCATCATCATGGGAATGGGTCTGTGGCTCACGGGAGCTGCAGGAGTCACGTGGACGTTAGGTGCATTTGTGATTGCTGCACCATCTCAATAACAGTAAAGACTGGGGAAAATGACTCTGTCACTGAGCTCTGGAGTCTACATGAAGGCTTGTTTGGGTGAAATTATTTCCAGAATCAAGAAACTATAAACTGCATGACCTCCCTGGAGGGAAAACTTGAAGCACTCTTGCCTAAAATAGCAAAGTTGGACTTCTAAGTTATGGAAAATGACAAACACATTGAAAACCTGGAAGAAACTTCTCAGGAGATTAAAACAAACATCACAAAGCACACTACAGGGGAGAGTGCTGATTTAACTCAGTATCATTGTGCAAACGTTGGGTGTTACCAGGCAAATGTCTAATGTCCCAGACAGGCTGGATTCAAACAAAATGCTGCTGGATGGAATTTTGAACAGATTAATAGAGGAGTTGATAATAATTCCATGTCATATGACAATAACTTTCAAATACTAATGTTGATAAGATCTGTAAGGTAGAATTGATGATACTCGGCAACTCATGGCTTGTAGGGAGAGATTTGAATTCCCTTTGGATGAAAGGGGACTTCTGGAGAGAAAGACATCCTGGTGGTCTGGAGCAAGGCCTAGAGCTGTAGAAGGTCAGTTCATGGAAGGGACACCTTTGCTACTGGTCTAATAGTGATTACCACAGGCGGATCAATTTATCTGCTTTGGCATGTTGAAAGAACACAAAGACTGCTGGGAAGGAGGCCTGTCAAGTCAGAGTCTGGTCTTGGTTCTGAACTAAACGCAAAGAGAGTCTATACTTGTTGCTCCTTGTTAAATGTCAGACTTGCAAGGAGATGAACCTTTTCTTGTTTGGAATTGGTCCATTTTGAAGGAGTCTCAGAGTCTTAATTCTTTACCTCAGCTACAATGTGCAGAATCAGTAGCTCGTGTAGTTCCTTGTTAGCTGCTTAAAATGATTCACTAAATGTTTTAATAAATACAAGGGTGAACGTTACATAGTGATTAATAATGCCCAATAAATCACTGTACATGGGTTTCCAGCATTAGGTAAACAATTTCCAATGTAATTGTGAAGTCTTAAAGCTGTACTTCAGAAGCCTTGGAACTTTGCTAGTGATGTTTAAAACCCTTTGAAGTAATATCAAGGTGACAAGGTGATGGGGAGGTAAATGTGATGTCTGAAGCAGTAACACAGAAACTTTGAGAAGCATAAAACACTCTCATACTGGAATATGTGTGTGGAAAATTAGACTCCAAGTCATCCTAATATCTTAACAGTAGAATTTAACAGTAAGTTAACTACAGCTCATAATAGGTCTTATTGATTAGAAAAAACATGAGGGGAATGTTAATGTTTGATTCTTATTTCGAAGTTATTTTTTTCCTTGTTGGGCCATGATTTTTAACTTCACTATCTTTCTGCCACCATATTCTGTTTACTTCTGTTTTCTTTGACTATCTAGTGGTTGCCGATGGGGACTTCAGACTGAACGATAGAATGATTCTTGAGAAGCAATAGGCAGAAACCTATGCTGGGAAGGTGTAGAGAGGTAGAGAGTGTGCTTTAATCCCAACAGCCTCCTCAGATGTTGGTTGGCTTCTGTATCTGGACACTATCTGCCCAGTCACATTAAGCAATCCCAGTTTCATATTTCCATGGGTTGATTTCATGAATGAACAACACACTAGAACCTAGGGTTATCTGTGCTGAGAGACGATCTCTCTCAGGCTTCAACTGCTAACTGATGGCTGGATAACCATGTCTTAAATGAAGGAAATTACAGCTTAGGACTTTGGTGTGAAAATTCTTCACGGCAAGCTGAAATAACATCTGGCTACACTTTAGAACTTGCTGGCAAGTGTTTGCAGTCCTCTGGAACCCATTCAGGCTGAATTAGGAGGAGGATTGGGCTGCTGCTGTGAGAACAGTGCATAGAGTTCTCAGCTCACACAAGTGGATGCCAAACTTTCTCCTGTGTATAGAGAGAATGATGTCTGGGTGAAATGAGTGCTTAGAATTAAAAACCAAAACCAAAACCAAACAACAACTCTCCAAATATAACAAGTAGGCAACAAGACCAGGTAGTAACTACAATTTTCACAGGTCTTGTGAACTTCATGTCCATACTTATTATTTCACACCCTCAAAGCTGTCAGACTCTAAATTCATTGATTGTGGTAGAATTTACCTTCCAAATATGTCCCTTTAAATGAATGATTCATGTAGACTCACATTGAAAACCTCCACTAACTTAAATAAAACTTAACATGGTTAACATACTGTGTAATGTCTATCAGTATCACAGTGGTTTAGCTCTTTATTTCACATTTTTAAAAAATGCTTTTAATCTTATTTGACCAGAACTTGCATTGGAACAACTCCTTGGTTAAGTGTTCTTCTGGGCAATGAGTGTTGTGAGAACCCTTAGAGACACTCCAGGAACACTAACATTCAGAAGAATGAAGTTTTGAAATACTTTTCCATTAGTTATGATATATTACTCCAATAAGAGGCATTTTTTTCTGTTACTAAAGGAACATGAATTTTGCCTTAATTAAAGAAGACAGAAGCTCTTATTTGGTATTTCATAGAAGAAGAAAACTCATTTTCCTATGCTCTTATCTATGCTGTTTTATTTCTGCTCCATTTTCTCATGAGCTATAGAATACTAACCTACTGCTATGTTTTCTAAACTTTTTATTCAAATTGAATTTTTAAATGTTAACCTAAATTTTTTAGAATAAAACACATTTTACAAAAGAAAAAAGTAGATTCTAATTCTTTTGCCTAAGCTGGAATTTACTTCAATTTTAGTTTACATATTGAATTGTATTTAGCCTGTTAGGTATTTCCATATAGAGCCCTTGTTTGCCTGAATTAAAATAGAGAACGCCCAATTATTCTGTTTGCTTGTCATACATACTTATGAACATGAACATATGTATATATGTATATATCACAACAGTTTTCATATGTATCAAATATTTTATAAACTACTACATACTTAAGTATTGTGCACTTATGTGTATTATATGTATATATAATGTATATATTCTCTCTGATGGGATTATATGTCAGTTGCCTTGGTCGATGGCATTTCTTTCCAGTTTACAGCCCTATGACAAAGTCACCAAAGATAAACACACAAAAAAAAGGAAAGAAAATAAGAAAGAAATGGACATTGAAAAGATAAGACCGATGTTGTGATGCAAATGAGCTTTTCCTTCTGGAAAGTGACCTAAAAGGCATAAAGACATCAGAGCGGTCCATGGTGTTTGCAGATGCCAGGGATGGGCAAACGGAGACAGATCAACAAAAGCCAAGTGGAAAGTCAGTAAAAAGCTGTTGGCAGTTACACACAGTTCAGACTATCAAAAAAGCAACAAGCATAGAATGTATCAAAGAATTAGTGCTGGTTACACGACATCAGTTAGAAATTAGGGGAGGGGAGCTTACAGGACATGTGATTTCTGCTCCTGGTAGAACCAGTGGCAGTTGGAGATGTTTAAAGAAAGCACACTATACATTTCAGATACTGTCCATAGAGCTTTTTGAGATGTGATCTCACTACGTAGCTGGGGCTGGCCTCAGTCTCAGACTTGCTCGTCCTCCTGCCTCAACCTCCTAAGTACAGGGGTTACATATGTGCTTCAATATCCAACCAGGTATTCTACTCATGCTTGAATTCCACCTCCTCATATTATTTCTTCCTTCCCTGCCTCTCCTCATCCTTCTCTTTCTCCCCCTGTCTCTTCTCCTTCCTTTCTCTCTCATCTATCCCTCTCCCATTTTACTCTCTTCTTCTCCTCCCTCCTCCCTCTCTTTCCCTCCCTTCCTTTTCTTCCTTCCTTCCCCTCCTCTTCCACCATCTCTTCCCTTCCCTCATCCCCCTTTGCTCCACTTACCCTTTCTTCTTTCCTCTTCTCTTTCCTTCCCTTTTCCTCTGTCTTTCCTCCTCTTTTCTGCCTGTCCTGTCTCCTTAATTTCTTTTCCCTTTCTCTCCCTTCCCCACATGTTCCCTGTGCTCCCTCTTCTCCTGGTGCCCCTCACTGGTAGGACTTGCTGAGAGAGGTGTCAGCAGCTTGCTTTTCAATACAAGCCAGGACGACCTGCCCAGGGTGGGCACTGCCCACAGTGAACTGACTCGCCATCCGTATTCATCACTCATCAAGAAAATACCCATAGACTTGTCTATGGGTCAGTATTATGGAAGCATTTTCCCAGCAGAGGTTCACTCTTCCCAGACAACCTCAGCCTGTGTGAAGTTGACAAAATGAATCAACTATCCAGACTAAGAGGAAATACTTGTAGATTATTTCTAGAAGAAATAAAGGAATTATTATCTGAAATATACATGAAGAACTCTTCAATAGGAAAAGGAAAACAGCTCAAACTAAAAAAAAAAATGGGCAGAAGATCCTAACACAAACCCCCCGAAATAAAAAGGAGAGATGGTAAATAAACTTATGAGAAGATGATATGTATTATGTGTTATTGGAATAAAGGCAACTTAAAGCGGTGATGAGATACCATCACATACTTGTTTCAGTGGCTGAAATCTAGAATGCCCAGGATGTCGAATAAAGATGTGAAATTAATAGAAGCTTAAATTTAATTTTGGTGGGTGCACAACGCTATTTAATGGCTTCTGACAAAGATAAACACACTGTGACTGAACAATTCTGTTCTTTGACACTAGCCTATAGACTTAAAATATCCACAGAGAGGCCTGCACACAGAGGTGCAGAACACCTTGATTCATGATGTGGAAGCTTGGAAATGACCAAGGTATCCTTGAGAAGGCAGCATGAGTAAACCTCTGTACATTTTGAGAGTGGAGTATTAATCAGTGGGAAAGAGAAACGTGCAACTGAACCAGTAACGGGCATGGAGGAAATTTTTTTTTTTTTCTTTTTGGTTTTTCGAGACAGGGTTTCTCTGTGTAGCTTTGCGCCTTTCCTGGAACTCACTTGGTAGCCCAGGCTGGCCTCGAACTCACAGAGATCTGCCTGCCTCTGCCTCCTGAGTGCTGGGATTAAAGGCGTGCACCACCACCGCCCGGTGGAAATTTTAATAATAGTGAGAAAAGCTGGACTGAGAAGGCAACGACAGTGTGGGAGACAAAAAATAAAGAGGCAAAAATAAAAAAATAAAAAATCAGTGGATGGGAAGGATTGATAAAGTAGGAAGGGCAGAAGAAATAAATGGAACACAGAAGATATTTAAGCCAACTAAACACACTTTACATATGCCATAGTGTTTAGTATTTAGTCTTTTGCCATAATCCATGGAATTTAGAACACCCAGGGAGAATCCTGGTACTTTCGGTGGTTATAATGTGTCGATCTAGGTTCATCAGTTGTAGCAAATACACATTTAGTGTGGCTTGTGGATGATGGGAAAGAGCTGTTGACTTCTTGGTATCAGAGGCATATAGGAGATCTAAAAATGCTCTGAAAAGTTCTCTTGAATATTTTTGTTTGCTTTTGAGAAGAAAAATGGAAAGAAGTAGACATCTAGGATGTACTTACATTGCTGGTCCTTTGTGCTTTTGATGGAGGTGGTATAGATTTTCTTTTAAGGGACATATATAAGTTCTTTGAGGTGTTTTATGTGTAGTGAGTGGGGTCTCATAATTATTATTGTGAGGGATCAGTTATTCTCCAAGCACTGCTTAGAGCCTGTGCCTAATCATGCAGCCCAAACCAGCCTATTCCTGGCATAAGTGGGTGACAGTTCAGTCTGGAACTGGCGAGATGTGGTGAAAAGGCTGCCTTCTGATGTTTCTCCCTAACGTTTGCCCTTCTTGTTCTCTGCTAGGATCATCCAGACTTCCTTCCCACAGTCACCCTACTTTCTGGTCTGCTCTTTTGTCCCCACCCACTTTGCCCCCTTTTCAAATCAATGCTGAAGACCAATATGTACATTTTTAAACTAATAATTTCTTTCTCTCTCCATCCTTCCTCCTCTCCCTCTCTTACTTTTCCTCTCTCTCTTTCTCTCTCTCTCTCTCTCTCTCTCTCTCTCTCTCTCTCTCTCTCTCTCTCTCCCTCTCTGTGTCTCTCTATCTCTGTCTCTCTTCTTTTCCTTATTATTATTCTGTGAGTAATAGTCTTAATTCATTCTCTCCTAAAAACCTTGCATGGAGGGAAAAACAATTAACTTTTCCCCAGAACACCACTTTCATTCTGTTCTCTCCGTTTCTTTCTTCATTTCAGAGACAGTGACTGTTGGTGATTATTAAGGGCACAGTGGATTCAGCACCAGTCAGACTTCTTACTAGCTTAGAACATGATAAACTTTGGTCTTACAAACTCAAATGCAGGGAAAAAACCTATCATTCATTTTGCTATAAATGTAATCCAGCCCTGTCAACTTCAACTCTCTACACACATAGAAACAAATATGCTGTGAATCAGTTCACTTCTAATTCACACCATTGGTGAGAAAAATGTTTGTGAATGTTTGAAAATTACCCAGAGATCAAAATTTTTTTTCTTAAAATCACCCTCAACTCTTTCTCTCTGTGTCTAAAATATCTCATACATCTTACATAACTGGTTGTCAACTTCACTGTCCATGAGACTCCAGTTTACATAGCTCTGCACACTCAGATGCAATCCCTTCCAAACTCTCTTTAAATCATTCTAATTTGCTTCCTACACCAGCTTCTTTTGAAATGTAGATGTCCTTCCCTGTCATCATCCTGGCTTACCATTACACAACACATATACTATCCAGACTGATTTGATTTAAACAGAACTCTTAAAGGAGAGTTCACGTCCTTCAGAAAGCTGTTGTATTTTAGCATTGACTGGAGGGGGAAGTTCATCAACACACTTTCAAGACTCCAATGGACTGTCTCACCCTCACTGTCCAAACTTAGACATCATTCTTCCTAAGCTTTGCTCTAGGCACACCAGCATCCTCCTGCCTTTCATGTCTCAGTAACACACATATATTTGGTCTCAGCCAATATTTCTCCTCCGATTCCCCACCTCACGGACACAGAGAGTGAGCTTTAAGCCTCACCCTGTATTCTGGAGAATTTCTGCAATGCTGCCGCCGGAATGACAACCAGTGGACATTTCATTTTCTTAGCATTCTGCTTTGTTCTTCCCAGGCCTTTGATGCAATTCTCAACAGAGAACTAAGCAACACTAGCAGATCCATATGGAATCAAACCAGCAGGGAAAGGATTTGCTTTGTTTCACAATCTCCCCATGGTGGTAAAACAACAGGGCAGCCAGGGTTCCGAAATGCTGACTTGGTGTTTACTCAGCCTGGAATGTTAGTCGTGGTTCCATCAACCTTCCTACCTTCTTGCCATGGAAAATTGCATTATCTGACTAAAAAAAAAAAAAAATCTTATAATTGAATTAGCTTTTACTAGATCTTGACTGGGTTTATCACAAATACTTTGTTCTCTCTGTCTTAATGGCATATTACTTTGGGGACTAATTCTGCAGCTCTTGCTTAGAAATAAAGTTCTATAAGTCAATTCTAGGTGATAACGCTACCCTGATATCATCAGCCCTGCCCCAAACTCTACTTCTGTTCTTAAACCACACTAACAATGAGGATTTATTGAAAGGGTAAAGGAGGAAATTATTGTCTTTACTTCTGAATAAGATTCAGAATTTGTTCCCTTTTTCTGGAGTAGTTTTGTGAGCCACAAGTTGAGAACCATTGATATAGAGAACTTGGCTTGCAGGGCTGATTTCATAGCAACTTGGAATTTATTGTCAGTTTGGAAAATAGAGAATGCAGATTCATCTTGATGCTCCGGAATTTGTCAGTTGTCCTCTTTTATGAATGGATATTTTAATTAAAGAGAAATTACAGCACATTAATATATAACTGTTGGAATGTGGGGTCTATTCTTACTTAGAGAACTATTATTTATTCTTGAAAAAAAACTTACCATGTTTTTTCACAAAACCCCAAAATAACAAGTGTTTACTTTATAAACCAATTAAAGTAAATTTAAATTAAAACAAAATTATGAGATAAATTAAGGTCTTTTTTTGTTTTGTGTGAAAGACTTATAAACATGTTCATCTTTCATTGTAAATAAAGAAAGCCATTTCTAATAATGCAGCAAGAACCAATATTAGTGTGTGTCTAACATATATACACCAATAGCAAGTCCATTTCCCTATCACTCCTGACCCATTCCCTATAGTTCTCTTGACTATTCTGTGTCTATTCCTGTGGCCTACACTATGTTCATCTCAAAGAAGTGACACTTTTAAAATGGAAATAAATTACATGACTTTCCTGTTTGAAGCTTTCCCAATGACATACTTTAATACTTAAGCTCTTATCAGAAAGTTCCTGAGCAACATGCACCCTATCTTCTGCTGAGGCTTCATTTTGTTCTCTTCTTCCTCCTCAACTCTTGGTGTCCTACACTGGCATTTCTACCACCTCTGAGACAAAGCATTCTTAAGTATACCTAGATCTTTATGTCTTCAATTTCGTTTCATTAAAACATCTGCTTTCATATATTCTGCAAGTACTTTGAGGCTCCCTTGTACCATCCCCTTACCTCTAAGAAGAATATCTTCATTCATCTTCTAAAATGCCTGCAGCTTTTTACTATGCTTGATTCTCTCACTTGGCAGTTTTGATCATGATTATTATATATAAAATTATAGAATTATTTTTAATTAAAAAAATCAGTGCTTTTCTTTCTAATATAATACAAATTTTATGATGTCAGAGATATCATAATGTTTATCCTGTATCCTCTGATCTTAAATAGTACCTAACCTACAGTAGGACTTCAAAAATATTTGTCTAATAAGCTAATAAACCAATATATAGTATTATAAAATGTATTATGATTCATCTTGTGATTCAATTAATCATTTTAATAAATTTGTTATTATTTTCCATTCCTAAAAAAAAATCCTTCTTGATGATGTCCCATTTAACTTGATGCTAAGTATTTTAAAAATGTTTATTGACGTTTAGAGATAAAATTAATGTATAGATATCTGTGTTATCATTCAAAACTCTGTAAAATAAGAAATCTTTCTATGATTTTCTAAGTCTTGTATTTTTCCATAAAAGGGTAATTTCTTGAAAACCTGGAAGAACACATTGATGAAATTACTGAGCCCAGGGCAGTTCTTCAATTGTTTATGTCTTTTCAGTATGAGTAGAGTCACTGGATACTTGATTTCTTCTTGTTCAAAAAGAACTCATTTTTTTGTCTTAAAAACATATCTAATCAGAAGTTTCAAGTTTGACATCATGGTACTTCATATAATTTATGATTTTAGATTTAAGAAAATCCACTTATTTCCTGAAGTTTTGTTCCAGTTATATGAACCTGTGTGTGATCAGTATGCTCAGCCAGCTACAAGTCACTTCTCCCAAGAAAATCCCAAGGTCTCTAAATTAACCCTGCTTTCCCTCCCATTCACTGGACCTGCTACCCAGCCTTCATGTCCTAATTTAAGTACAGCATTGGGATGTCATTCCTGACTACTTCAGTTCCTCCAGGTTCCAATCCATCATAGTTTACTGCATACAAAACATTGTATAAATAAGGCAATTACTGAGGGAAAACAAAAGCAAGGTTAAATACATTATACGTATGTGTGTGGGTCGAAAGGGACTTGTGTGCAGTTTCTGTAGAACTGGCAATATTCCTTAATTTAATGGTTAAATGGATGTTTTGCTTAGTGATAATTGCCTGAACTATGTATTTACACATAATGAACTATTCTGATGCTGTATTTCACAATAAAATGGCTTTATGAACTCAAAATACTATTCTTATTTTTCTTATTTTGCTGGCAAAACTTCACCACAGATCTGGCTGCTTTTTAGAGATAGCTGCTTGAGCGTTAATTTGTGGTGATTTGGAATTACAGAAAATTTAAAACAAGAAAGTAACATAGTAAAATTTAAGATCAAGTTTAGGAGCTGGAAAACCATTTCTGAAGAAATTTCAATTGTTCCCTGGAGATGTTGCCTCCAGCTTAAATGAAGTTGCAGGGACCAGATTTAGTGTTATGCCTGACTGAGCATACTAATGACCAAAAATGAACAAGACTCTGGTTAAGGGGCTGAATATTAGGCAATGCAGGACAATGATTCCTGAGAGACTATTAACAAGTGGACCAAGATTTGTAATTCCCCAAATCATTTCCATTGAACTATAAAATGGAGAAGGAATACACGCAGAGTCCAGCAGACCCACAGGGTGATGAGACAGAGCTGCCTACTGGATAGACAAAGGAATGATGAGACTTATTAGCCTTAGCCTAAGGGTTACTTTAATTCTGCAGTCATAAAAAACAAGCAAACAAACAAACAAAAAAACCAAGGCATTGAAGGCTTTGCTTCCAAATAACTGAATTCTAGAAAATAATCAATGATATTTATAGCAATGCAAAAATACGTAGCATATTTTTGTAAATTTATAATGTCTGGAATCTAATAAAGATTCATGATATGCTCAAAGATGCTGAAAGACACAGCTAATGTTGAGTAGAAAAACAATCAGCTAAGATCCATCCAGGCAAAAGGAACCTTTATATGTGGTAAGTAGGAATATAAATTAGATCATCCTCTATGGAAATAAGCATAGAGATTCTACAGACAACTAAAACCTGAACAACCATACAACCCAACCCAAGATTCATGGATCTATACCCAAATTAGTCAAAATCAGCATACAACACATATAACTGCACATTCATACTACTGTAGTACCATCCATAATTGCCAGAACATGGACCACCCTAGGTGCCCATCAATGGATGAGCTGGTGTGAAAATGTGGTGCATATATACACAATGGAGCATTATTCAGTCTAAAAGAGGAATTACGTCATGTCATTGGCAGGAAGAAATTGCAATTGGAGATCATAAGTGAAATAGCCCACAGTCAGAAACTTAAATGTCATGTTTTCCCTCCTGAAGATCTAGATTTTTACAAAATGACTTGAATGTTGATATAACATAATTTGGGGAAGAGGAAGGGTGTAGCTGGAAGTTTTTCTGTGTCCCACCTGGCCCATGGTCAGGACAAATCTCTCTCACCTGCCAGTCCTACAGCCACTCAGACCCAAGTAAAAACACAGAGGCTTATATTATTTATGAACTGTATGGCCATTAGCTCAAGCTTATTACTGACTAGCTCTTATACTTAATTTAACCCATAATTCTTATTTATGTTTAGCCATGTGGCTTGGTATCTTTTCTCAGTTCTGCCTTCACATCTTGCTTCCTCTGTGTCTGGCTGGTGACTCCTCAGTCAGCCTTCCTTTTCCCAGAATTCTCCTCATCTACTTTCCCCATCTATACTTCCTGCCTGGCTACTGGCTGAAGAGCCTAACGCTCTGCTGGTAGTTACAACTGGCCAATCAGCAATTTATTTATCAACCAATAAGATCAAAGAATATTCACAGCATGCAGAATGACATCTCACAGCAGAAGGGGATTGGGATAAGAAGGGAAGGGTTACAAGAGAAGATAATATGGGTATGCATATGATCAAAGTACATTATATGCATGAATGAAGCTATCAGAGTGAAATCCAACATGTTACACAATTGCAAATGTTAATTAAAGTAAAAGAAATCTGTGCCAAATTTCAATAAACAAATAGTAAAATTAGTAGATAAAGACATTTAAAGCTTTAATTTTCCTATAAGAAAATGATGCGATGTAGAACAGAAGTTTTAAAAAGACCCACACACCATACTTTTAGGAATGAAAATGCCAGAGAAGATAAATACCATGGATGGAATTAGTAAATTAAATAATATAGAAGAAAAGTTTGAATTGGAAGAGAAAGCAATATGAACCATGTAGATAGAATATAAGAAAAAAGCCTGGAAAGAGTATTGGTGACTTGCTCCACAGCTTCAAGACATTCATGTGACTGGATTTTGCAAAGAAGTGACAGAAACAAAACAAAGCTTCTGAGTACAAAGAGACAACAGCAGAAAAGTTCTAATGTTTAAAAAAATGTAGTTATTTTAGCTTTGTGTACATGTCTCTGTGTGTGTGCATGTGAGTTCAGATGCTCTCAGAGTCATAGGAGTCCTCTGAGCTAAAGTTTCAGGAGGCAGTGAACTGCATGGTGTGGGTTCTGGGAACTGAACTCATGTCCTTTGTGAACACAGCATGAGCTCTTAACTATTGAGTCATTCCTCCAACCCTGAAAAGTACAATTTCTGGCCTGCTAAGTGTTTATGAAAACAGAGTTACAAGGTTCTTTTTTATGTCCCCTAAATAGTTCAATTGAAGCAGGTCACCGAAAAGATTTCCAGGAGGGGGAAATCACTGCCTTGGAAACAGAGAGTTTTGAATCCATTTCAGACTAAAGCAGCAAGAATGCTTGGTTTTAATACCAACATTTTGAAAATTATCAGCACTGACTGTAGTACAGTTTCCAGAGAAGCCATTCAACTGGAATTGTGATTAGGCTGTGTGTGTGTGTGTGTGTGTGTGTGTGTGTGTGTGTGAGTGTGTGTGTGTGTGTGTGTGTGTGTGTGTAAATGATATATGTGTATTCTCTCTTGTTGTTTTTTAGTATTCCAGAATGTTTTTTCAAGTAGTTGTTTACAAAAATTTGCATATTATTTTTCTGTTTCTTGTAAATTAGCATCCCTAACTGGCTAAAAGATATTCTAGGTTTCCAAGATCCTCTGTGGTATTCATCAGAGTAACTCAAGCTGAGTACATTTTTTGCTAACACAAATTTGTTGCTAAGCAGATTTGGTGCATCTAATTATGTAATACTTACCCGTTTCCCTAGGAAACACCCCAAATTTTACAATATTCAGGAGCCTCAAATTCAGCAAGTGCATGCTTTGTGCTTCTTCCTTGATACTGGGCAACAGAAGTGTCCGTGATAAATCAGGATTTATTGCTTCTGTCACTATAACATTGAACTGAAATAAAATTCTCATAAGTGAATAATGAGTCTTTATTTCAAAGGGTGTTGATTGCAGCTTCCATTAGCTTTTGGGTGTGTAGGAAGCTCACATTTCAGAACTTATAATAATTAGAACAGAACAGGCATCTTATATATGGTCCTTAAACTGCCATTACATACTGACTATGCCATAAATGCAGGTCCTAAATTTTGACAAGTTTAATAGAAGTTGCATCTCAGGCTGGACAGGAACCCTGTCAGTCTTGACTCCAGAAATGATGTCTTCATGTGGTGTTACTTCACTCTTGGGAAGATAGGTCAGCCCCCAAATGAACCTTGGCTTTTTACAAACCACTGATGATGGAGTTATATCTTCTTGTTGAGACCTTTTCTATTGATTCTTCCTACTGAGCAGGCTTCCTATACAACCAACTGGAAAGGGGGTTCATATTTTCATCACTGTTGATTATAACTTTCTATTTCTGATTTCCACCATTTTTATGATGGAAGGATTAGCGTGACTTTCTCGGAAGACACTCTAGATTACCTGATTTTAATCATTCAATTTGTGCTTCTGCATTATTTGAACCATGTTTGTGACACCCTTGTCATAAATTATTTTAATATTGGTGTTTTTAATTCCTGGCACTTATTTTATGAATATAATTTTCATTAATGTTAACATTTAATTGTGCATCTCAATGGACTCAATTTTGTACAAGTTCTTATCCATGGTCATAGCCTTCTTATATTCATCAGTTTGAACAATCATTAGGCTGATAAACATGTATATACAACTCTATTTATGTGATTGCTATATGTGTATGTTGAAAAATAGAATGGACAAGAGAATATTTACCTTATAATACAAGCTACTATTCCATGATCACTTTCAATGTCAGAAAATGTTAAACAAGTGTAATTCTCAAGAGCAGAAGATCCTGGATATCTTCAGGATCATAGCAACAAACTATACAGAACACTTTGTTCCCTAAGAGATACTTAGAAATCAGTTTAAACTCATTAATTTTCTTGACATTATAAAACAAAGTCTGCAGGAAATTTCTCACCTTCAAAACTAAAGCTAACATGATCAACAGGATATAAGACATGGATCTCCTCTGGCTTGGCATCCTCTAAGATCTGCTCTGGGTGCTGGGATAGATGGATGTATACAAATAAATGCCTCAATGACACAAAGTAATTTATCTTGGCTTGACTGTTGGAAATAAGTATTGATTTGTGTACAAGACATACTAACTGAATGATGTTTTCAGCCTCCTTGTTCATCCTGATGTACGTTATATGCTTGGGCTTGACAGTTCAATGATTGATCGTTGATTTGTTAAATTATTCTATACAAAAGCAGGGCTTTGGTATTCTCTTATTTGAGATTCAATCTCAAATAAGAAAGTTGATGACATCAAGGAGTTCTGTTCTCTGGACCACTCATTATCTTACTCTTTAGACCAACACTTATCCAATATATAAGAAATCTAAAAAGTGTTACCCCCTTCCTCACTCAAAGTTTTTCAGGTTACTCTCATTTATCTTTAAGGGAAGATATTCATTTTAATATAAATAATAATGAAGAGAAGTTATTTAATACTGAAAATTGAAAAATATTTTAAATTTAAAAATATAGAAATATAAAACTGATTACTTTTTATAATTCAGTTTTGACTGACAGCATTTCATATGTAACTAAATAATTTTCATACTCTCTTTTCTTTATCCAGTTTATATTAATGTTACTGACCCAGTTCTTTCTTTTAAGTCCCAGGTTTTTCTATATGCAGACTCAAAGCCTTGACTATAAGAATTTGAACAGTAAGTGGAAACTCAGATGAAAAGTATCTTGTCTTGTTCCATTTTAACAGGACCACAAAATGGTGAAACTTGACTTTCCATATAATTTTCTTAAGAAAGATATAATTTTTTATAATTTACTTACTTCTGAATCATCTCATTTATTAGAAGTGCCCATTTGTTGGTAATAAAGCTTGCAGAATAAAATACTACCTGTGTTTAAGTAAGCAGTGGAGTTAGTATATAATATAAAAAAAGGACTGCAGATGTGCAGTTTGGTCTTTGACTCATCCATTATTTCCCGCTATTGACCTCAGCAGGTGTGAGGAAATGTGGTAGGTGTTGAGGGACACACAGTCAGAGAAAGGAAAAAATACCAAAATCAGGGACAATGGGTGACAATCACTTAAATTCATCACGATGTGATTTAGTACATCAGGAAATTCTGGATTCTTCAAACTTTTCCTTTCTTTGTGAAGTTCATGAGGAGAGGATGGGATGCAATCAGCCACAGGAATGTAAAAAAAAAAAAAATGTAACAAAACAGTAAGGCATTTGGTTTTCTCCAGGCAGTAGCAAAGAAAGGCATCTCTTTTGTTTTGTTTGATTTTTTTTTTCAGTGTCCAAATGTCATTTCTTTGATTCCCATTATCTCCCTTTGGGAGTTTCTTTGAAGGAACATGGATTCCCTGCTTTGGGTTTCTTTGCATGTACTAGAGCTACAATCACATTTCCAATAGTTTCTAAGAATTCTGAGATTGATAACTATCCTTGAGGACTAGAAACCATTGTAAATAATGTGTTGATATGTAGAATATTATAGAGCAAAGCATTTTGAACAGATGTGAACTTTTACATTCTCATTTTCTTATTAATGATAACTAAAACCTCATAATTTACTTGTGTTTTAATTTGTTTTCAAAGATTTATATTTGAGGAGATTTCTGAGGTATTCATTCCTATTTTCTTTCTTTCCTTCTTTCTTTCTTTCTTTTCTTTCTTTCTTTCTTTCTTTCTTTCTTTCTTTCTTTCCTTCCTTCCTTCCTTCCTTCCTTCCTTCCTTCCTTCCTTCTTTCTTTCTTTCTTTCTTTCTTTCTTTCTTTCTTTCTTTCTTTCTTTCTTTCTTTCTTTCTTTCTTTTTCTTTCTTTCTTTCTTCCTGTGTGTATGTGTGTGTACCCGCTTGTGTGTCTGTGGATACACGTGTATGAGAGGGTATCCTTATAGGACAGATGCATGTGCATGTATGGACACATTTGTGTGGAGGCCAGAAAACAACCTCACATATCATTCTTCAAGTGTCAACCACTATTTTGGAGAGAGTGTCTCTCATTAGCCTGGATCTCACCAAATATATTAGACTGTTTTGCCAGTGAGCCAGAAATCTACCTGTCTCTGCTCTCCCAGTGGCTGAGATTACAAGTGCACATAACCCACATGGGGCTTTTTTAAAAACATAGAACATTTGTATATAATGTATTGTGAGTACATTCACACCCCATCTTATCTCTTTCCCATTACTGCTGAATTCTTTTTTCTTTCCTTTTAATTGTCTGTGTCTGTGTCTGTGTCTCTGCCTCTCTCTCTCTCTCTCTCTCTCTCTCTCTCTCTCTCTCTCTCTCTCTCTCTCTCTCTCTGTGTGTGTGTGTGTGTGTGTGTGTGTGTGTGTGTGTGTGTGTGCCTATGTCATGTCAGAAACCAGCCTTTTGCAGCTCTCTTTCCCATTTTGCAGCTCTTAAATTCTTTCTGACTCATCTTCTGCTACATCTCCTGAGCCTTGCAGGGATGATTACAAATACTCCATTTAGAGTCCAGCACTCACTAGTCATGTATCCTCAACTCTATGGCCAGTTATAAGTCTCTGCATTAACTGTTGCCCACCAGACAGAGAAACTTCTCTGACCAAGGCTGAAAGACACTCTGTTCTATGAGTAAAAACATAAATATTCAGAAGGCTGTTTGACATCGTGTCATTGAACAACACAACAGAAATGACTTTGGATCCTCTGACCCTTTGGATCTATGACCTTTTAAGTCATGAGCTTTTGACCAGTTTTATAATGCCAGGCATGTATTCTCTCCTGCGGAGTGAACCTCAGTTCAATCAGAAAGTAGTTGATTAATTCCACAAATAGCAATGTTACTATTGTTCTTCTGAGGATATCTTGCCTGAGAGTTAGGCATTTCAGCCTTCAGGGTTTGTAAGTGGGTAATGCCATCGATTTTTCTCCTTTGGCAGCCAGCCCTTCCAGTACTGTGAAAGCTAGTCGGCAGGAAGGATGTTTCCAGTTCAGTTCTAACTTAATTTCTCTGTATTTTACAACAAGAGTGTGTGGTGTCTTCAACAAGAAGAGCCTACCATTAGTAAAAAAAATTGAGATAGATTTCAACTATCAATTCTCTGAAGAAGGAAGTCCTTGAAACCAAATTACGTGTGATAGAACTAATCGTAACAAGTGTAGAGGAGCAATGACGAGGTAATGATGATACATTCACATCTGGCCCTGGAACTGTGTTTTCTGCTTCAGGCTGAACAGTGCTGAAATCAGTTTTCTAGGAAGTAAAGTTTTTCCAGAAAACTAAGTGGCAGAGTGACTCTCTCACCATCTATTAGGAAGCAGCTCCATTCCTAACTTACTATTTACCATTTCATGGGAAATGCTTACATTTCCCTTGTAAGTTACTTTTGTTACTTTAGTATCGAACATTGACTGTTTCCTCCCGTTTATCTTAGGATTACATAGCATTTCTCTGGCAACAGGGAGAACAAAGAACTAAGTAATAGACTCCTAATTCTTAAAAGCTATGGCTTAACAATCAGACTACTGCCTAAATCTAGAACAAGTAAATAACTATGATGATAATGTTCGCAGTTACCAGTAAGTGAAGAAACGGTGTCAAGGCAAGAAACAAAATTAGAATATATATGCTAGAACTATATTCACTCCTGAATATACATCCAAAGTTAACCACTCAGAGACTCTAAATGTGGCCCAGAACCATGACCACTTCAGATATTTGCAAAAGGTGAAAAATAAATTTTAATACAATAGCGACAATAATAAAAATACACATTCCATGGGTGACTTACTGGGTTGCCATATGAAGCAAATTCAATAATGTAAACCTCTATAAGCTATAATATTCTAAATTACTACAGCTTAATATAAAGTAACCAAGGCATCTACAAGCTCCCTTCTTCACAGATCTGGAGGTAAAAAGGGAATGTGTATAGACTGTGTGAACTTTGCTGAAAAGAATTACAACTGCTCAGTTCGGGTCAGGACTGTGAAGACAGAATGGAGAGAGCATGCAGGACCTAGTCTATGAAGACAGGATTGCATGCCATCTTAGCTTGCATTGCAGAGTTGGTCTTCAATTTATATTACACGTTTGCTTATGTCTACAGAAAGCTCCTACTTTGGTATCTGTCTGGACACACACAATACTTCCCACTGCACAACAAATCACTCAAATGCCTGGAGTGGGAAGCAGGAAGGCGTAGCCCCGATGAAGAATTAGTTTGAGATGATGAGTGGGAACTAGATAGCAGGCAGGTGGAGGGATCCGGTTTCAGCAGCCTTGATCTTCCTGAACTGATGGGATACAGCCTCTCTCTGTAGTTCTGTCCGGTACAGATCAAGGGTTGTATAATGAAGAGCTTCTGGTTGAGCAGATGCTCACACCGGGGAAGACGGCACTAACTTAAAATGAGGTGTTTAAGGTATTACATAGCCAGGAAGTTATATTTGTTCCTAACCCTGCTTCACAAGATTCACTTATTTGATTCATTCAATCACAGTGATTCTTTAGGTCAGTGAAGGTCCTTGAACCATGATGTCTTCCTACTAGCAACCAGAGGGTATTTATTTCAATTCAATTAGCTAAGGGTCTAGGAAAGATGAGTTCAGTATTTAATTGTGATTGTAAGTTCAGGGACGCCCCCCACCTCTTTCTCTCGGTGTGTGTGTGTGTGTGTGTGTGTGTGTGTGTGTGTGTGTGTGTGTGTGTTTTGCTGGAGATCTGACCAAGAGTCTTATATAAACTAGTATAGCACTCTACCGCTGAGCTATATTTCCAGTTCAGGAATAACCACTAACGTTTATTCTTAGTTTTCAAACTCTAATCTTACCAGCATCATAAGGAACCTTGAAGATTGCAAACTGTTTGTATAAGCATAACCTAATTTTATTTGCCTTATATTTGTAAGGTAGACACATTTGAACGCCAATGCCAGAGGAAGAACCTGTGTGACTCAGTGATTCCATGCATTAGTCAAGGCCATAGTGCTGAGGAGAGTGCCAGTCTCAGATCCTTCTTAGCTTCTTTACTTCCAAGATAAAATTAAGAAACTGTGGTTCATTGCACAGTGTCAGTGAGGGTTTGGATATGGGATGTAAGTAATAAATATGGATAAAATGTCAAAATCTTTGGGCCAAATTGCTTCCTTTGGTGTCTGTCATTTTCTGCCAGGAGAGTATTGAGGCCAGGAAACTAGTCTCTCAGTGGGAATTATAGGAAGAAACCACTTGAATCACAGCTTAGACATTCAGCCCAACCAGAGCAGCCTTGAAGAGCTGTCTTTTAACCGCAACTTGCCGAGTCAACATAAAGAAGCCAATAAATCATGTTTATCAAATGTCTCATTAAAATTACATTGGCATTTTGCCTTGTGAGTACACGATTCTATGGTTGTTAGGCTTAAAGATGATAAAGATGGTAACAAGTAACAAAATGCCCAGAACCATGAGGGGAAAAAGTACTGTATTTGTGTAAATGAATTTTATTAAAAAAATAATACAAGGAAAATTTGTGGATAATGATGGTGACTTCAAGCTTCCAGAGAACACTTCATATTTTTGTAGGAAATATTTAGTGGCCTAATATTGTGACTTTAGCTGGATATGGATGCTCTGTGACAGTGCTGTGGCAAGATATGATATGTGTATTAAATTACTGGTATTAGAGGGGATAAAGCGGTATTAGAGGGGGTGAAGTGTATTCTTTTATAATTTTTATGATTTTCATATGTAGATATCTTTTGGAAATTTATTGGCCATGGTTTAATAACTAACAATTTATGACATGGAAGGTTTGTATTTGGTAATTATGTATAAGCAATGCTCACTGATGTATAATAGAAAAGTTCTGGTTTTATTGAAACTAAATTTTGAAAGTAGGCATAGTTCCTTGGACCACTCTTTTATAAAATTTCAATAAATAATACTAGAATGATTGAATAAATAAATGGAATATTCTGTGGTCCTATTTTTCTTACACAGAAAAAGAAGATAAAAACACTTGTAATCGTGTTTCTAATGAGGAAACTTTAATCCAGCCCTTGCTGTAGTCCTTGCCTGAATGTGAAAGCTTCCCTAAAATGGTAGGTGTAAAACGTTAATTTCCTTCTCCACATCCTGTTTATTATTTTGATTCACTTTAGATGGAAATCTTTCTAAAATTTTATTCATGCTGTCCTGTTTTAAACTGACTGACTCCACTAGTGTAAGTCACACTAGTAAAAACCAGTATTTATTGTCTTCCTCTGTTCTCAGAGCAATAGTGTCATTAATTCTCTCCTAATTTACAGGGAAATAAAGCACCAATAGGGAAAGCAGCATTCTAAAGTCATGTATCACAGCATAGAGATGCCAAGGTTTGAATCCAAGCATTTAGTCTCCAGAACTCCTGCGCTTAGCCCTAATGCAGTACCACCAGGGGCGCAAACTGAATAGGAGAGGAAAATGGAGGAAGACTTATGATGCTCAGCGTCCATCTCTCTCTGCTTCCTGACTTCTGAGGCAATGTAACCACCTCACACACCCTCGCACTGCCAGGACCCACTGGGCCTTCCCACCACAGTAGGCCCCCTCTTTCAAACCATAAGCCAAAAGAAGTCCTTCAAAAATTACTTCTTCTTGGGTATTTAATTAAAACAATGAGAATAGTATCTAATACAGTACCTAACATCACCAATTTAGCAAATACCAGAGCCAGGCTTCTAATCCAAAAGGTACAGTTATGAAGGTCAAAACGCAAGGCACTGGAAAATGGAGGCAATTCCAATGAAATATTTGTTCTGTTTATCAAAATAATCACATTCACAGTTTAAAAAAAGACATCATATCTTGCATGCTTCCAAGAATAAAGCAGCGAAGTGTACCCTAAAGTCACAAAAAGCTAAGTGGCATAGAAGTGAATGGGCATGATAATGAAGATTGTAAGAGGAAAATAAAATTATTTTAATACAGCCTTTCTAGCTAGAGCAATAAGACAACTAAAGGAGATCAAGGGAATACCAATTAAAAAGGAAGAAGTTGGAGTATTGCTCTTCTTGATATGATAGTATATATATAAGTGACCCTAAAAATTCTACCAGGGAACCCCTACAGCTGATAAACACCGTCAACAAAGTGGCTAGCCATAAGATTAACTAAAAAAAATCAGTAGCCCTCCTAGATATAAATGATAAACAGACTGAGAGAGGAATCAAAGAAACAATACCCTTCACAATAGCCACAACGAATATAAAATATCTTGGAAGTAACTCTAACCAAGCAAGTAAAAAACCTGTGCAACAAGAACTTTAAGTCTTTGAAGAAAGAATTTAGAAAAGAGATCAGAAGATGGAAAAATTTCCCATAATCATGGATCAGTAGGATTATCGTAGTAAAAATGTCTTTCTTACTGAAAGAAATCTACAGATTCGATACAATCTCCACCAAAGTCCAAGCACAACTCTTTACAGACCTTGGAAGAACAATACCCAAATTCATAAGCTTCAATCTACGATTTGTCCTTCCTACAAGATGTGCTGTGGTGAAGGAGGCACCAAAATTGTGGGAGTGGCAAATCAATGACTGGTCCAGCTTAAGACTCATGTCATGAGAAGGAGTCCACCCCTGACACAGCCTAGAGGGCCAGAACCCAGAGGCTGGACAGTCCAGAGACCTAGGATACAACCAAACATGACTGGCAGTGTGTGTGTGTGTGTGTGTGTGTGTGTGTGTGAAATGATTCCTAACACTATTCTGCTATACTGCTTTGCTCATAGATTGGTGTCTAGCCTGATTGTCATCAGAGAGACTTCATCCAGCAACTGATGGAAACAGAGGCAGAGACCTACAGCAAACATTAGGCAGAACTTGGAGAATCCTATGGAAGAATGTAGTGGGAAAGATTGTAGGAGCCAGGGAAGTCACGGACACCACAAGAAAGCCCACAGAACCAACTAACTTGGTCTCATAGGCGCTCACAGAGACTGAATCGACAACCAGGGGGCATGCACGGGACTGACCGAGGCCCTTTGCATATATGTTACAGTTGTGTAGCCTGATCTTGTAGAACTCCTAACAGTGGGAGTAGGAGCTGTCTTTGATTCCTTTGTTGGCTTTTGGGACCCCTTTCCTTATACTGGGTTGCCTTGTACAGACTTAATAAGAAGGGAGATGCCTAGTCTCATTGCAACTTGATATGCCATGTTTGGTTCATATCCATGGGAGGCCTGCCCTTTTCTGAGGAGAAATAGAGGAGGAGTGGATGGGGGGGCAGAGGCGAAAGTTGTGGGGGAAGGACTGGGAGAAGAGGAGGGTGGGGAAACTGCAGTCATGATGTAAAATGATGATGATGATGATGATGATGATGATGATGATAATGATGATGATAAAAGAAAAAATTCTTTCTGGTAGATTTGGGTTTATACAGATAACAGGAAAAGTTAAAGTATGGTTTTTAATTTATGCTACTGATTTTTTTACCCTTTCACCAATTAACCAATATAATTGTATTTTAAGTAAAAAATTAGGAAAGCCTTCTTTTGCTCGTCTCACTCTTTGTTCCCACCCCATCCCCCCTTTTTTCTCCCTCCCAGCCCTCCTTACTTTCCTTCCCTTCACCTCGCTCTTCTTTTCAAAGTACATATACCAGAGACAACAGAGTTTACAGCAGTCTTCTAGGGTGCAGCATAGGATCTCATGTGCTAAAACCTCATCTGATTATTCCCCACCCAGTCTCATTGTGGCCTGGCAGTTCATCTACACTAGGACCTCTTTTCCAACTGTTAAACAATTTTATACAAATATGCTTTCTAAATAAGATTTTAAATTCACTGGTCCATTACTAAAATGAAACCCAAACACAATAACAGAGTAAACACTAAATATGTGATGGGTATATTAACAGATGAATAAAAACCACCAAATATGTATTTATGTGTATATATATATATATATATATATATATATATATATATATGTATGTATGTATGTATAGGGGGTGAGTAATAGTTTATCTGCTGTAATAATTTGCATTACTTGTACTTTAAAATTTTATTTATTTGTGTATGTTTCTGTGTCTGTGTATGTATGTGGCCAACAAATACCATGTTGAATATGTGGATCAGAAGACAGTTTTCAGACTTTGGGTCTCTTCTTCCACTGTGTGGGTCCACAGGGTTAAATCAAGGCATAGGGCTTGGTGGCAAGCACCTTTAGCCACTGAGCTATTTTACCTGATCCTTTTTCCTTTTAAAATTTCAACTTTTTCTAATTCAATTTTGCTATTTAAAATAGAATTCTTATTTTTTATTACATGCTTTTTATTCAATACATTACTTCTTTGTCATTTAGATGTGTGATCAATCATTAATTGAAAAAAATTCAATTCAAGACTTAAGTATGATTTTGATGGTCTTTGTTACTATATTAGTCAGGGTTCACTAGAATAACGGAACGTATAGAATGAATTTCGATATACAGAAATGGGATGTATTAGAATGACTGAGAGGCTGTGGTCCAGCTAATCCAACAATGGCTGTCTATGAACAGAAAGTCCAAAAATCCAGTAGTTGTTCAGTCCACGATGTTGGGTGTCTCAGGTGGTCTTCAGTACATGCCGGAATTCTGAAAAAGTAGGCTCTAAGGCTAGTGAAGGATGGACTTGCTAGTAAGGTGAGAGCAAGAAAACAGTGAGCAAGAGTGAGGTTTCTTTCTTCCAGTCCTTTATATAGGCTTCCAGCAGAATGTATGACCCATATTATAGGTGGGTCTTCCCATTTCAAAAGATCTAGATTAAAGGTGTGTCTTCCCACTTTAAATGATTCAATTAAGCAAAAATCCCTCACAGGTATGCCCAGTCATTTATTTTCTTTTGGTGAGGGGCTTCTAGTTAATTCCAGATGTAGTCAAGTTGACAACCAAAATAGCCATAAAAGTTACCGATCAATAAATATTAAATACCTTCTTTAAAAAAAGATTTATTCAGCCGGGCGGTGGTGGCGCACGCCTTTAATCCCAGCACTCGGGAGGCAGAGCCAGGCGGATCTCTGTGAGTTCGAGGCCAGCCTGGGCTACCAAGTGAGTTCCAGGAAAGGCGCAAAGCTACACAGAGAAACCCTGTCTCGAAAAACCAAAAAAAAAAAAAAAAAAAAAAAAAAAAAAGATTTATTCATTCTGCTATTTATGCGTATATGCACATGAGGTGCCCACAGAGGCAAAAAAAAAAAGTGCATCAGATACCCTGTAGCTAGAGTTACAGGTGGCTGTAAGACACAGTGTGGGTGCTGGTTAGCAAACTGAGGTCCTCTGGAAGGACAAAAAGTGCTCTTAACCACTGAGCCTCCACTCCCCACCCTAAGTACCTTTGAAAAGTGAGCAGAGCAGGCCTGAGAATAGCACCCTAGAGCAAACAGCATGCAAATGTGGGAGGTCCAGCTCTTCTAATCTCAAAATGATTTATTTTCTTAAAAAGCATTGCGAACATCTATATGGTGATATTTTATTTGTACTAAAATGTTATTTGTATGTTAATAAATAAAGTGCCCGGGGGTCACAGCTATTAGCAAGCCATAGGAAAGCAGGGCAGTGGTGACGTACGCTTGTAATTCCAGCACTTGGTAGGCAGAGCTGGGTAAGTCTCTGTGTGTTCAGGGATACAGCCATTATTGGATACACATGCCTTTAATCTTAATACCAATCATGGAAAACCTGGAGGCCTATACAGACAGGCCGTGAGGAGGCGGTCATGTGGTTGGGTTTACAACCAATGAGAAGGCAGGACAGGAACTCTATATAAAGACTTTAACACAGGGGTGGTTCTGGTTCGGAGAGGTAGGACCACCGCAGGAGGAAGGGTAAGGTTTTAGCTCTTAGCTCTGACCTCTTGGCTTTCTTCTTTGCATTGGTTCTGTGTTTCTTATTTAATAAGAAGGTTGGTTACATCTACACATCTATGTTGGGAGCCTTGCTAGTTAGGACAGATGAAGAAGAAGAGACACACAGGTTTGATGAATTTTTCTGACAGGAAGAATTTCTCTATAAAAGGTAGAATCACTCCTATAGGCTGAAAACCTCTCTTTCCTTAGACCAGAGGCTCTTAACCTTCCTAATGCTGTGACCCTGTAATACAGTTCCTCATGTTGTGGTCACTCCACTTGCAACCATAAAATTATTTCATTGCCACTTCAGAACTGTAATTTTGCTACTGTTATGAATTATAATGTAAATATCTGTGTTTTCCAATGGTCTTAGGTGACCCCTGTGAAAGAATCATTCAAGTACAAAGGGGTGACAAACAGGTTGAGAATCACCATCTTATACCCTTTCATTTGACTCCTCTTGGGATAACCACAGAGTTATTAATAGTCATGGGATGTAATCAAAACTATGTAGGTAAAAATAGCTGCTATCTTAGACATTTCCGCCTTTACAGACCAAAGGAAAAAAAAATCCCAAAATTTAAATTTGTGTTGAATTTTAATTATAAGTTTTTAGAAAACCCATGTTGCATAAATTTTCTTGGTTCATTTTCCTAATTTGTAAAGAGCAAATAAATAGGGATCTGGTTCCCAAGGTATTGCCAAGAGAAGTGTTCTTTTCAACACATTGGTGGGGGTGGGGGAGAGATGCTTATATTTTCCCCAGCTATCAGGGGCTTCTTTCCATCTTTGTTTTAGCCACTCTAGTTCTAGACAAATTTTCTGGAATGATATGTTAATATATAATGGTTCATTGAGGTGGTTTCCAAAATGCACATAAGATCATTCGTCTTCCTGTCTGTAAGATGATGCTAAATGTGTTAAATATTGTTAGCATTTTAAGAAGAGAGGGTTTTAATACCACAGGTAGTTCAGCTAGTCTGTGGTTGGCTTTATACTGGCATGGAATTTTTAGATGTTCGTGCTTTATCGCTTTCTGAAGTGGATGGAAATTATATTCTCTTACTTGTATCTCCAAAACATATCACCTCACAGCAAAAGACATGCTGCTGACATCCCACTGGCAGGAGGAATGGTCTGTGTGAGCGATAACAGGCACGGCCCTCTTCCCGGACCTTGCCTTTTATCTTCTGGGTGCCACCTCACCTACCTTCTATAGCCTTGCTGGGCAAATTCTAAAATGACTGTTCTGTCAGCCTTTTCATGTGATGAGGACATCCAGACTGCCACAGTTGCCAAATACAGAAAATGCCATTTGCAATAGTCCCAAAGTCATCTCTGTTCTGACTCAGCTGAGACCAATGACATGCACAGAGGCACGTGAGAGCCTTGACACTTGTCCTGGGAAGATACACACTTTCTAAAGAAAGAAAACTATTTTGAAACTTCTGGATGTGACAGCCTTTCTTGTTCACACTCAGTAAACACGTTAGTTGGATTCTTTTGATTATCAATTAGCAATTCATTTGCCAGTAGTCCAGGTATTAATGCTGTTTTTAGCATTAAAAAAAAATCTGTGGGCAAAAGTGGAATTTAGTATACTATAGGTGTTATAGTACTGGGCTGTGGACAATATCCTTGCAACTATTATAATTAATAAACTTTTAATTGGCTATTTTTTCTGTTTGGCTTCAAGAAGAGGTACTTTGAAAAATAATAACGTACAGGCTTGGACCATATTATAAGGCAAATCACATTTCATATTATTGAATTCTCAGACTGAAGAGCTCATAGGGCACAGGAGGCCATGGTCATGAGTCTTCAGACACCTGGAGCCAAGTAGTAACAATCTATGATCCTAGCTTTGATGTTTTTCTTTCCCCAAGAGGCAATGTTGATTTCTAATATAGAAGAAACCACAAAAGATAGCTCGGGTGACAGTAAAAACCACCATAGTACTGATATAAAGCAGTCAGCTAGACTGGATATGAGGGTTGTATGCTGCTCTTTGGGCTAAGCTGAGTTACAAAAGAACAACCATTTTTGAAAGGTATGACAGAAATCATTTCAGACTATACAAATGCAACAAGATTATATTTCTTTTACTCTGACTATGAGATAGGAAAATGGAGATAGAGAATTCTATTAACTAATATGATCCCCTTTCATGCTTATTTCAGAACAATACACTATAGGAGTGATGTGCAGTTATTACAAGCTCCTGAATGGCTGCTCCAGTATTTGATCTTCACTCTGAAAAGATTATTCTCCCTGTGACTCAGTTTTTCCACCATTAGAATGGGAATAACACAAGTACCTATCATGTTATCACTTTAAATGCTTAAGATGGTGCTTAATAAAGACTGCTGTTTGTAATAATGAAAACTGAAATTAAACAGTGGAGGAAAATTAATTGGGGATACAGATGCCTGCCTTTTGAGAGATATTTTTGATCTAGAGTTCAGGATGGTATTTTGAGGTGTCTATGTTAAGCAGAGTTCATGTGGATGTTGGGTGACAGTATCATCAGAAATACTGAAGCATTTCACTTGGTAAGCTGCAGGAGAGCCAAGACCTCCAGTGAGCTCTAAAGATAGACCATCAGCTTGCACAGAATTTGTCTCATGCTCGCTTACAAGTCAGGCATAATATGACACATTCAGCGAGCCTTTTAAAGGATAAGTAAAGTGTACGAGAACAACAGTATTAACTGGTTGGTCATGAGACTGTATCCCCTATCAAATCTATGGTGTCTGAAATTACATCACATTGATTCCGGTCACCAGGGAACTGGTTCCAACTTTTTCTTGTACTCACCAGTGAGGGGACTGAAGCTATGTTAAGTTCGAGAAGTACGTAGCCACCACGTTTTCATTTGAGCAGGGTGAGAGAGATGTTTCCAGTGTCCCAGTGTGGAATGGAATGCATAAGATAGTAGCTCATGATCAAGTGACTGCCCAAAACACAGGGAGGGAAGGTAAAAGCTGAGCAGGACTTTCAGGGCAGGGGACCACTAACATTCTGAAATCCTTTCTGAAAGAACAGGAGGCTGTGGACAAATAAAGGCAGCCAATGAAATAATGGATCACTTTCAAGGTACTTTTTGCTTCTGGACCTGAAGAGGACAGTCCTTGGCAATTGTTTTACTGGGATATCTGGGAGAGCAGTGGTCCTGCATACAGTCTTAAGCTTCTTGCATAAAGTATGTTTGTTCTGACAGTTCCACAGCTCCAACTGTAGCATGAATCTTAAAAGTTCTTATTAATAAAATCAAACCTGAGGCAAGTTATTGGGGTGAAATGCTGGATGGTCAGAGAGACAGAACAAGCCACAGCTATCTCACCTCACCAGATCCTCAGCTGGTCTTGTTTCCTCAGACTGGAAGCTTCTGTGTCCTCATCCCAATGGCTCTCAGCTGAACTGCTGCTTGAAAGCCTGAAGCTTAACCAGCTAAAAGCTTCTAGTTTCTGGTCCTCACGCCTTATATGCCTTTCTGCTTTCTACCACCACTCCCTGGAATTAAAGGAGTGTGTCACCATGCCTGGCCGTTTCCAATGTGGCCTTGAACTCACAGAGATCCAGAGGGATTTCTACCTCTGGAGTGCTAGGATTAAAGGTATGAGTGCCACCATTTTCTAGCCTTTGTATCTAGTGGCAGTTCTGTCTCTGACCCCAGATAAGTTTATTAGGGTGCACAATATTTTGGGGAACACAATACCACCACATCCAACTTACTGTATTCCTCTTGGTTGAGTCAAAGTAATGGAACATAGTTGGAAAAGAAACACACAACCCTACTAACTGGTTCCATTTTAAACTCATGGTCCTTTTTTCAAATGGGCATGCAGCACTGCCCTGCAGTCCTGAGACAGCGCCCCAAAGTGCTCGCTTGCCTTTGGACCCACTCCTGGTCCTTTCTGTTTGTGTGCTGGTTGGTTTTTGTACTGCACAAAGAAACAGGAAGCCCTGTGCCAGAACACACTCTTCTCCCTCAGCAAGCTAGGGGCCTGTGCACACCTCTCCTCCCACTTCTGGAGTCTCTTCCTTCCCTGCTTGCTCTGTCACAGGCTTAGCTCCCACATCCCTGCCCATCTCTCCTACATTAGCCTAGCATTCCTTTCTATTGGATATTACCCTCCCCCACTGAATCATAATCCTAAAACTGTGCTCAACCCTCAAACAACAATCTACTGACCATTATTTTTTCTTCCCTGTATATGAAGACCTCTTGAAGGAGTTAATCTTCTCTGCATCTCATTCCAGCAAATCTGCTCCTCCGGTCCTTTAAAAGCGCTCACACCAAGGTAAACAGTCATGAATTCAGTGATGCCTGCCCCCTATGTTACACTGCTTCTGGGAGGACACTGCCTTTCTCTCCACAAACTCCCCTTGCTGTCTTCCACCTCAGTGCCCACATCATCTCAACTTCCTTTGCCAACCTGACTTTCTTTTTTACCACTTACCATTTGGATGTACACTTCCTTCAGTCCTGTGGTAGTTCTTGTCTAGTTCAACCTCCAGGAAATACCAATCATGACTTTATATTCTGAGAAATCTTATGTTTATAGCTCCTTCCCTTCTACTGATTAAAAAAAAATCTGGACTCTGTATCTAACTGTAGAATTGGCAGGCACATTTGACATATCATAATTTCAATGTTCTTGGACATTTTATTAACATATCTGTTCTTCTCCCATTCTTAGTCATGCAGTTAGAACAAGTTAGACCTATCAGGTAAGCTTCCATTGTTCCTCTCATGCCCCACATCAGCTCCACTAAGTGCCATAGTAGAGGGTCCTTTCCTTCTCTATCATTGGAAGGGACTGATGTGGAACTAGTGATATTGCTTCATAGACGTTTGATGGACCATATCAGAGCAACCATTTGGATCAGGATTTTTGTCTGTGGAACATTTCAGATTTGCTATTCATATCTTATAATTTTTGGCAGGAAGCATTCAAGAAATTTGTCTATTTCATCTGCACTGTCAAATGTGTCAAAATGAATTTATGTATAATATTTCTTTATTATCTTTTTAGATTCTGGAGTTATGGGTCCGTCCCCTTAATGCTCTACTTGATAGTTTCCACTCTAGCTCTTCAGTCATTCAGTCTAGCAAGAGCCTTGTTAATTTTATTAACTTCTTCTAATAATTGTGTCTTTTTGCTTCATTATATATTTCTATTATTTATTTCCTCCATTATATGTAGTCCCTATCAACATACTTTGGATTTACCTTCTTTTTTTTTTTTTTTTACTTCTGGCTTCTCAAGGTAAAGCCAGAAAAAAATTCATTACATTTCTATCACTGCCATTAAGTACCATGGCCAAAGCAGTTTATAAAAGGTAGGGTTTGCTTGTGTTTACAGTTCCAAAGGTATGAGTCCATCAGCAAAATAGTCAGGAAGGGTAGCAGCAGACAGGCATGGTGGCAGCAGGGACAAGTTGAGAGTTCACATCTTAAACTGTAAGCAGGAAGCAGAAAGTGAGTTGGGAATGGCACATGTCTTGGAAACCTCAAAGTTCACCGCTGGTGAGACATTTCCTCTATTAAAACTTCCCCAAACAGCACCACCAACTGAGGTCAAGTTCAAATGACAGGACCCATAGATATTTGGCATGGTAATTCAAACCACCACAAAATAATCGTCATTGATTTTTTAGAGAGGCTCAATGCTTTTGATGGTAGGGCTCTGTTGTATTCCTAATATATGCATCATCCCAAGGGTGTTTATTTTGTGAGTTATGACTCTGATTACATAGTATATTAAAAATTAAAATATAAATCCTAATTCTGTTTACTAATAAATTTAAAAATAAAATCATAAATCTAATACAGGCTAACATGGGCAGCTCTTGTGCTTTTTAAAACAAAAATATTACTAAGAATTCACATTACTTTGTATTTTGGCATATTATCAGGCTTTATAAATGACATCTGGATTCTGCTGCAGAACTTAATCTGTTGAAATATATTGTTTTGACTGGAGTATATAATGAAAAGTCAGCCATACACAAATATGTAGCTGGAAAAGAAGATTTATTTTGATAATTTCTCAGAAGAATGTGGATTCTCTTATGATATGTGTAAAAATTTAGTAAGTACTAGTAGCTTTTCAAAGATTAATTGCAATGTGAAATCTGAAGCCAGAGCTATGAGCTCTCAAGTCTCTTGTAAAAATCGACTGGCTGCCAGGATGGGTGGTGCATGTCTGTGATCCTAGCACTTGGGAGGCGGAGGCAGGAGGATCAGAAGCTCAAGGTTATTCTTGGCTGTATAGTGAGTTCAAGACCAGCCTGGTCTACATGAGACCTTATCTCAACAACAATGGGCAAAAATCTATTGGTTTACCCGAAATTTTTCCTGGCTACACATGCATGTGCCATTTGAAGATTGTCAGCTCACTGAATGGCACAACTCTTTTGAAAGTTGACATTTCATTACATGGTACTAAAAAAAAAGTCACAATTTTTAGCATCACCAATGTTATAGAGATAATTAGCTACTTGCTATTTGGAATTCATGAGGTTCATGGCAGCATGCGGGCTTTGTGAAATTCTATTTTCTTGTGAAAGGTCCAATGACTCTTTGCTAGCTGTGCTGGCTACTGGTTGTTTCCTTTGAAGTGAAGGAACTGCTTCATTCATTTTTCAATACAGTGTCTTCCAGAGTCGTTTAAATTCCAGGAATCATTCATTTTCTGACAGGTATGATTTGAAGTAAAAACAATCGGACGATAAAAATAACGTTTATCTTACCTCCCATACACTACTTTCACTAAAGGCAAGTGCTGTGCCTTGGCATGCTCCTCACATGGCCTGTGTCACTTTGCCATACAGAACAGCAATGAGATGTGTGTATGTATAATATTGATAAGTAATAGTGGTGCTTCTTTCATCAGTACAAGTACATGATTGTCCAGGGTGCAGTGATATGACTAGAGTTAGGTAGTGGTGCCACTGCCCTGACTTGTGTGAAGACAACAGCGGTTTTACTTATTATTACTTTTGAACTGTTAGCAAAATACCAACCCAATGAATTACAAAGGGCAAAAAACAACTTGGTATGAGTAGTATGCATTTGTGGTATATGCAGTTGCATATGAACATAGAGGACAGAGGTTCAAGGGTCCATGTTAGGTGCATTTCGGATCACTCTCTACCTTATTTTTTAATACAGGGCCTCTTGCCAAATCTGGAGATCACTGATTTGGTTAAACTGGCTGGCCAGTGAGCCCTCAGGGCCCTCCTGTTTCTGCTTTCCCAGAGCTGGGATTACAGGTATGCACCACTGTACCTAGTTTATATGTATGCTGGAGACTTAATACAGTCTCCATTATAGTTTCATGACAAGCACCTTCCCAACTGGGCTGTCTACTCAGCCCCTCAATTTGCTGTTATTATAAATACTTTCATTAACTGCCTTGGGTAGTCCTCAGATTACTATCCACTACTGTTTGAGAACTCCTGACCTAAACCAATTAGGATAGCTTGTGGATATACACATTTTATAGTGCTTTTTCTAATAAAAAAATTTATTGGCTGTAAAATGTAAGAGAAATAATATAAGCAAGATTAAAGCAATATTGATATTTAAAGAGAATTCCAAACTTTTTGTCTTAATATTACTTTAATCCTATCTATGATTGTCTTACATGTGTTTTATATAAAACACTTGAAAGGTATGTTTTTTATCATCAGTTTACATTTAACTAGAATTATGATCATTGCTGCACGCTGACTACTAGTGTACTTACTGTTGGCTTTCTGCTATGTGCTTAGTATTCGTTCATTTCTTCCTCCTAACAATTCTTTAATGTACGAATGCTTATTCTTAGTGAACAGATGAATACCTGATCACTACTCATTAAACAATAAATGTGGCACTTGAGTCTCTAATGCTCTCCCACAGGACCTTTAATTTGGGTCCCAGTGCCTATGTCAGGATGTTCATACCTGCCTATAACTAGCTCCAGAGAGACCCAACATCTCTAGTCTTTTGGGGTATCCATGTACATGTGCACATAACCCACAACACACACACACACACACACACACACACACACACACACACACACACACACACACAATTAAAAACAAATTTTAAAAATAAATACGAAGTTTGTTGACCGTGTGAAGTCACTGTACAAACCTCTTCTACACCTCACCTTGCTGCCATGCAGTCAGTGGTAGTGTAAGGACTACTACCTGACTTGCTAGTAAGCCCAGCCTTGCTACTAAATACTGTGATGTAATCTTGGTAGAACCAATGAATTATACTTGCATTTTAGCACATTGATTTCAGATGTTAGTTTTGTGGCTCTTTTTCCAGAAGACAATGAGTTGAGTCCTAGCCATTTAAACAAACTCTTTGGTGAGTGTCCAAGCAAAGTCTAGGTAGCCAAAACCTGTGGCTATGGATGTGGCATTGTACATCCATAGTCCAGGTACAAAAGGATTTCCTTTTGTAAGTGCACCAACTTACCTTCCAACCCACTTCTCTGCTCATACAACTAATTTTATAGCTAAATTATGTTTAATATAATGATCAGCAATTGTTAGAATTATATATTTGTAGCTGGACATCTCTTTTAAATCTCTTTTTAAGAATTTTTATTTATGTTCCTATTAAGCTTATCTTCACCAGGTGCTGGATCTTTTTATACAACGTATGCTACAGAGAGACTTACAACATATTCTTTCAAGGAACTAAAATACTTGCCATCATTGGGAGGAAAATTCCCATTAAAATTGCTTTAACTTGGAAAGCGCTGCAGGGTTGAGTGGGGAAGTTACTCGAAGAACACAAACCACAATAAAGTTTCATCCTAAACTACCTAAAATGGTTTTTGGTAAAATATTATATTTATTCCGTTTTCTACCTTCCCATATGGGAAAACATTGTAATACAAATTTCTTTTCTTTCTCTGTTCATTGATCTGATCAAAGCCCAAGATAGTTACAAAAAGATATTCCTCCATCCAAAAGGAGAAGAAAAATTCTTCAAGAAAATAGAAAACTTGATATCTTTACATCTGCCAATCAATTGTAACTTATTTGAACTATAATGCAATAATGAGACTGAATATTCAATGTATAAAAGCCAGTGGTAGGCTAACATCTCAGAATGTCTCCCTTCAATGTTTGACTAGTTGATTCTTGTGGGCTTACATTTCAATTAATCAAACTAGATCAATTTCCTCATCCCTAGCTTCGTGAACACTCTAGGTTTAAGTGTGCTTCCCATACATCTTCGCTATTGTATTTAACAAGCTAAAATTACAATTCATTGTTGGGAAATAAACTAGGAATAAGAAACATAAAATCTCTTTGAAGTCTGGCAAATGCAGTGTTTTTGAGCCCATAAGAGGAGAAGTGACATTTTTTACTGCCTGCCAAGACTTCTAGTAGCTTAAGTCTGTTTCTTGTTATTTTCTCCTCATTCTTATTCCACACCCCCCACATTTTTTTTCTTCTTACACAGGTTAACGTAGAAGACACCTGCTTCACTAGCAACAGCTGCGCCATCCTCAGGCCTTAGGGTCTGACTGAGGACTGGTGGGCTCCTGATGACCTGCCATTGCATACTCCAGCTATTCCTCAACAAGGTGGCACCCAGTCACTAGCATCAGAGGGAAAAGATGCTTCCTTCCGTGTGACCCATCCCCTTCCCATCGGCCATTGACAAAGCAAGTTGATTCTGCTTTCAGTTCCCTCAATTCATGATTTCTAGGAAATCTATCTTATCATTGGCATTGCAGGAAATTTAAAGCTGTTTAAGTAAGTTGAAGTGCTCATAAGATGAGGCTGAGCATTTTAAACCCTTTCCCCAAGAACATTGTTTTAATGATATTAGTTTTATAATAAATCGAGCACTTAATTTAAAGATCTCTTTATTTTGGCATCAAAATTAGGCAGCCTGAACAAACACTCACTTCCAGGCACCATTTAAATTCTTAAGGTGTAATGTGGGTCTTTGTGGGGACGCTCTCTTAAACTTAAAAAGGTCCGCTATGCCCAATTTTATAAGATGGTATATGGCTTCTTTCTTCCTGCTCTGATGTGGGTGTGTCTCCTAGAATTTTATGCTGGCATGATTATCTCCCACTTCTCAATTTCTTTCATATCAGAAGGTTAAATCTGGTCAGAATTAAGAAGCTGAGACTGTCTAACAGACCTTGTCATGAGAGACCCTCTCTGGCTGTGAAAACAGAGCAAACATTCTTCTTCTGTTCCACATTGGTGACTGAGCATAAAGGGTCAACACTGGCTTATTGATGAAAACAAGCAAGTTTAAAATAGATGAAAAGAGTTTTCAGAATATTTGGTTATTGGCAGTCATCAAGTAATGTTGCAAAGCACAGCTGAGTTCATTTTAATGCCTGGGGGGGGCTTGTGAATATCCATCATGACATACAGGTGCTCTGGTAGGTGAGATTTTAGCTAATTAATAAAAGTCACTGAGGTAGAAAAATGTGCAGTTGCTTAAGAGAATGAATTGAAAATTTTAGCTTCGTAAGACAGGAAAAATGATAGATCATTATCAAAATATTGTACATACTTATCCCAATTGTAAACTAAAGTAACAGTCCAGGCAGAAACATTAGCTTTATTTTTTTAAAGATTTTTTTAAATTGTATGTATGTGTGTGAGGGGGCAGGATGGTATGTGGAGTGCAGTTGCCTTGGAGGCGAGAAAAGGGCATTGGATTCCCTGGAAGCTGAATTACGAAGAGTTGTGAACCATACATTTTGTAGTCTGGGTTCTGAATCTGTAAGATCAGTCATTAGTGTTTTTAACCACAGCCATCTCTCCTGCACCAACTTTGTCTTATTTTATTTATTTTGAGACATTATATCACTAAGTAGCCCTGGCTGGTCTGGGACTCACTGTGTAGACAAGGCTGACCTCAAACTCAGATACTCACCTTCTATGCCTCTTGAGTACTGGAACTAAGGGTGTATGACACATACATATGTCTATGGCACATATGCAAGGGAACAGGAGCAGAAGGCTACCTGTAGTTTGGTGCCTGGCTTATCACCAGTAAGACTACTCTTTTTTTATTAGTCTGTGCATTTTTTCATTTAAATATTTTTTTTACACATTTTACATACCAACCACAGATCCCCCTCACATCCCTCCTCTAACTCCTCCCTAATCTCCCCTCCCCAAACCTCCCCATCCCCTCCTCCAAAAGGGTAAGGCTTCCCATGGGGAATCAGCAAAGCCTGGTACATTTAGTTGAGGCAGGACCAAGCCCATCTCCTCAGCATCAAGGCTCAGCAAGGCATCCCACCAATTGGTAATGGGCTCCAGAAAGCCAGCTCATGCACCAGGGATAGATCCTGATCCCACTGCCAGGGGGCCCTCAAACAGACCAAGCTACACAACTGCCTCCCCTATGCAGAGGGCCTAGTCCAGTCCCAAGCAGGTTCTACAGCTGTAGGTCTAAAGTTCGTGAGTTCCTATGAGCTTGGTTGAGTTGTCACTGTAGGTTTCCCCATCATGATCTTGATCCCCCTTGCTCACATAATCCCTCTTCCCTCTCTTCGACTAGACCCCTGGATCTCAGCCCGGTGCTTGGCTGTGTATCTCTGCATCTGCTTCCATCAATTACTGGATGAAGGCTCTATGATGACAGAGTATTTACCAATCTGACCAGGGTAGGCCAGTTCAGGGACCCTCTTCACTATTGTTAGTAGTCTAATTTGGGGTCATCCTTGTGGATTCCTGGGAATTTCCCTAGCACCAGGTTTCTCCCTTACCCTGTGATGTCTCCCTCTATCAAATATCTCTTTCATTGCTTTCTCACTCCATTCCTCCCCCAGCTCGACCATCCTGTTCCCTCATGTTCTCATCCCCCATCCCCCCTTTATTGCCCCCTTCATTACCAGTTTACTCATGGAGATCTTATCTGTTTCCCCTTCCCAAGGCGATCCATGCATCCCTCTTAGAGTCCTCCATGTGACCTAGCTCCTCTAGAGCTGTGGGTTGTAGTCTGGCTATCCTTTGCTTTACATCTAATATCCACTTATGAGTGAGTCCATACCATGTTTGTTCTTCTGAGTCTGGGTTACCTCACTCAGGATGATATTTTCTAGTTCCATCTATTTGTCTGCAAATGTAAGACCACTTTTTAAAAGACAAAGATTAGTGGGAATAAAGTGTTGCATGAATGAAATACCCATATATTAAAGATACATGATGCAGTGAGTGTATTTAAAATAAACTTTCTCAAGGGAGCTTTGTGTCTTCCCCACACAGAGATGGGGGAGGAGGGTGTGCTCCAGTAGTGTTTTCATTTGTCTTGTTTATTCTCCTGCTTTCTGGGGGGTTGAGTTTACTGGGAAATTAGACACTAACTCATGGCTAAATGTATTCTAGACAGAGCACGTGGTCCAAGGGAATACTTAGAGGCAAAAACAGAAGTGTGAAAAATCGAGTCGATGGGATAAAGAAACATATGAAATGGTGTATGGGGGGAAAAAAAGGGATTGACACATTGGTGATATGTAGACAGTAGAAATACACGACTATAAGAGGCATGGCCAAAAAAATTATGGATATGATGGCTTGCTTGGATAAAAACTAAAATAGAAGTGAGAAATCTGACCATTTTCAGTGTGCTGGCTAGTTTTTATGTCAACTTAACACAAGCTAGAGCTATCTGAGAGGAGGTTGCCTCAACTGAGAAAACACCTCCACAAGCCTGTAGGACATTTTTTTAAATTAGTGATTTACGTGGGAATGCACACTCTATTTTTGGTGGTTCCATTCATGGTCTAGTGGTTCTGAGTTCTATAAGAAAGGAGGTTGAACAAACAATAAGGCCGAAGCCAGTAACTGGCACACTTTCATGGCCTCTGTATCAGCTCCTGGCCCCAGGTTCCTGTTTGAGTTCTTGCCTTGACTTCCTTGGTTGACAAAGAGTGATGTAGAAGCATGAGTAAAATAAACCCTTTCCTTCCCAACTTGCTTTTGGTTGTGGTGTTTTCTCATAACAACTGGAATCCTAACTAAGGTGAATACCGGAATAGAAAAAAAAAATCTTAAAGTGAAACCTTAAAAAGGAGAGCAATTTTGCTAAATCATGAACAGGGAACACACTTGGAACAGTTACTTCTAGGACTGATGCAAGATGGGATGATAAGGAAGGTTAAGAATCTCAGAAAGCAGAAACACTGCCATGTAGCAGCTTTAGACATCACATGTTATGTGAGAGGCTAAGGACCAGTGGCCACTCTAGCCAGCCAATGACCATGGGAACTAGCTGAGAAGAAAGGAGCAGGGTAGCTCTGGATATACAGCTATCTCTTGTTGCCCAGTTTCTGAGAGGCTTGATGTCTCTCAGGTATTTTCTAAAAGGATCCACAGAAAGGCAAAATGAAACACAGCGGTGTCCTAAGAAACAATTGAGGATGTGCATTAATAAGACACCACTTATAAATAACGGGTGCAAGTAGGATTAGATCCTTGAGCCATACTTTATTGGCTTCTGATTAAAGAACAAATGGGAAGGACTTACGTAAATTAGTCAAAGAAACTTTGAATTTTAATTTTATGAAACATTGTAAGTAAGTTAGATTCTACTACTAGATACAAAAAGGTGAAAGACACATAAACTACATGGCAGAGGTGGGTGCTGAATATCGTTAAGATAAGCAGGAACAGATGAACAATTATGGAATAGCTGAATCTAAGCTTCTCCCTCCTCCCAGCCTTTCTCTTTCCTCCTTCCTCTTTCTACCTCATCTCCCTCCACTTTCTTTTTAATAATTAGTTTGTTAGTTCTTTCATAGATGATCTCATCTGGTAGAGATAAGCTAATTCCAAATCCCATTCCAGATTTTCAAAACAGCTTCATCATATAAAAAGTTATATCAGAAAAAGTAAGGAACTTAAGCCACACTAACAACTATACATTGTCATCCTCTCCAAATACTATTTTTATTTTATATATGTTAGAGGCAATATGAAAAGCAATTATTTAAATATTACATTGTAAAAATGTTTCCTATATGTTATAGCCTGAGATTCATACAAGAGCTTTTGATAAGGCATTGTAACACGAATTGGTAAACAGTCTTATTAATAAAAAACCCAGAGCCAGATTTTGGGGTGAAAACTGAAAGATCAGAGAAACATAACAAGCCACAGCCAACCTTACCTCACCAACTCCTCAGATGATCCTGTTTCCTCAGACTGAAAGCCTCTGAGTCCTCACCCAAAAGTGTCTCTGCTGAACTGCTGCTAAAAAGCTTCTAGTTCCTGGTTCTCACACCTTATACACCTTTCTGCTTCTTGTCTTCACTTCCTGGGATTAACGGTGGGTGTCCTTACCAAGCAAAGGCATGAGATCTCAAGTCCTGGAATTAAAGGCATATGCCACCACTGCCTGGCTCTGTTTCCAGTGTGACCTTGAATTCACAGATATCTAAATGGATCTCTGCCTCCCAAGTGATAGGATTTAGGGTGTGTGCCACCACTGTCTGGCCTCTATGTCTAATCTAGTGGCTGGCTCTGTTCTCTGATCCCCAGATAAGTTTTATTTGTCAGAGCACAAATAAAATATCACCACAAGATATACCATTGAAAATCTTTCTCAGGTAATGAAGGTCATTGGTAATGAAGGCCTTATTTATTTTGGTAGCTGTTGGACATGAGATTGGCAATATTTATCTCTGTAACTTCCCCTAGAGCAAATAAGTGAAGGTCTCTTCCTCATGTGAGGAGGTCTGGGTACCTCATGGTCTTGCCCTCGTGTGTCAATCATTCTGATTCTCAGGACTCTGGTGCAATAGAATACTTTGGTCAAATTCACAGCTTCTAGTCAAGGGCTTCATGATAAACATCTACCTGCTCTGGCACTCTACTAATTCAGATATCAGAAAGTTGGGTGGTACTCTATAATAATGGTCTAAACTTGTGATACTTTATAACCCATAAAACAATTTCTCCTAATTTATTGCTGTTCAGGCTTCCTGACACTCACTGAAGTGGGCAAGGAGTGTTTTAATTTCCTGAAGGAGGAAATAAACTCTGATAAATGAAAGAGACTACAGTCCAGAGCTACAAGTACAAAATCATCAACACAAGAGCGGAAGTTTTCCAAGATGGTCTTTGTAATCCATTTTTCTGTTTCAGCTAGATAGTCTTTCTAGGCCAGTGTCTCCACAGCCCACCACCCCTTTCTACTTTCATCTGGGAGCTTTGACTCGAACTTTGTCACAGTTACAGAGGAAAGGGTATTGATAAGAATGAAGCCTATCAAAAAGAGAAACAGCAACTTCTTGGGGCCCATCTGATGTGAGCCAGAAGAATGGGGTTCTTGGACTTCTTACTCCACATATTAATTGTGTGTCCTTGAATAATTGAATAACCTGTCTGGCACTCAACTTCCTTATCAAGAAAGAAAGAAAGGAAGAAAGACAGAAAGAAAGACAGAAAGAAAGACAGAAAGAGGGAGCGAGGAAGGAAGGAAGGAAGGAAGGAAGGAAGGAAGGAAGGAAGGAAGGAAGGAAGGACTGAATAAGATTCCTCCTACACAAAAATCTCTGAAATATAAGGGAAGCAGTCTGCATTCTTGTTTTTGAGTTGCTGGGTTGCTTGTTCTTAGGATTGTTGGCACGAGTCCCCAACGGCAATATCACAGCTGCCAATTCTTGAACAGTTTCTTTCATTTCAGAAAAGTTAAGTTAAGGCACTAACTTAAATCCACCTGTGGGAATAGAGTTGGAAGGAAGACAGCAGCTCAGCTTGGTCTCTTTGTATTTTCAAAACCACTAAGGGAAGTTTGGTTGAAACGGAAAAGCACAGACTGCTCCATCAAACTTCACAAGAAAGATAATTTTATGACATATTAATGAACTTTGGTCACATTTCTAATTTCCTGTTGCACTGTTTTGTGATTCAGTTGGGTTGGCACACAACAAAAAATCAATATGGTTACAATCATCTCAATGAAGACACTCCAACACAGGACACAGGTGCAATCTATTTGAACATAGCTAGCACACTTTATTTTCTATGATTGATGAATTGCCAGCTCAATTACACTGACATCAGAACAGCTGGCTGACTAATCTGCATTTTCTAACTCCTGGGAGTTACGTTTCCTCTCCTATCTTCATCATCAGCACTCGAGGTCAGCGTCAAGAATTCCCAAAGGGACATTGTCACTCACAGTCAGCAACACCCATTCCATACCTCTATGTCCTCTTGATTCCACTTTTGGTTTCCCGTGTCATTTACAGGTGACTGTGAAGGCCACACATCTCAGCAGTGCCCATCACAGCTGCCCACATATGTATATCTGGATCTACCAGACATACCTGTGGTTAGCCTCTTTTTTTTTTTTTGCCATTTCTGTGTAAGGCCAGGTCAAGCAGCTCAACTCACAGGCTAAATGTTAAGGCCACGCTTCTTTCATTTCAGAAAACATCCTGCCATTCAAACACGTAATTAATGTAGGCAGAAGCCTGTGTTCCAGGAAGGCTGTGCAATATTTCAGGAAGAGCCTGTTGGTAAAATCAGTAGCACACCCATTCACCACCACATTTCACTAACAGAAGGCTATTTTTCTTATTCTCTGAACATTTAAGGTTGAGTCCATTAATTGTTTCTATAAACATAATTTGGTTCCAAGATTCATTCATCTCAAAATTAATCTCACATTGTCTAACGAATACAACAATGTGAAAAAGGCTGGAGGACTTGTGTCAGTTTCCAAGGTGTGAAGAACTTCCAGTGACCTTTGCAGAGCTATTAAATCCCTCTTTGCTTTAGGATTCTGGATTATAATCTGTGAAATATAATACATGTCTCTTATGACATAGAAATAAGAAGTACAAATGTCTTCAATACATCTTAAGCCTTAAGAAATCATTTTCTATGAATATACAATATTTTCTCACTAATTCCCTATTTATAATTCATTGATTCTGGCAGTAATTTTTCCTGATATTTAAATTAAATCTTTAGAAATGTAAGTTTCTAAGTGCTTCATTTAAAGAAATATCATGGAACTGGTGAGCTTGTTCAGCTGATAGAGGTGCTTTCTGATAAATGTGGCACCTATGAACAATTCCTTAGACCTACAAGACCTCCATGGTGGAAGGAGAGAACTGACTTCTGTGGGTTGTCCTTTGACTTCTTCATGAACACTGTGACTTGCATGCATGCACACATACATACACAAACATATACAATAAATAAGTTAAGATGCAATTTAAAGTTAGATTTAAAATGTGATAGCTGTATCTACAACCAAACTCTTCTTGGAGATTATCTGTGGAACTTACAGAAAAGCAATAGAAATTTCCAACCAGAAACTGGTGAGAAATGTTTCTTCTGCTTTAATGGGGAATATACTTTGATACCTAAGAATAATTCCATTTATTGTGGGGCAAAACCTACAACTGTTTTTTGGCAAGCTACTTTTCAAAACTAATTACTAACATACAAATGAAACATTCCTCACCCCCATTTGATCCCATATGATATACTTTACCAGAATTTTACAGAATGCATAAATCAAAGGAAAAGAAGTATAGCTTCTTTCATCCACTTCCTTAATTACAGGGTTACCTTAGTATTGCTAAGCAATTCTGTTTACAATTATGAAACCAAAGGATAGGAAACCCAGGAGCATATGAATAATAGTTTATATTTAATTGGAACTCTCATGTATGCCCCATTTTAATAAATTCAGACAGCTTTTGTTACAGCAATCCTTGATAATCCTTTGGAGAAAGAACCAACAGTCCTGGACCACGAAAAACATAATGGCAAGGACAATTCTGAATCATACGAGATTCTTTCTACCTACTTCAAGGAGTTAAAGCACCTTGAAAGGATCCTGGGAGACAGGGAACATCTAACCTAACTTGGCTATAGTTGTTTTTACTCCATCAAGGTCAACTTTAAGCAGACTGCCTTCTTGGAAAATGGACAGAACTTGTCACCTACTGGCAGAAGCTAAGGGACAAGCTTCCAAATCTTTCGTCTGAGTCTAGTTACAGAAATCATGGTGAGGGTTAATGAAATTGGAAATTCTTATGATCCTGCAGAAACCTCCAGGGCATGCCTACATGAACATCACAGCAGACACTTCACTGAGATGAAAGTGTACTCTCATGATACTGCAGAAACCTCTTGTGCATGTCTGCACGAACATCATCACAGACACTTCACTGAGATGGAAGGATGATTAGCAGTGGGGGACAGGGGAAATTTCTGCGTGGTGGAGACACCATTCCAGAGAACAGACTCCTCAGAGAATGCTGCTTCTGCTTTGTCTGTATAAACACAGTCCCAGACAGCTCTTTATCCTCCTCTTTTGATTCTCCCTCCAGACAAAGAAAATTTCGTTTTGCTGTAGTTGCATTTCACAATTTAGATATTTGAAATTTCATGGTACATTCAATTTTTTTGATATTACTTGATCCCAGTTGTCTGAATTTATCTAATTTACTATCTGAATAAATTATATGATGCTAAAAGAACCGTGGATGTGTGTGTGTGTGTGTGTGTGTGTGTGTGTGTGTGTGTGTGTGTGTGTGTCAGTTCCTTTGGATGTATAGTTGATATGCTATTACTGGATCATATGGTGCTTCAACTTCTATTTATTTGTAAAAATTCCATGTTTTTCATAAAGAAAATACATTATCATCAACATCTCTTTTTTACCTTTCCTTGAGAGCTAATATATGGAGACAATGTATTTATTAACAGATAAAAAATAAACTGTGTCATATCTGGAGACAATGAAATGCTGCTGTATCATTAAAAAGAAGGAATTTCTACCATTTATAACAACATGGGTGAACCTGTAAGGACATTACACTTAAGTGAGATAAAGCAGGTGAGGAGAGACAGAGATCTTAGAATATCACTTATCTGCAGTCTAAAACAAGTCACATTTATAGAGGCAAACACCAGATGGTGATATCCTGAGGTTAGGATAGGGGAAGGTAAAATGCAGATTAAAGGACACCAAGTTCCACATAGACGAGATAAGATCCACTGAATTGTTGAAAGAGAATGATAACTCAGTAATATGTGATTTTCTTCACAGAAAAAAAACCCTAAAAACCCTAAAATACATATAGAATCATAAAAGATCTGGATGAGTCAAAACAATCTTAAGAAAACAAACAAAACAAAAAGATAAATTAAGAAAGAAAGGCTGGAAGCATCGAAATACCTGGCTTCAAATCACTCTAAAAGGCTGTAGTCACTCAGCCAATGTAATACCAGCAAAAACAGAGGGACCAGTGAAACACATAATGAATGCAGAAATTAACCCACATTTACAAAACCAATTGGTTTTGTCAAATGTGCCAAGAACATAATGTGGAAAAGAGATAGTCCCTTCAATAAAAAGTGCTTTTTATACTAAATATACATGTTAAGAAAGATAAAACTAACCCCCCCCTCCACACACCATATGTAAAAATCAACTCAACATGGATCAAAGTTCCATATCTTAAACCTGAGCTATGGAATTACAATGAGAAAACATAGAGGCACTGTTATGTTAGTGTAGTTAACTTGTTTTCAGACAGTGCCAGAAACTGAGGCAACAGAAGTAAAAATAGACAAATGAGAGTATAACAAACTCAGAAACATCAGAAAATCAGGGGAAACAATGATGGAGACTCAACCTATAGAGCAGGAAAAAGCATTGATGACAACTTATGTTGGAGAGGATGTGGAGCAAGGGGAACCCTCGTCCACTGTTGGTGGGAGTGCAAACTTGTACAGCCACTTTGGAAATCAGTGCGGTGGTTTCCCAGAAAATTGGGAATCAATCTTCCTCAAGACCCAGCTGTATCACTCTTGGGCAAATACCCAAGGAATGTTCAATCATACCACAAGGACACATGCTGAACTATGTTCATAGCAGCATTATTCGTAATGGCTAGAACCTAGAAACAACCTAGATGCCCCTCAACTGAAGAATGGACACTTTGCACAGCCGTGGTGCAGGGAAGAAGGGCTTGGACCTGCCTCAGCTGAATGTACCAGGCTCTGCGGACTCCCCATGGGAGACCTTGCTTTGGAGGAGGCCGGAATTGGGGAGTTTGGAGGAGAAGGCTGGGGGTGGGTGGGTGGGAGGAGGGAGGAGAGAGGAATCTGTGTTTGGTATGTGAAATGAATAGAAAATCTCTTAATAATAATAGTAATAAATTTTAAAAAGGCAATAACAACAAATCCAGGAAAAGATGTGGAGAAATGCAAAGTCTTGTACACTGTAGGGATGTCAGTTATTAGTACTACCATTATAGAAAACACGAAGAAAACTTCTGAGAAACTAGAAGTTCCATTACTGTGTGTAAACTCCAGTATCAATGAAATCTTTACATTAAATAGAGACATACATCTCATATTTATTGCACAATATTCACAAATAAACAAGAAATGGAAGCAGCCTGGAGGACCTTTGATGGATGAATGGATAAAGTCAAACTTACATATTTCTAGGATGGAATGTGACTCAGCCATAAAAAAAGATAAAATCCTGTCATTTGTAGCAACACAGAAGACTCTAAAAGGTGTCACACTGAGTGAAAAAAGCCAGACATGGAATCATAAACACTGCATGTTCTCACTCATTTATGGAAACCATTTACCCCAGTCTAAAAGCACAGAACGTCAAAGTAGGCTTTGGAGGTAAAGCAGAAAAGGGTAAGGAGCACAAAAAAGAAAATAAGAGGGACTTTTAGGGACTCTGAAGGGTGCAGAAGGCAGAAGTGTAGCCACAGTAGAGGGCTAGTAGACAAGAGCAACACACATTTTATAAAGATATGGGAAAAATCACAGTGAACCTCAACTACTCATACAATAAATATATAGTAAAAAATGTGAATAAAAGGAATTATGCAATTTATGTTCCAAAGGTGACTTTAAGGAACAAAATTTTCACCACACAAAATTTCCTATCTATGTAGAGAGCTGAATATTATTTAACTTGATTAAAGCATTTCACTATACAAACACATTTTAAAACATTATTGTAACCCACTGTTATATACAATATTATTTGTCAGTCAGGCACAAAATAAAATGTAAGAATAAAATTTACATCTCTAAAGGATTCAAGGACAGTCATCATGAGACAGAGCCCGCAATAGTCAATTATCTTCAAAGAGAGACTTCATACAGGCATCCCTTTCAGCGCCTTCATTTGGCATGTTTCTTGTATGTTAAGATCAAAGATTTGGCAGAGATTAAAGACACCAACTTTGCACAGAGGTGTATATTAACCAGGGAAAACATCTTAAGTGGAAACATTCGTACAGTAACTTGTATTTCCATCTTTCATCTATGAAATTTCCGCAGACGACTTAAACAAATGGAATGGAATCAAAGTTTGTTTTTTAGTCTAGATTTTGTTGTCCCCATTCAACACGCTGATGAAAAACACAGCCAGGGTTATTATTATATAAATAAAATGACTTCATAGGCTGTGTCATCAAGACAACAAATTCAGAATCTGAGAAATGTTGTGGTTTTGTTAAGATATTTGTAAAGGGAAGGGCTGGGGATGGAACCAGGTCGTGTGTGTTCCTAGATATTTGACTTGGCAGTAACTTGTGCATAATTTGTAGTTCTGACAGCTGGGTATAAAGGGAATTTTAAAGCTGCTTTGCAGCTCCTACTGACCTTCCTTTGCTAGAGATGGACCATACATGAATTTCCAACTCTGATCGAAATGGAAAGTACAAATTTCATTTCTTTCAGACGTGAGGATATCTCTGTGTCATACAGAATATGATGTTTCCCAAATGTTGGTAAGTGACATGTGGGAGATACAATTCATCTGCTTTGCCTTTCCTATCATTTATGTTTACTTTCTTATTTTAGAAAATGGTGTATAAAGACAACAGATAAAAAAAAACTAAACTAAAAGTCATTGATGACCTCTTGCCCGGTACCACTCAGAGGTGCTCACTCTGATACTCTTGTGGAAGCGGAGCACTCTGCTGTCAGGTTTGGGATTCAACATGTGGATACAAGGCCTTGAATATTCAAGAGAAAGAAAAGATTAGTAAAATTCTTCTATTAGAGTCTAGACTACCAAAATATATTATGACAATGAATGATATTTAAAAATAAAATAAAGCCACAGGAATTTTGATATCTCTGCCTGTCCTCTGAAGAAAATAAAAACCCATGGCATGGTGTCCCAGGAGGCAGAATAGGATGTTCTCCAAGACGAGACACTGACTATAATAATTAATGCATGTTTGGCTTTTTCAGGTCTTATCTGACTCACAAATCCCCAAATGAGCTCTTTCCTGTCCATAACTCTTCTATTTTAAAATTTTACATCTTCCCCAATATTCACTATTCTTTTCCTTCATAAAATGCATTCATTTGTTTGTTACCCCCTTAAGCAGTATCAGCCCCAAGGGTGGGGCTTTGATATCTGGTGCCTGGGTCTCTTGCCTTCTGAGGAGCTTGTTCTCATCTTTATGATGAGGTTTTCTGCACTGATGAGAAAAGAGAGCAAAACATTTTTTAAACAAAGACTGTTTCTAATGCAGAATTGCAATGTTAAAGAAATATTTTAATAAATGGCGTTTGGTTTGGTAAAGGAGGGCGAAGACAAAAGACAAAGGCATCAAAACCAATGTCGTCACTTGGATCACTGCAGCAGACTGAGGTATAGACGGGTCTAGAAGGCTGAAGGAAGTTGTCCCTTGAGTTTGAAGATGGCGAGTTTGTCCTTTATTTGGACAAGTATTTCTTTTATGTACTTAAAACAAAGTACTTAGTGAGCAGCTTAGTCTGAGAGGCATAGTTTGGTGTTAGATGAAATCTTCTCTCTTGTTTATTCTGATTTGTTATAAAGCATTCTTAAGGTTTTTTAACCTCAAGCTTTCTTATGCACCTTCTAAAAGTATTTGAATGCTAGGAACCTTGCAGAAAATTAAAATCTCCTAATCCTTTCAATCCTGCATCTAAAACATGGTCCATGTTACTGGTGCTTTTTATCACATGACAAAGCAATACATTTCACAGTGCTAGTTGTTGTTGAGGTCACATTCTCAGTTTTTATAATAAGCTAAAGAAATAATGAAGTTCGTTCAAAGGGGAGTTTTTAGGGTGAGCATTTAAAATTTAAAGGCTTGATTATTCTGTTAATCTTTTTCACACATTTGAAAATGTGGACTTTGATTTTCTGCCAAAAGCTTTCTATTTTTTCTTTACTAAGGAGTCGCTTGATAGATGACAGTATTGTCCATACTCAGGCTTGTGATCCATTTCACATTGTCCTGATAAGTTTTATACAAATAATTTTACAAAGGTTCATTTTCTTTCCTACCACTTCTCCCATGGGAACTGAGGTTTGGCAACCTTCTAAGATCAATTATAATATCAGCTGGACTTGAATCAGGACAAAGGCTGTGATGTGTTCAGTTGTACAACCCATCCCTGAGACATTATTGGAACGTCGATAGTGACAGTGTAACACTGGTTAATGGAAGTGGGAGTTTATTAAATCTTTGGCAGTGTGACAATTAAAATGTGATTAGATTTCAAGAAGTTTTCAAGATTCATAATTTTTTATGTAGTTGAACAGGATGTTAAGAAAACAACCAAATGTTAGAGATACACATGTAGGGCCAATATATTGATGGCAGAAAAGAACTTATGCTTTGATCGATCACAAGACTATGTATGTATGGACACATGTATGTATATATGTATGTACATCTTTCTTTATTTGCGAGGCTTGGCCCAATCTTTCTGCAGTCGAAATACTGAACTGTCTCATAGCTCAGTCCTTTGTCTCTGTCTTTTATCCAGACATCCTCAGTTCCTTTTATTCTCATCCTGTCTCAGGATCAATGCTGATGCCACTGAGTATGGTGCTGTTAAGTCCATCACTACAGGTTCAAGGGCTTAAATGCATTCTCTTTACAGTAGACATAATAATCCAGCACTGCCTAGGTTCATGTTGGTATCCCAGTCTCCAGTGTGGCAGTGTTTGAGAGTCTCTGCCTTCTGAATTAGGTCAGTATGCTCAGAGGGACTCGAGAGAGCTCTCTTATGTGCTTTCCTACCATAGGAAGGCACAGAGGGAAGATGGCATTCTCCAGTCTTGAAAACTGCCATTACCAGAGCCTTGCTGTACTGGCATCCTTGTCTCAGACGTCTAGCTTCTAGCAGGACAAGAAATAAATATTAATTATCCATAAACTATAAAATATGTGGTTATATCATACAGAAATAAGGCCCTCCCCCTAAGGTAGCTCTTAGGCTTATAACTCTTATACATAAGCATTTAATTAAAAAATCCTTTGAAATTTTCATAGATATGTATGGGGTATCTTAACTTATCCACTCACCTCCCACCTCATCTCTCCAACTCCCTCTGCATGATCCCATGTATTTCCATTTCAGTTTCATGTCTTCTTCTTCTTCTTCTTCTTCTTCTTATTATTATTATTATTATTATTATTATTATTATTATTATTATTATTATCTATAACCCATTGTGTCAGTGTTCCTATGTGCATGGGTGTGGGGTTATCCACTATGGCATAGGCAATGGACCAGTAGCTGTCCACCCCCCACCCACAAAAGGTGACTCCTCATCCCCTATCAGTCGTTAACTGCTCATAGCTTCTCAGCTGGGCCTGGGGCTTAGAAGGTCATCCCTCCTTCCTCCATGCAGGAATTTTTAATTGGCTTGGACATGTGCACTCCTTGTGCAAGTATCCACTGTTGCTGAGTTTATGTATACAACAGCTATGGCATGTCCAAGGGACAGCATTTCATTGCACCCCTTCCTGTTCTCCAATTGTTATATTTTTTTCTGCTCCCTTTTCCACAATGTTTACTAAACCCTGAATTGGGGAGGATTGATATATATGTATCTGAGCACTGACAGTCTCAGAATTTTGACCAATTTTAATTAGTTTTTGAAAGAAACTCTACTCACTGCAATAAGAAGCTTCTTTGACTGAGATTAAAAGCAGATAAATCTATGAAGATAAACATAAATATTTAGAAAGCAGTTTGATAATACGTGCATTTAGTAAAACAACATTTAAAAGTTCCCCTTTGGCCCGTGAATTCCCTGGCCATTGTTTCAACCATATTTACACTACCAGGTTTGAATTCACTCCTTTGAAGCAGGCCCAAATCCAATCATGGAAGTGATGGTTGGTATCTTCATAAACAGTCCCGCCACTATTGCGTCAGTGGGCACATCTTGCCTGACAGTCTGTGTTGTAGCATGCATAATCCAGTGCTGAGTAAGACCGTGTCTTTTCTCTCCTCAGTGTTCTGCATAGCATTTTCCAGAACTACCAAAGTTAGCCAGTAGGCAGTGTTTACTGGTCAGTTTGATGGTGATATCTCTATGTCCTACCTTCAAAGTGAGTGGTGTCTTCAGCAATAGGGTCTTACCATGTAGTTATAGTGAACAATCAAGATAACCATAGGCTGTGTTGTTTTAGGTACCTCTGGGACCTCCTTGACCACTCACTTAGTAGAAGGTATCCTGTGCCTGGTACCATATCCCCTGAGAGCAGCATTGTTCACCTACCTAGGGCACTGTGGTTCAAACTCCCCTGCCTTTTATATACTTTTAATTAGATTATGAAAACGTGGGATTTCATTAGTTTGATCCAAGCAACCTTAGTTTTGGTTAACCCCCATACTCTTTCCCCCACCCATTTCCACTGTCTCTACTTAACCCTTTAACTTCCAGTATCATCCCTTCATGTTGTTTAACATCGCACATGTTCTTTTATCCCCCTTTCGGTATGTTTTTTTTTAATTTTAATTTCAACATCATAAGCTATCATGTGGCTTCTTCTAGCACGCTCTAATTTGCTCAGTAGGTAGACACTTCTCTGCTAGCCTGACAACCTGAGATTTATCGCTGAAACCCACAGAAAAGGAGAAGGAAAAAACTAACTCCACAAAGTTACCGTCTGACTTCTATACACATATAATGTATACACACACACACATACACACACACACACACCACTCAGTAATGACAAATGAGATTTTAAGATGCTTGTAAACAGTAGTTTTGATTGTATGAGGTCATGAGATTGGGCTTGTGCCTTGATGAGAAGAGGAGGAGAAGGCAGAGCTAGCTCTGTCTCACCCTGCGGTGCTTCTGCCATCTCATAATGTAGCCAGGTGGCTCCTACCAAATCCAAGAAGATAGTGATACCATCAGCCTCCAGACTTCCCAGGCTCAAGGGCCATAAGTCAAATAAACATTTGAAATCAGAGAACTTGGGAAGGAAGAAATGAGCTTCCCAGTTTGCTCATCATATAATTATTTATATAGAAAATATTGAGCAATCCATAGAAATATATGCCTTGGTTTTTTTTTCCCTGTTGCTACAATACCCTTCCTTCCTTCCTTCCTTCCTTCCTTCCTTCCTTCCTTCCTTCCTTCCTTCCTTCCTTCTTTCTTTCTTTCTTTCTTTCTTTCTTTCTTTCTTTCTTTCTTTCTTTCATGTTTTAGAGACATTGTTTCTCTGTGTAGTTTTGGTGCCTATCTTGGATCTCTCTCTATAGACCAGGCTGGCCTCAAACTCACAGAGATGAACCTGTCTCTGCCTCCCAAGTGCTGAGATTAAAGGCGTGCTCCACTGCCGCCTGGCTATAATACCATTCTTGAGAACAAACTGTACCTGTTAAGTAATATGAGACAATTAACTTATATGGGACAAGAAAAAACTACATAAAAAAGAGTAATCTGGCTAGAACTTCTAGCACTATGCTAAGATTGGAAAGAAATATTTTATGGAGGGCTAGGGATACAGTTGGTGGAGTGTCTGCCTACCTGGCAGCCAGATTCAGTCCCTCTCCTTGAAAAAAACAAAACAAAACAAAACAAATTATTGAATTTCCTTGATCCTCTGTTTTCTTCAATTTACTCTCTAAGGTGCTCTCTGTTTCACTTGTGTGCAAATATATTAGACAAGACTGCCTTGCCTTCCTGTCCTACAATTCCAAAAATTGTATTGTGCATTAGTATAAAATATGCTACGAGGAAGAGCAGCTTTCAGTCACCCTTTTCTTGGCACAGACAGTGATGACTCCTTCCTATAGAAGTTACGCAGAGGTAATAAAATCATTGAACAAGGAAATTCCAGCAGAGCAGTGAACAGTCACTGTTGGCTCAGCTGTTTCTGTGAAGTGAAGTGGGGGTCAGGAAGAGGAAGAAAGTGTAACAAAATAGAACACGGCCACACATAAAGGTCTGACTTGTTATGGCAGGGAAATTGCTTTAGGTGGCATGGAGCCTGGAAATGATAAACCTGCTGGAGCGCGGAGATTACTCACCTTTAGCTTCATCAATAATGAATACATGTCAAGGGGAAGTATCTCTTTCCCTGGAATTCTTGTTTGATGTCTTTATTTTTATTATTTATTTATTATTATTATTCCTGCTGTTATTAGAGAGAAATGAGGTACATATGGAAGTCAGAGAACAACTTAAGAATTTTGAGAATTGGTTCTTACCCCTCTACCTCATTGAAACAGAGTCTCTCTGTGCAATGCATTCCAGGCTAGCTGGTATGCAAGCTTCGGATTGATTTTTCTGTCTTCACCTTGAATCTTGACTAGGAATGCTAAGATTACATATGTGACTCACCACATTTGACTTTTAATGTTGGTTCAAGGGTTCAAACTCAAGTTCTCAGGCTTGCACACCAAGCACTATTACCCCCTGAACCATCTCCCAGGCCCTTGCTAAATGTTATTAGTCTTGCTTTAAGGATAAAAGCTCTACCTTTGAGAGTTAGTATAAGGATTAGCTGGGGTATGGTATGGTGTATATGATGTTCCTAGTCTTCTATACCAATAACCACCTTGTCTTACTTTCTCTCCCCATCATTCTGTTTACTCATACTGTTGTATAAAATCTGTGCAAATACTCAAAAACAGAAAGTTTGCAATAGGTGTGTTGGTTGTCTAGAGCCTGGCATTTCCTTGAGCGTTCATTAGCTCTTCTGTAATGGAAGATGCTAATGTGGACCATGAGAATTCACAGAGATCAGCTTGTAATTCAGTGAGCAAACTCTGAAGACATCAAGTCTGCATCCCAGCAGGGACACTTGCTACTGACTCCGAAATGGACTCTAACAAAGGAAATTGGATTTTGCTCCAGCTCTGCACTAAAATTAGGTTCAAATAGAGAATGCAGCTGATTACTCACTTTGAGGGTGTAACCATACAGTTCCTGGTTCTTGACAAATGGTAGCTACCGAAGAATGATAATTTATTTTCACTTCTTTCATTTAATTTTGAAAGACCTTATGAATTATTCTGTGAAGAGTATCTGTACCCTTCTGGGTGTGCCACTGATTATACAATTGTTTATGAGTTGAGCTCATTAAAAACCATGCCAGACAGGAAAGATTCAGCATTACTATAAATGTCAAAGAAGCTTATACCAGAAGTTTACCCCAGAGCAGTGAAAGTCTCTCACAAATATACATTTCTGACTGATGTTGTTTCACTCTCAAAATTAGGCTGAAGGGAAAATAAGAAAGAGTATGTTTTCTTCTGGATGCTTCAATAGCTGATATTTGACTTTTACCGCTTTCAAATTTAGTCGCACATTTGAATATTCCTGTTGAAGAGTGACGTGAGGAATCCAGATGTTCCACCTGGCTGTTGCCCTTTCTGGTGGCAGAGGCTGATGAGTTGTGTAGTTAGACACATTCTTCTACCACACCAGAAGTGCGGTAACAGTTTTCATCATTCCCATTACTGTACCCTTAACTACAGAGCATACACTCATTTGGCATCCTAAGCTCTTTTGATGAATTTGAAATGTCAGTAAAATTTACAGATTACACACTCTAAAAGATAAGAGGGAATTAATGTCTCGGGCAAAGTTTTTTTTTTAACATAGTTTTTCTTGCCAACATTTTTTTTTTTTGGCATTAATGTGCCTGAGTGTACAGAAGCAAGTAAATATGGATAAACATAATCCAAATTAAATTGCTGAAAATAATACTTTTCATGTGGCTTCTCTAGTCTTATAGGTAATAGCTCTTGATGTATACTTTGAAGTGTTCTAACTTGTATTAAGGATGTCAAGATAATGTCAAGATGTTTAAGCAGCTGCATCACAGGTAGACACATGTTCTTTCTATTTTATTTTCCTTTTTTGTAGCAACATGATAGGCTTATAGTCAAATGAAAATCAATCGAAATGGTAAAAGAAACTTAATATGAATTTTGAAGATGGAATATCTGAGAATCACTGGTATTTAAGGAATTTTACATGGTCTAATACAAAATTGTCTGGGGTAAGTATTTATTTTTTTCAATCTCTGCCACATTGCTCCCATGTTGAATGTAATTTATGATGAAGGCTATTCAAGCAATGGAGAATATGTTGCTCTAAGATCTAGTTGATCAACAAAATTGACAATGATGCAAATGGTTTCTACTTTTACTCAAATCCCAGCATGCACATGCCATTGCAGAAATTAAATGCTGCTTATAGTGATGATATTTTGTATTCAAATTGAAAAATCAGTCTTTAAAGTTAGAGATTAAATGAGCTCAGCGGGACTTTATTTTATAAAATAATTGAATTCAGTGCTTCCTTTAATCTATAATTTCTAAAAGGTAAATTTGTTGTTCTATACATTAGGTAAATAATTTAAATAAATACTTAGAATCTCATTTTAAAAAGCAATCCTGGTATTTTAGGGGTTGGGTGTGTCTATCAAATAACAATTTAGAACCTTAAAAAGTTATTTTTAGCTTTCCAAAAAGAAATTACACTTGGACTACCAAATAAACTAAGTCATTATCAAGGCCTGGACAGATGTTTGTATTCAGATTTCATTTTATTGTTTTATTTTTATTTATTTTCTTTCTTTTTTTCTCTTTCTTTTTTGTTTCCTCCTCCTCCTCTTTTAAGACAGGCTTTCACTATGTAGCCTGGCTTACCTCAAACCACTAGAGATCCAACCACATCTACTTTTCAAGTGCTGATGTTAAAGGTGTGCACCACCACATCCAGCTTACAGGTTGCATTATAAATGCAGATAGAATTACTTCATGGAATTTGGCATGACATGTATATCAGCATGCAGTGGAGATGTATATCTCATACAGAGAAATCTATTCAGATGACACATAAGAAAGATTCTGAAGGAAATAAATATCCACATAGGGTGATAATCGCTTATTCTAGGGATTGTGGAGAAGAGTTTACAAGATGGCATGTCACCTTAAGTTTTCTTAGTTAGTGATTGATGGGGGAGGACCCAGCCCATTGTGGGTGGTGCCATCCCTGATGGTGGTCCTGGGTTCTATAAGAAAGCAGGCTGAGCAAGCCATGAGGAGCAAGTCAGTAAGCAGGACTCCTCCATGGCTTCTGCATCAGCTCCTGCCTCCAGTTTTCTGCCCTGTTTAAGTTCCTGTCCTGGCTTCCTTCAGTATTGGACCACAATGTGGAAGTGTAAGTCAAATAAACCTTTTCCTTCCAAACTTATTTTTTGGTCATGGTGTTTCATCACAGCAATAGAAACCCGAAGTCAGTTGTCCTCAATAGAAATTGGCCATTTTGGGTTATTATATGGTCTCTGAGGTTAGACCTAGCTTTTTGAATTTTTGTTTATAAATTTCCAAAGAGAAATGTCATTAAAGCACTGGTAGAGTAAGAAGCCACAAAGAGAGCTGAGGTGAACCTCTTGGAATAAGTGCTTACCTAACATTTTTAAGGGGCTTGTTTTTATCTCCAGCACCAGAAAGAAAGAGGTGGGGGGATGAAGGTCTGAGTTTAGATCCTGAGCACCCAGGTAAAAGCCAGGCAAGGCACACCCTATGCTAGGGGGAGGCAAAGACTGTGGACAAAAGGGGCTCATTGGACAGCCAATCTAACCCAAATAACAAACCTAAGATTTAATGGGCCAATAGAGGAAAAACACATGATGGGACCTATGGACTCCCACATGTGCATGCATGGGTAAGCATATGCCACACATATGTGTACATATATTTGTACAACACACACACAAGCATAAGCACATGCACATGCACAGGCATGCATGAACACATACTGTTAAAAACAACAACAGCAACAGGAACTCAGAGCAAGTCATCTGAGAGTCTCTTTTCATAACAGTGGATTCTTCAGGGAACTGAATTTTGCTGACAGAAGTTGTAGTTAAAAGCATGGTTCACAATGCAGCAGTGTTCAGAGATGGAGCTTTGGGGAAGTGTTTGGATCATGAGGGCTCCAACCTCATCAATAGATTTATTCCCTGATGCATTTGTAATTAGATCTCATAATTGGGAAGTGGTGGAAATTAGAGAGTTGGCCAACTCAGAGGAAGGAGGTAATTGGGGTATAGCCTAGAAAGAAATGCCTTGTTTCTGATCCTTCCTAATTCCTCCTTGCCTTCTGGCTGCCATGGTGTGAGTAACTTTCTTTTACCAGGCTCACTCTCCATGATGCTCCAGTCTTTCCAAGGGTCTAAGAGCCACAGAGGCGACCAACTATGAATTGAAAATCCCCAAACCACGAGCTAACATAAAACTCTTCTAACTTGTGCTGGTTTTCTCAGGTATGTGTCACAACAACAAAAAAGTAAATCAGCTTTATCTTTCCAGGGTAGATCAGAGAATCATGCAAAAGCTTTTTACATGATAGACTGACAAGATGATTTCAGGAAATCCGAAAAAAAAAGAGAAGGAAGAGAAATGAAATGAAGAAGTGTATACAACTCACAGTTTACCTCTGATGCAATAAAAAAAATGTTTAAAACTTCCCTTATCAACTAAAAAGTGAAATTATAGGATAGAAAATTAATAGGTGGTAGGTAGAGTCAAATGACTGTTGACTGAAATTCTGCAACTAAATTCCCTGATAGAAAGAACTCACTGACTAATGAAAGGCAAATTAAAGTTAAAATAGCCATGTATAAGTTATAAATATTAATTACTGAATTAGGAATTCTGCTTCCTAAATGTGAATAAAAATATAATCAGCCAGCTTCCTACTCCTACCACAATGTTGTTCCTTTCAGACCATTGTGGATTTTATCCCTCTGGCATCCATAAGCTAAAATAAACTCTTTCTTCCAATAGGAGAAAGAAAGGATGAATGAATGAAAGAGAAAATACAAACGAGTTAGACTTCTCAACAACAAATATTTATACTTTCAAAAGAGAATAATAAAATACAAAATATCATGTTGTTATTCTAATCAAAGAAATGATATTACTGTCTTAGAGATGAAAGGAGAGTAGACACATGTCCCCATCCCTAACCCAGAAGCTATCTCCAACTGATAATCACCTGCAAATGAAAATTTAGTTTTCTCCAAGGGAGTCTCACCGGGGAAACAAGCTATGCTGAAGGGTAGGCTGGATGCACTGCAGTAGATCACCAACAGAAAACGAACTCAGCAGCATCTTTGGAAGTTCCTTGTCTCATAATGTTGCATCAGGGCTTATTTCTTCCCTTTCTTTCTTTCTTCTGTTTATCTTTTTAAATTTCATTTTTTTATTTATTGTTTTTTATCCTCCAGGTCCTCTGTGTATACATTATGGCTTCTGGTTTTGTGTTTTTATGGAATTCCTGAGTGTGCAAACGAGTGGGTCTCTGAACCGATGTCTGTTTCTTGTGTTTTGATTCTTGAGCTCTTTTAGTTCTGCTTGTTTTTTAGGTCATATTCTGATTTGTTTGGTTTTGTTTCATCTTATTTTATTTTACGATTATCCCTTAGATGCTTGTTTGTTTTCCAGTGAGAGACAGAAAGAGGGTAGATCAGAGTGGAAGTGGATGAGGTAAGAAGGTGGAATTGTAGAGGGAGGGCAAACTGAAAAAAGAATACATTGTATGAAAATAAGTCTATTTACATAAAAAATTTAAAAAATAAATAAAAGAGAATATTTATAAAAAGTATCAGCATTACAAATCAACTTTATAATTGAGAATATCATACTAGTAGATGTGAAAAAAAATCTCATCTAACTACTTATGACCTGGGACGATTTAATGAGAAATATATCCCATAAGGCTCTGGGGTTTAAATATTGGGTCCCCAGTTAGTGGGGCTATTTGGGGAAATTTTAGAGGTACAGTCTTACTCGTGGAAACATGTCATTTTGGGGGGGCGTTGCTAGCTTAAAGCCTCCCTTACTTCCAGTTTTCTCTCTTTGCTTATGTTTTTCAGATGAGGATGTGAGCTCCCCACTTCCTCCTCTCCCTGTCACACCCACACTTGCTGCTCTGCCTCCCCGATGTGATGGACATTTATTCCTCTGAAACTGTAAGCCCAAGTCAACTTCTATCAGTTGCCTTGATACTATTATTTTTGGCACAGCAACGGAAAAGTAACTAATAGACTGTCTATCATAACTCTATAGGAATAAGGAGATGAGGAATAAAGCATTTACCAAGAAGGAACAAGTGCTTTGATAGGTTTAAAAATAAGTGATATTCTTAAATGTTGTATTTCATCAAACATAAAACAAGTGAGCCAGTGATTAGGGTTCAGTGAATTGTTTCCAAATGCGTTTCTGTGTTGTAGAATGGCAACACAGATTGCAACTCCACCCCAACAGTACAGGAAGCAATGTTGTGGATTTATTTGTAACAGAGCTGCTATGGTTTGTTAGTTAAAAGTTCAGGTGCTGGGGGCAGACTTGCTGGGTTCTGGCTCTGCTGACTCAAGTTAACGCATTTCTTGTAAGTGATGTTACATCAATAACTACTCTGTTGGATGATGATGCAGAATAAATATGAGTTACTATAGGCAAACCACCCAGAGCATTGCCTGGCACATTGAAAGAGCCATCTATTACTGAAATTGAGGTCTTTTTTTTGTTTTTGTTTTTATTTATTTATTTTCACTGTAGTTAAACATAGGACCAGTTGCGTTTATTTAATACACAGAAATCTCATTCCTCTAAGGAGATGCTAGAAATTTTGATGTAAAGTCTTTCTTACATATAGCTTTCTAATTCCTTTCCCCAGTTTCTCCTCGTCTCTATTTCTCCCTCAGCCTTTTTAGACAATAAATGCCTTTAAGTTAAGAAATAACTCTGAACAAAGAATTGTTCAGGAAACCAGAATACACTGAATAGAAGGGATGGAATTGGCCATTTTTATTTTATTAGTCTTAAGGAAAAGGAAAAGTTTTTCACTCTTGGATATGGCTGCTGTGAAGTTTTTTTTAATGACTTTTCTTATGGTTAGGTAATTTTTCTAATATTTTATCTGCTTGGGCTGCTACAAACTAGCCCTATCTTCAGATGTATTACATTGGGAGTAGCGTTTCGATACATATAGTAAGAGAGACAAAATTCAATCATAACACCTTTTATTCCTGGTTGGTTGAATGTTTTTATCATGGGAAATTTGAAAGTTTTGTCAAAATCTTTCTTCTGCATCAGCTGAGCTAATTGTGATTTTTTTCTCACTTTGTGCTGCTAACATGCTTTATTATCCTGGACTGACTTTTGTCTGTTGAACTATCCTTCCATTCCAGAATAAATTTCATTTAGTTATCATATATAACACTGATACTATGCTGCTGATTCTGGCTTGCTAATGTTGAGGTTTTTGCAGCAATGTTCACAGGATATATTCATCTATAGTGTTACTTTTCTATAGCAAGTTTGTTGTCTATTCTGTACTCCAGTCATGGTTGATGCAAATTAGCATTATTTCTTTTATTCTCCTTTAGTTGGGCACAATTTTATTCTCCCTTTAGTTCTTTAATTTGTAATGTTTTTCTTTTTATTAACATTTTTATTGTTCTAAATCTCCCTGTTGTACTGTTTTTGCTGAATAGTAACTTTTGATATGATGTCTTTTTATAAATTCCCTCAATATTTTTCTCTTTTGGTTTATTCTTTGATATATTGGTAGTTCAAAGGTGTATTAGTGGCTGGGAGTGCCATGAAGTTAGAGCGTTGACTGGATATGCATGAGGCCCTAGCTTGATGTCCTGCACTAAAAAAGAAAAAGGACTATCCACTATCTATAATGTTTTTATTTTCCCTTTCTTCCTTCTGCTAAACATTTAAATTTTATACTAGTACGGTCAGAGAAAATCTTTGTTATATCTCTTTCTGAAATTTTTTGATAGATAACTCATTGCCCAACATATGTTTGATTCTACATACTTGAAAACAATGTGTGTTCTGTATATGATGAGTAAAATGTACTGCAAGTGTTGTTAGATTGGACTGACTTTTTAGTTTCTTGTGTTGCTCAAGTCCTCTCTTTTCTTGGTGATTTTCTGTCTGGTTGTTCTATGCATCACTGAGACTGACTCTCAAAGAAGCTACATATTCTTAGAATTCTTACAACATATGCTTCTCCATGTGATGTTTTCTTTCGTATTTTTTAAGTCTATTATCAGAAATAAAAAGTTATAATTGCTGTATCTTTCTTGTTGTGTTTGTTAGTGTGTGTATGTGTGTGTGTGTGTGTGTGTGTGTGTGTGTGTGTGTGTGTGTGTGTATACTAATACATGAATATTAGTCCTTTCTTTCTTGTGGAACTTTAAAAAATACTTTTAAAGTACATTACTTTTAAAAGTCTTGTGTAGCAATGTTCATGTGCATACAGGTACTTTCAGAGGCCACAACAGGGAGGGGATCCTCTACAGCTAGAGTTGGTGCCAATGTTGTGGTTAGAGATTGTTTAACTCGTTCTGCTTTTTTCTGTCCTTTGATTGGAGTGTTGAAAATTTCTCATTAAAGATAGGTCCTGATAGTGAAGGACTTCCCTGTCTCTGCACTCTTGTTTTTATTTGTGTCTTACATTCTGTTTTGTTCCTCATTTTCTGAGTTACTATTTTCATTGTGTAATTGACCTTCTTTTGCCATTAAGCTTTTTAATTCCTTTATTTCCTTTCATGAAGACTCTATAACTATGTCATAATGAGGTTACACTTAATATCCTAAACCAGTAGTTCTCATTTGTACTGGCTTCGACCACCACTTCAGCACTGCTGATTCTCACTTTACCCCCATTCAGTCTAGGTACTGAGGTCACAAATTGCATTTTTATTACATTGTTTAAAAATATGATTATAATAATTTGAAGAGTATAAGCCTTAGTCACTTAAATTATGTAGAAAATAGAGCAGCTACCTAAAAATGATGACAGCTTTTAGAGTGGTTTCATGTACTGCTCTCTTAAGTTACTAAACAAGTTTTAAACATACTTATAATACTAGTTTTTATAATTAATGTGTATTTTTCTTTTGTTTTATTGAGGAAAGGTCTTACACTGTAGTTCAGTCTGGCCTGTAACTCAGAGTGAACCTCCTTTCTCTGCTTCTCCAAAGCTAAAGTGTGCACCTCAGTCTCTGGTTTGCCTTTTAGTATTTTTGTCAAGCCGGTCTAGTGATAACCAACACAGATTTTGTTTATCTCCATGCATCTAAATTTCTCCCTAAGTTGTGAAGATCATAATCCTGATATAGGATTCTTGGTTCACATGGGAAATAATTAAAATAAATACATTGGCATTGTAAACCCCACTGAAATTGAGGCAAACACTGTCAGATTTCTGCTATGTGAAAGACAAGCCTTTATTGCTCACCCTAGCTTTCATAGACTACATATAAGTTCTTTATAGATCTCATGGTTAACTACTGGCTGCCTAGCAGAAGGACTGGTAAGAGCTGAATAGACAAAAAAATATATATATATTAGCATAGGGTGCTGTGGTGAGAGATAAAATTTGATTGAAATTAACCTCAATTTCCTATGGAAGCATTCCTCTGAAAGTTACAGGCTCCAGTACAATGTAGGCTTGAGAGGCAGGGAGAGACAAGGAGAGAGAGTGACAGGGAATGAGAGCCAGAGACAGAAATATCAAATAGATTAGGGCAATATAAATGTGACCTTGGAGAGGAGACAGATTCTTGGTGTTTAGTACTTCACCATTTTCCCCAATTCCTTCTCTCTATATGACTTAAATTGGGTTTTGTACTGCTGATCTTGAAAATTATTTTTCCTTTTTGTTCCACAAATTTTGATAAAGGAATTTCATCATTTATGCTAAAATGAGTCAAAGCTTAACCTTCATATTTTTTTCTAATTTCTAGGCCTTAAAATAAATTTACCTTTTCAAGAGGAAAGGTAAAGAGCTACTTCTCCAAAGTAGCTACCAAAATGCAGGTTTGTTGAATTTCCTTGTCTAGCAGGTAATATTCCGTGTGACCCCCCTCCCCACACACACATACACAATTTCTTGGATTAACCTTGTGGTGGTGTCTTGTGCTCTTATTTGATGCACTTATACTTTTGTTCTTAGAATGAGCACCTTTGGAGTGGGAGGTTTGGAATTATACCTGCTACTCTGGGAAGATTGAGGAATATACAAGCCCTACATAGACTTTAACATTTACAACTGATCCCTTAGTCTATGAAGGAAAAAAATTTTGTTCTTTTTCTTATCAGATTTTTGTGACTACAGCCAATCTCTCAAAAGATGCCATCCCACATCTGCAAAACAAACTGCTCCTCAGGATTCCACTTCCCTAAAGCCTCCTCTGTGTTTTCTGTAGTAGCTTTTCCCATACATGATGCTTTGGTATCCAATATCAGGGTTTTTTTTCTATTTCCAAATAATGTCTTTACTCCTTCCAAGTGAACTTCTTGATTAATTATCTCATGATCAATTAAACCACTATGAATTTCTTTTCTGCTATATATCCAATATTTCCCTAAATTCCAGAGCAGTGTATCTCATTTCCTCTAAATAATTCCACTTGGCTGTGGCCTAGACACATGAAACTAAACAGATCATCTCCTGCCCCTCTACTCACTCCTACAAACCTGCCACTCCTCTGCATCTCTCTTGTCTCTGACATTCAAACAAGAAACCTAAGAACCTCAGTAGAGCCCTTCCTCTTTCCATTGCCTTCTCATCATATTGCCAAGAAGGTTTAATAGAGCCAGGTTCTGCACATCCTTCTTCAGAGAGATCCAGTGGATCTGCCTGATTCTTCTCTTCCACAGCTCTCTCTAATCTGCTAGATCCAGCCCACGTTGCACATCCAGTGCCCCTGCCAAATATGGCCACAATGCCCGTGTCACGACCACTGAGCTTTCACCATGACCTGCCCTGTCTGCCCTCATAGACGGACAGGCCCCTCCCACACCACATCCAACCCCTCTACCCAGGCAGATCTACCCACACACCACAGGATCAGAACACACATCCTTCACAGTAACCCAGTCTCCTGCAACCACCTGATTTTGTTCCATCTCAGTCATGTCCAAGAAATGATAAACAAATTCAGCAACAGGACAGGATACAGTCTAATTATACAATCCACTTACACAAATCAACATTTTTTTCTACATATCAATGATAAACATACAAAGAAAGGAATCATAGATACACAACTATTCACAATATCTTCAAGAATAAAATAAAATGTCTACAAATAAGTATATCCAAAGAGGGGGAAGGATCTAAATATGAGAACTTTACATTTATAAAGAAAGAGAGAGACAGTAGAAAAGAGAAATGTAGTCCCTGATCATGGAAGAACAGAATTAATATTGTGGAAATGAAGACTTTTATCAAAAGTTATTTACAGATTCAATACAATCCCAATCAAAATCCTCATCTCATTCTTCACAGAAGTTGAAAAATGTATCTTAAAATTCATATAGAACCATAACCCCTCCCTCAAATAGTCAAAATAATCCTGAGCAAAAATAGAAATGCTGGAGGGCGACCATTTCAGATCTTAGGATACATTACAGAGCTATAGTAATAAAAACAATGTGGTACTGGAGAACAAAAACACAAAGCCAGTGTAACCCAATGGAACAAAATTGATGACCCAGACATGAGCACAGGTAACTTCAGTCAATCAATATTCGACAAAGACACCAAAAACACATGCTGAGAAGTAGAAACCATCTTCAACAAATTGAGTTGGGAAAAAATGGGTGTCCACATGTGGAAGAATAAATTTAGACTCATCCGTATTTCCTTCCATGGAAACTAAGGCCAAATGGATCAAAGACCTAACCAGGAAACCTGAAACTGCTAAAGGAACCTAAACAGTATCATAAGTAATATCCTACATGATATAGGTTTAGGAAAGGACTTTTTGAATAGGACTTCATTTTAAGGCTAACAATTGATAAGTGGGACTTCATCAAACTAAAAAGTTTCTACACAGCCAAGGAAAAAAATCAACTAGAGGAACAGGAAGGCTATAGAAGGAGAGAGAATCTTAGCCAGCTATACATCTGACAAAAGATTAGTATTCAAAATACATATTTAAAAAAACCTCTTAAAGTTAAACAAAACAAACAAATAAAACAACAGAACAACAACAAAACCCTGACCCTTTTTTAAAAAGATTGTCTGGGACCTAAACAGAGAGTTCTAAAAGAAAGGGGGAAAAAGTTCATCATTCCTAGCAATTAGGAAATACAAATTAAAACAACTTTGAAATTTCATCTTACCCTAATCAGAATGGCAAAGGTCAATGAAAAAATGGAAAACAAATGTAAGAAAGGATATGAGAAAAAGGGGAATCCTCATTCACTTGGATTGGTAGAACTGGAGTCTGGTCCAGCCATGCAAATCAGTGTGGAGAATTCTTAAAAAGATAAAAGTAAATCTACCGTATGACCCAGCTGTATGCCTAAAGGATTTGACAGCCTACTCCACAGATATTTGCTCAGTCATGTTTACTGCTGCTCTGTTCACGATAGCTAGGAAATGGAAACAACCTAAATGCCCTTCTATCAAAAAGTGGATTATGAAAATGTGGTACATACACACCATTCAGTTATAAAGAAAAAAATGACATCACGAACGTTGCAGGAAAATGGATGGGACTAGAAAAGATCATATTGAGTGCGATAACTCACTCTCAGAAAGACAAATGTCCCATGTTCTCTCATTTGAGGTTCCTAACTCCAAATCTTCAGCTGTCAATACACATTCTGAAGTACAGAAGAAACAAGGAAAATAAAAATTGACTATTTTGGGGGTAGAGGAAGGGGAGCAATAAAGAGGAGAATAGCAGGGTATAAGTGATCTAATGGGGAAAATGGGTGGCTGTTGTTAGGTAGAGAGAATAGAGATAAATACAGAAAAAGGATAGAAGAGGCTAAAATAACAGTAATGATATCCGAGAAAGTCATAAGGAAACATACTATTTAACTGTCTACTTTAAAAACTTATAATACAACTAGGCAGTGGTGGTACATGCCTTTAATCCCAGCCCTTGGTAGGCAGAGGCAGGTGAATCTCTGTGAGTTTGAGGCCACCCTAGGCTACATAGTGAGTTCCAGGACAGTCAGGACTATTACACAGAGAAACTTGGTCTCAAAAGACCAAAAAGAAAAAGAAAATATGCGTAAGTATGTGTCTAAATACACACATATAGTTTAAATAAAATTTTCCCATCCTGGCTGACAATGTCCCCTCCAAAAATCAAAGACCACCTAACAAAATCTCCAATATCAGAATGTGAAAGCCCTCTTTTGAGATGTTGGTCAAGGGTTGTCCACGAAATGTTTAAAGCATTACAGGGTATTGCTATCGTCCTTAGGTACACTCAGAGGGGGAAGGGAAGTCTCTATTACTGAAGACACTATGTACTTCAGACACTAAGTCTAGAGGCCCCTAAGCTGGAACCGACCTGAGGGCTTGCTTTCATGGTACCAGATCATACAAGCTACCAAAGGAGGGAAACAATCACCACTTCTACCGAGCTATGAAGTCTATAAACCACAACGACCAGCATGGCACAATAACCCTAAAGATTCAGTGTTGGCATCCACACTTTGGGAGAGCAGCTCTCTAATTAGGCTTCAAACCTGCTCAAAAACAGGTAAATCATTCCGGGTACTAAAAACCTAGCCGACTTAACAGGGCTAGTGAAGTCATGGATCCCAGAAGAGAACCTACAATAGTAACTTTACCGAATCAGCATCATCACTAACTGCATTGTAAATGTTTGTTCTTATACCCACAGGTTAAGTGCGGTCATCACTCCTTGTCAAGGGAACTTCTCTTTGTAACCAATGGAGACCATTACAGAAAACTACAACCAACCAAAATGCTGTTGTGGAGCCCATCCACACTGATACCTCTAGTATACAGTATCTGCACCTAAGACCCACGGATCATTATGGGAGAGGGAATCGAAAGATTGGAAGAGCCAGAGGAAGACCGAGTTTGCTATATGGCTGTGTCTCCTAGAAATGTCAGAAGCTCTACCCGTAAAATCTCACCAATATGCCTGCCTAAACAGGAGCTGCACAAGGACAATACACATGCTGACATGAGGGCGGGGGGGGGGGGGGGGAATCCCAAGAGGCCTCAGCAGACAACTAAAAGATGCTAAGAGCAGGAGAAATACTCTTCCCCGGGGAAGAGTACACCTACTGGTTGTTTAGCACAATATGGTCAGCCCTGAAAAAAATAAGTACATGTAATATTGTACAGATTGAGCAGGTTGTACTTCTCCATTTAGGGGTGTGTGTGTGTGTGTGTGTGTGTGTGTGTGTGTGTGTGTGTGTGTGTGTGTGTGTAGTCTGTGTGTACATAACAACAATTAATGAAGAAAGAGGCCATGAATTTGAAAGAGAGCAAGGAGGGATATGTAGGAGTATTTGGAGGGGGGAAAGGGAAGAGGGAGATTATGTAATTATAATCTCATTTAACAAAGGAAAAAAGTTTTTTAAAGTGGTGCCTTTGTTCTAGCCCTAATTATTTCTTAGATTTTGTTTTCAGATTTTATACTCATCCCCTGCCTTCAGCTTCCATTTTGTCAACTTTTTATATTATAGAATAGCATCAAGTTACACCATATAAGTACCACAACTTCTGTGCTCCAATTACAGTTTTTGAATTACAGAAGCTCCTTGACATATGATGAGGTTTTCTTCTCAATGAACCCACCACACATAGAAAACATGACACTGAAAACACATTTAATAGATTGAACCTATCAGCTGCCGAGTTTTCCAGTGCAATGTACTATAGACTATCAGTTATTCACCCTTGCAATGTAGCTGACAGCGAACTGTGGCTTTTTCCCAAGGTCCAGCACCTTAAGACAGTATCATAAACATTGAGTAGGAAAAAGGAATATTTAACTTGGATGCCCACTATAAGGTCTCCCATCTTTCAATGCTGTGGGAAATTCTGTTTGCTTTGAAAATAATCTTTCCACATTGTCAATCTGAATGATACTTCCCTGCTTTAAACCCTTTCAACGCTTCCCATTGCGCATTGGACAAATACTCACCTGCGTAGGGCAACCCAGATGGCCCTTCAAGATCACCTCCCTGCCTCTCCCTTCCATCCATCCTACTCAGTCAATGTTCTGCCTTTGCACCTTTTCTGTAAGTCTCAGAGTGAGTTGTCAGTGTTTGAACTCGCCCTGGCTGGGTCTAGGTATGGTTCTATCCCCATTTTTCTTTGCTTGTCGTTGAATCCTCTCAAGGTGGGGCTAGCATAGGGAATGAGCACAGATTAGGACAGACTGTTAATGTGGACCCTGAGTTTTCTAATCGATATGACTTGAACAGAGTTGTTTAACAGAGGACTCTAGGTAAGCAGAGTGTTTAATAAGGACCGGGAACCACGGCAACAAGTATGTGAACTGAGGAGAACGTACAAATATCCTTGTTCAATTTTCTGCCTCCATTTTACCTTTTCCTCTTCTTCAACAGTTTGTGGAAAAACCCTGAAGGCTTCTCAGAAACATTTTAGCAGCATGATCTAGAAACCAAGCACTCTTCGCTCATATGGAAACTATCTCCCCTGACCTCTTTATTTACTGAAACCTAATAGGGCTACATCACGTCTGAGGCTGCTCTTTGTAAACTGACTGCTTTTAATCCATTTGGCTTCAGAGCACAATTTAAAGTGTTTTTATAGCTCACATTGAGAATGCTGTTTCCCAGTTCCTGTCCAGCATGAAGTATATAGTAAGTCCTACAAGTTCAGCAAGACATTCTGGTACCTTTATGCCATTATTTTCGTATGTTTCTTTTGAGTACACTGAGTGTGAGATGGAAATACAGAGTATAATTCTGCAACCTTTTAATATTTTTTAAATGATCAATTCAGTGTTTGTTTGGGTGCTTCAGATGCATACTGTGTGTAGATTTAAGTTCAGCTTAGTGTTTACTTTTTTGTTTGTTGTTGTTGCTGTTCGTTTTATTGTTGATGATGTTTTGAATCTGCTTACATAAATTCTCTGTCACCAAGCTATAAACCCATCCCTACTTGGTAGGATTTTTTTTCAACCTTAATCAAGATGTTTTTAATGTCTAAGAATCTATTTTCTATTTTCCCATATGTGAAGCAGAGATAAAAGCAGAGTACTCGAGAACATTAGAAAATATGCCTCACTGTAAATATTTAACCTGGTGCAAGAGAGTTAGCAATTAATTTCAAAAGGTTGTTTTTCATTAAAACTAAGAATTAGCTTATCTCATTTCATTTACCTTTATAGTCTTAGCTAATGTACTTCTCAACTAATATATAACATTACAATCAATGCCTCAATGGTAGAGTAGTTTCTATTTTTTTGTGGCAACACAAACATAAACATCTTAATAAAGATTACTTTGGTTAGTATTGTTAAACAGAACATTGTTAATACTTTCAAATATTAAAGCCATTCAACTTCCCTTAGAGACACATTTAACTCTTGTATTTTCCAAAAGCACATCTATTTCAGTTAATCAGAACAACTAGAGGGCTGGAGAGATGCATCAGTTGTTAAAAACACTGGTTGCTCTACAAAGGACCTGTGTTCAAGTCCCAGCACTCACATGGTGATTCACAATCATCTGTAACTCCATTTTCAGGGGGTTCAATGCCCTCTTCTGACTTCCTCAGGAACCAAGCATGCATGTGGTACACACAAATACATGCAGGCAAAATACTCGTGCATAAAAAATTTTTAAAAAAATCAATAAATATACCTTTTAAAAAAAGAACAGCTAGATCAAGTTACATTTGATGAATTTTTCCAAAGTATTACTCATGAAGGAAGACTACAATGATGTCTGGCCATTTGGTGAAATTATGAGCCAAAAAGCACATATTTTAAACATTTTTTTTGGTACAGGAAACTCTAAAACTGCCATACAACTTCCAGAATCTTCTGTTTCCCACATATAATACATGGGTATTTTTCATAAAACCCACTACATTAAGAGACTGAATAAATCAGTGATCACACATAATATATTTTTAATCCAAGTTTTTCTTTCATAACTCCAGCCCCAAACAGAAAATCATGAAGATATTGGTTTAGGATTTGGGAATCACGTGATTGGTAGAGAAAATATAAAAAGAACCATGGATGGGGATCATGCAATCTAAAGAGGTGCTTCTACTATAGCTATCCCAGCACTGGACTCTCTAGGGCTGTGCTCTATGGGTTATATTGATATGAGTCCCAGCAGAGATGACTGTGCTGAACTCAACTGAAGGATGGGGCTATCTCAAAAATCTCTCGTAACCTAAACTCAATGCACGATTGAATTCTTTGGAATGGAACAAACTGATAGGCATCTGGCTTTGGGGAAATTCACTTGATAACTATGACTTAGAGGGTGTGGGATGCGTGTTAATCACCATCACTGGACATTGGTCGCCATGTCTGACAACATACATACTCTGGAAAATGACTGATGTTGTGGACATGAAATGTGTTCACATGATGCTTAGATTCATGGATAATGCCTGCTCAGCCCTTCGTGCAGTAGTCCATATACTTCAGTTTCATTTCTTCTTGCCATCTCTGAAGCAAATATTTATATGAAAATCTAAATTTAACAAACGTGAAGAGATCTTTCAGGATTTTATTCTTTACTTAGTTTTATAATGTATCCATGTTAGTCTGTTTCACTTTCAAGCTCAGTGCATGTGAGTGCTGCTGCAGATGGATCTGACACAAAATGGCTAAGGCAGGATATGTCTTCACAGAAAGATGGATACTAGCACTGACTTGAGACACAGAATCCAGACTTAGTAACCAAAATTATTTCTATTGCTGAGTTTCACACTTTGCCGGGGCTAGGAGTGGGGTGGGGATGGGTGGGGTGAAGGAGATGCTCCCAAGTCATGTTATTGTAGATGAATTTCTAAGTGGTCTTAATAAATAAAAAACACGGAGCAAGAAATTTCAGTTAAAGCCTGAGAGAAAGATCAGAGGAACAGGACAAACCATGAGCTAACCTCACCTCACCAACTCAGCAGCTTCCAAAGAGAGTGACTTCCTGTCTACCCAGGCGCATATACCTTGCTGTTCTGCCATCTGATTTGCTCTCTGTCTAGCTACATCACTTCCTCTTCCTGGCCATCTCTGTCACTTCCTGTCTGTATAGGCCTCCAGAACTCTATGGTTGTTACTAGGATTAAAGACGCGTGTCACCACGCTTGGTTCTCTGTTCCCTAGTGTGGCCTTGAACACACAGAGATCCTGCCTGCTAAGTGATAGGATCAAGGGCATGTGCTACCCTACTGCTGCCTGACTTCTTTGTTTACTTAAAATCATTTGCTATTTCCTCTGATCTCCAGGCAAAGTTTATCTATTAAAGCACAAATAAAAATATCACCACACATGTTTACACCACCTCAGAGACTTATAGGTCATTTGCTTTTTTTTCTCATTGATGCAAAGTGACTCTCGTCTTAGTTGCCTGCTACTCTGGGTGGGTCTCTGTACACAGCTTGTATCTCAGCATCTCTGGACTCTGCCTTCCTTTCCACTGCTTCCTTTATTCTCTTCTGTATTGACTTAAGTTCCTTGCTGAAGGAGCCTGGCTGTGTTGTCTCTTTCTCATGTCTTATTTTGTACAATTAGAACTTAATATTTGGCGTCATCTGCTCACTGAACTTGTCCTCTCAGAATTTTAGAAAATGGCTTAAATGTAGTAAGTAGTTCACTAACTACAAAATGCTTAGTAGCTGTATTCATTTCTGTGGCCAAATTGGGGGATATTGAAGACCAGAAACTGTGTCTTCTTTTTTCATTCCAGCTACTAAGAATGATTTCTGATGCTTAACAGTCACTCAGTAAATATTTACTGAGTCACACATTCCAACTTTTTCACACACAAAAAAATTCTGATACAAAAGTTCTTGTGGGGATGAAAAAAAAACTGAATTACTGCTTTAAATTGTCAACAACTATTGAGGAATGCATAGTTTTATCTACCAGGAAGTAAAGAAATTTATTAAGAGGAAAATTAGTATTAATCGATCTACTTTTCTAAGCACTAAAGTATGAGATTTTAATACATTACCTCATTTATCTACTCAACAGCACTGCATTGTTTCCAGTAGTATGATTTTCAGATTTACTGATTAGAAATCTGAGTCCCCGAACTGAAGTAACTCCCATGGTCAAGTTCACATGGGCTATACAGCAACAGAAGGCTTCAACTCCATGCCTGATTGTCTTTTATAACTAGTGTTTTGTTTTTCTATTTTCTATTCAAAATGTCTGGTATTGCATAACAGTGACCTTCAAACATGGGCTGGAACAGAGGGGAAAGATGACAGACCTGATGATTTTCTGAGTTCATTAGCATGGACAGTTTTCAGGAATCATTTCTGGTCGCAAGTATCAAAATCTTCTAACCTGAAAGTAAAAATCCTTCCCCTTACTCTCACATACAACTCAAGACATTACCTGTGACATTGTTTTGTTTGTTTGTTTGTTTTTGTTTTCCCCTTACTTATCATGTAGTTGCCTCGGATACTAACTGGGAATATTAAAATTGGAATAGATTCTAACATTATTGACCTGGAAAAAGAATCAGATGCCACATATTTCCAAGTTAAAATGCACATTACAAGCCCTAAGTTATGAACTGTGTCTAACTGGCAGTAAATCCTGGCTCCCAGGACTGGTCCTAAGTGTCAGCTGAATTGCTGGAGCAAGTCACAGGATGCAGGGAAACACTTTGCTCAGGTTACTATTCACTATAGAGGGCGTAGTGGAGGGTAGAGATGAGCATCCAAAAGGGAGAGGTTCAGAGGGCCCATTGTAAGGGAAAGGAGCATGGGGCTTCAGTGCCCACTCTGAATATTTTATTCTCCCAGAACCTCTACATGGTCAGCAATTCAGAAGCCTTTTGAAACGTGCTTGATGGAGGCTCCATCATGTAGGCACGATTGATTAAACCATTGGCCACTAGTGAACAAATCTACCTTTAGTCTAGTGGTTCTCAACTCTCCGAATTCTGCCATTGTAATACAGTTACTCATGTTCTAGTAACCCCCAACCAGAAAATTATTGTCATTGATACTTCACAACTGTAATTTTGCTACCATTAGGAATTTTAATGTAAATATCTGATATGAAGAATATCTGATAGGCAACCCCTGTGAAAGGGCCATTCAATACCCAAAGGGGTCTTGACCCACAGGTTGAGAAACATTGCTTTACTACCTTCTCCACTCCTGGCCTGAAAGTTCTAACCCTCTAATTTGTTCTTGGTTCCCCTGGCAACAAGACCTCAGCCTGACTATCCAGGAGTCATGGCCGTCAGCCATTTCACTATAAAAAAGACAATTTTATCCAATCCTAAATTCTACAAGTATTAGCATCTGTAAGGTTACAACAGGGCAGAGATCATACGTGTTTCTTCTAACACAGCATCACCATTTAAAACATAGTAGCATTATCATTTTTAGTATAGAGAGATCCAAATCCCTAAATTTGTCATAAAGTGTTGTCCCCAGGGAATTTTCATGGAAGATCTTAAAAATTACCCATTAGATTGTCATGAACTATGGTCAAACTATCATTACAAGAAAATAATTTAATTAATTATCTATAAAAGTTAAAATTTATAACATCTTTTGTAGAAGAAACTTTTTTTTGTTGTTTTTTGAGACAGGGTTTCTCTGTGTAGCTTTGTGCCTTTCCTGGAACTTACTCTGTAGCCCAAGCTGGCCTCGAACTCACAGAGATCTGCCTGGCTCTGCCTCCCGAGTGCTGGGATTAAAGGCGTGCGCCACCACCGCCTGGCTGAAGAAACTTTTTTAATCATAATTTTTTTTAATATGAGACTAAGTCTCCAGCTTTGTCATTTCTTATCGGCTTTCCCTCATGTAGTTATAGGACTTAGCAAGAATGCCCAATATACTTTGATAAATCATATACTAAGGTGGCCATTTTCTCTTGTTCTCATAATTAAATTTTATTAAGTTCTGAATCATTTTAGCAAAAAGTAATGTTTGTTTATGTGTACATAAACCACTTGGAGAAAAAGCTGCATCCATATTCTTAAGCAATATGTTCCTTATAAAATTGTATTTCTATTTTTAATAATGAACATTTGACTTTTAGTTAGGTTGCTTGGTCAACTGTATACACGCAATATTTGAAATAATAAATCTGTGGTGGTTTGAATAAGAAAAGCCCCCATAGACTCATCTATTTGAATGCTTGTTCAATAGGGAATGGCATTACTTGAGAGGGATTAAGACGTGTGGCCTTGTGGGAGTAGGTTTGGCTTTGTTGAAGTAGGTGTAGCCTTGTTGGAGGAAGTGTGTCACTGGGGGCAGGCTTTGGAGTTTCAAAAGCTCAAACAAGTTCAGAGTCTCTCTTCCTGTTGCCTGCAGATCTGAATGTGAACTCTAGGTACTTAGTTCTCCAGTACCATGCCTGCCTACATGTTGCCATTCTTCCCACAATAATAATGAACTAAACCTCAGAAACTATAAACAAACCCCCAATTAAATGCTTTCCTTTATAAGAGTTACCATAGCCATGGTGTCTTGTCACAGCAGAACATGGACTAAGACAAAAAATCCAAAGAAAATATTTTAATTTTAAGAACCCGGAGTAACAGAAATTCAAGCTGTAAAACATTCAAGATATTTTAAAATTTCAAAAATATTTTTAGTATAGTAAAGTATACTAGACTATTATGAAACAAAAAATATTGCTATTAAAGAAAATATGTATGGTGGGAGTGGAATGAAAATATGATTCAAAGAAAGAAAGGAAAGAAACCAAAAGTAATTTTTTAAAAGTATTCTTTTGTTCTGAAAATGAATAGTAATCAGTAGTAGAACAGTATAATGTGTAAAGTCCACTGAATACATTAAAAGTGACGAAAGCATTTTAGGTTAACTACCTCTATTTAAACTATGTTAAAAACCACAGCACTTGTGACTGTTTAGACACTACAAAAATGTAGGTGTTAACTTAGAAGTGTGCCAGGGAGCAGAAGCCTCTACAGATTTGGAAAATTGAAGAGACACACTGTTATGGATTGTTTCATGGAGTGGTAGGGTGTGGTGAAGCGCTGACTGCATGGAGTATCTAGAGTCTCTGACCTCATCTGCCTTCCCCGAAGACACACTCATCCTGGAATTGGTGCAAGTCACCTGACTTCTCCAGACTCACTTTTCCCATCAGCTCAGCAGGAATAACAGCATGCACTGGGTATACAGATGGAAGAAGAAGAGAAAAGTTTTTGTGTGATAAAATTAGCACAGCCTTGGTCCACAAACATCTCAATTAAGAACCACTACTAATATTTGTATCAGTGTTGTTGCTATTAGTACACCATTTTAATGGCCAGACTCTGAGAGCTCTGATGTGAATTTACTGCATGTGGGGAAGGGAGATCTGTGTCAGCTCTTTGAATCAAATTTCCTTTATTTAAAAGGCACAAGTTGTCAATTTGCTTGAGTGTGAATCTGTTTCTTGTTTAAAATTCTGGCCTTCCCAACAATTGCCTTTCCAGTCTCTCCCATGGGGACCCCAAGTATTGTCTACACCCACCTCAAAGGTTGCCTCTCTTTGATCCCGAATCGCTGGACCCCTCACAAACTTCCCCATCTTCAATCTCAGTTCTGGCTTCCTTCATCTCTCCCCAGCCAGTGCTTCTTCCTTTCAGTTCAGATTGTATTCTTCCAACCCAAAGGCCAGTGTAGCCCCCATGCTGTAATCTGAATATAAAAAAATTCTTACAAATAAGGGGAATGAGCAACAATTAGGAACTAGCAACAGATATGAGCAATCAATTGATAATGAGACCAAATCCTAACCACATAAATATAGTTCCTCTAAGCTAAATCATTATAAATAAGCTAAACGTGAATGGGATATATATTGTTTATTTTGTAATTCCATCATTATAGTATGGAGGACATAATAATAGAGCCTTTACAAAACAAACTGTGCTCATGATTGTAACTGTATAATAAATGCAAACCAATTATTTCTTGGTGACAACCTGTCCATGACACCAGGTGGATAGTCAGCTACTGTCAACTGCTTTCAGTGACATACCTTTTCTGGCTTTGGCATTTAGTTCACAGACTAAGAATACCATAGATCCAACATATGAATCTGAAAGAAAAATGGAAATTTGTCAGCTTTCGAAGTTTTTTTTTCTTTTCATTGTGTTGCATTAACTAAAGTGTGTATACACAAAATGAATTTGTGACCTTGTCACCATGGGAATAGTTGTAGTTAGAGAAGTTAGTGTTTCAACCTCAGCACATGAGCTATGAGGCTGTGAACAACAGTCTCTAGAAGCAGGTCACAGTGTTGCTTGAGATTTATATGACTAGATTTTCTGTAAATTCATAATGTGACTTGTAAGAAGACACTTGGAAACTTAAAAAAAAATAGAAAAATTTCTATCTTTCCAGCAGAGTGAAAAGATAGAAAATTACCAAAAATTAAGTTAAAAGTGTAGAAAATTTTAGCAAACTAAGTGAAAATAAAAAAAAGAAAGAAAGAAACATGAGTCCGTAATTAATGACGTGTAGGATTATGGTATCCATTCTGTTTCAGGGACTCACTCAGCAAGTTCATGTTTCTGCAGACCTTGAATCTTGGGGTCACAGCTGTTCTTATTAGCCATGTGGGTGGGAGCTGGGAAAGCACCCAGAATATGACAGCATGAGCTGGCTGACTTGTCCTTACCTCTGTGTCAGAGGCACTATTGCTATGTTGCTGTGGCTTGCCTCAGAATTGGGGAATCAGTTTCAAGATGTTCTGGAAAACAAAGCCTAAGACTCAAGTCATTCACATCTGGGCTGAGGTCAATGACTTTCTTCTATGATGAAAAGACAAACAAAGTAACTATATGATTTTATAAGGACTTGACCAATCCTACCTTATATCTAACCAAGGTTAACAACAGTGGTCAGTCATGTCGCATATATGTACTCAGTACATCGTGATCAAACATTTACTCTTTGTTCTTCCTCTTGAAAAACCATCATGCGTATCTCATCAAAGGGGTCTATTTGATAGTATCATTACTAGAATTTTGGGGTTTTTCACCGGGGCTGTAAGATGATAGGGAGAAAACTGGGGTTCCTGCCTGGGGTTCTTAGTCTTGTTAATAAGATAACTTAAGAACAGGCTTAATTGTAGCAATCTCAGGGACGATTTTATTAGAGTTTAAAAGAAAAACTCCGCAAGACAAGAAAGCCGTTGATCTTAGTAGCTCCCTGGAGGAGGATAATGGAGGAGAAAAGGAGAACAGGCACACTATTTGAGTACCAATTACCAGCATGGAGGCTGAACAGGAAAGCTTTAGGGCAGTGGTTCTCAACCTTCCTAATGCTGTGACCCCTTAATACAGTTCCTTCTGTTGCCATGACCCCCAACCACAACATTATGTTCATTGCTATTTCATAACTGTAATTTTGCTACTGTTGTGGGTTATAATGTAAACATCTGTATTTTCCGATGGTCTTAGATGACCCCTGAGGAAGGGGAACAGTTAAGGAAGCCCCGAGTATCAGAAATAAATATACTTAGATTAAATAAATAAGTATACTTAGCTTTTGAAAGAAAGAGACAAAGACATGTACAAGGCCCAGGTTTAGTCCCCAGCCAGACAAAAAACTCATGTGTGGTCAGATTTCTAACAAAATTGGTGTTATACAATTCCAGAAGGTGTAGTCAGAGGTTTTCCTGTGTCCCACCTGGCCCCACGGTCCTGCAACCACTTGTAAAATAATCATTCAGAGGCTTAATATTAATTATCAATTTATGGCCATGACCTTTGGCTCAAGCTTCTTGCTAGCTAGCTCTTATAACTAAACTCAGCTCATTTCTATTCATCTATATGTTGCCATGCATTCTGTGGCTTTACCTGTGTGCCATTATATGCTGCTTTCTGGATGGCAGGATGGTGTCTCCTCTCCCTCTACCTTTCTTCTTCCTCTCTCTCTCTCTCTCTCTCTCTCTCTCTTGGATTTCCCGCCTGCCTCCAAGCTGCCTTGCCATAGGCCAATATAGCTTTATTTATTAACCAATCAGAGCAACACATATTCATAGCATAGAGAAAGATATCCTACAGGAAGAAGGTGACACAAATTTTTCCTAAAGTAATATTTTGTGTGTGAGAGAAAGAGAGGTGTGTGCATATGCGTGTCATGGCGAGTACGTGGAGGTCAGAGGACAACCTCCAGGTTGGTTTTCTTTTATTTAAGACAAGGCTCTTTGCTGCTGTCTAAAGCAGGTTAGCTGGCCCAAGAGCTGCGGTGGACTGTGGTGTCTCAGCCTCACATCTCCTGGTCTGGCAGGCTGGGATTACAGATGTTTGAGCTCTAGATCAGGACTTTCACACTGATTCTGAGGATCAGAACTCAAATCATCAGGCTTTGGGGAGAAATGCTTTTTCACAATGGAGGCATCTACTTTGCCCTCTAAACTGATAACTAAAAATAATTATAACACAGAAACGGAAGTTTTTTGTTGTTGTTGTTGTTTTTGGGTTTTTGTTTTGTTTTGGTTGGGGAGGGTTGTTTTTGTTTTTGTTTTTGGTCAGGATAAGCTTTTTCTGAACAAATAGTATCCCAAGTTTAGTCAACATTTTTTAAAATAATTTAAAGTAACTTGCTGCAGGTGTTCCTCTCACGGTGCCCCTGGACATATTAAACACATTCCCTGCTGAAAACCTGCAGTTTTCTCTTTCACCCAGCAGTATGATGGGGCTGTGTGGAAGAACCATTAATCAGGCCACTGTTGATTTAGTTGTGTGCACTAGCTGTAAGGTCATTTATCATTACAAGTTTCTGCCATGGCCCCCTTCTCATTCATTTCCTGGATATTTCCTTGCCTATGACAGCTCAATAATTGATTTTCACTTTCTTTAGTATAAAATAGGTGGATGAAGGTTTTTGTTGTTCACACTCTGGTACTCTCTAGATGATATTGTGAATGAAGATAATGTTAGCTAAAACTTGAAATGTTGTTTGTTGGCTTGTTTAAAATGTTAAAAAAACTGAACAATAATTTACATTTAAATTATAGCTATTTCCAACACTGTCTTTAAAATTGAATTCGTTGATTAAAAAGCTAAATTATCATCATAGAATTCTGTTGTTATATTCTTGTTTAATGCAGAAGGACAGTAAGATTCAAATTTTCCTTATTGGTTATAGTCATAACTCCAAAATGTGTAGACCTATGGTTAATAAATTTTATCACACAAGCTTTATATTCCTGAGCTTAAATTTATATTTGATAAGATCCTTGATTGGTATACTAAAAACCAATTCCTGCTATTGATCAACTCACTCAAAAAGTGATGAATAATTTCAAATTGTAATAAGAGCATAAATACTATTTAGCATCACTTTAATAATAAGTGTACATAGTTCTATTCTCCAGGCATCAGAAAAGACAGCCATGGAGTCCCTAAAAAATTCTTAAGGATTACATTTATCTTGTTAATTAAACCTTGGAGCTCTAAGTTCCGGAAGGACAGGAAACTTGGAGATCAGTCAGTTCCTGCTTCGCTTCACACACAACTGAGTGGGACTTTCCTGCTCCCACTGGAACTCTTCTAGTGATAGGTTGGGCAGTGTCTTCCAAGTAGTTATTCTGTGATAAGACAATGTAGTAGACACAGATTCCTTCATTATGCTAAATCCAAATCTGTCCCCTTACAATTGATCATTTTTCCCACCCCCAGTAATTAGGCCTTGAAACATGAAACAGTGTGTTTGAGGCTCATATGGACTAGTCTGTTATTCTTTTTCTTTCGGGCCAGAGTATAACTAAGTTGTACAGGTTGCCCTTGGTCTTGTTCTGCAACTCCAACAGGCCTTGAACTTGCAGTCCTCCTACCTCAGGTCCCAAGTAGTTGGGGTGATGTCTCTATCACCAGGCTCAGTTCATGTGGATAATCTGTAAATGACTATCTTTTCCTCCATCTTACTTCAAACACATTGATTACATCATTCCCCAATTCAGTTATGGCCAACAATGCTCCTTTGTCTACAAAATGAAATTGAATTGATCTGATTTAATTGAAACTCGCCGACACTTAACTAAAATATTCACATTAATTTTTATTGCTATCTTTCAGAGACATTATCTCTTTTATATTGCATTTTATTTACAGATATGTCAGTTTACTTGTGTTATACAGGGATATACCTTTGAGGGTGCAATCTGTTGATAATTTGGTATTACTAAATTTTCAGTCTTCCATGATATACTGTATTACTCAATAATCAAACAATAAATTTTGCCCTCAAAAGTGGACATTTTCTGGGTGACTTTGATCAGAATAGAGAAACATAGAACCATCTCTTTAAATGTCTTAGCAATGAGGGTGAAATATGCATGTGCCACGGTGGATACATGTGTGGCCATCAAGGGACAACTGGCAGAAAATTGCCTTTATCCACTAAGCTGTCTTGCTGGCCCAATGCCTTTAACTCTTGATTTCTTTTGAAGCTGCCAAACGTTTTTCTTAGTGTTTTACCAGCAAAATCATTCTGCAAGTGCATGCTGACCTTGCAGTCAACTCTAACTGCCAAACCTTTTCACATGGGTTGCTGCTAATCCTGCACATGTGAGGTTAATTTGTTTTGAACAAAAATATGAAACTTTATGTTATAGTTCTTGAATTCCTCCTTGGTTTTTTCTGGCTCATGCTTTCAGCCTACTGAGAATATTTTCAGTCCTGATTCCAACATATCTCTAATGAGTTCTCCTTCCTATTTTTGTGTCATCTAAATGTTCAGTATTCATGTTCTATCTGTCTTCATTCAAGTGTTAGCCAAATGTTAAGCATGTTCCTGGTCGAGGATAATGCCATAGAAATGAAGCAGAGAGGGATATTCATTCAAATGGCAGACTTTTAAGCATCAAATGTTTGTTGGAGAGTCAGTATAGTAAATACGGTGACACATGATAACTATAACAAGGTTCATTCTTCTGCCAAATTTCACAAAAGACTTTAAGAATGTCTTACAGAAGTCACAGAATATGCTATAAAATAAATTGTATTTTTTGTCCACATAATGTTACTTCATTGCATGTTTTCAGAGCCGACCATTTAGTATTGAATGACTAACTGGTGCTCTCTTCCCTGAAAAAGTCTATGTCTTCTGTTCTCAGAATTCTGTAGCTGCCTACAGTTCTATGTCTAGGGTTGAGGCCTCATGAGCGTTCCCCTTCCATGTTAGAATGTCTAGTGGAATAACTCTTGTCCAGGTCATGTTTAGAAAGCCACATTGGTGAGACTTCATGGCTATAGTTTCATTTTCTTTTGCCTTCTACAATCCTTCTGGCACCTCTTCTTCAGTGACCCTTGAGCTTTGTGTTGTGGATGTATCCTTTGGGACTGGGCCCACAACTCCATATTGATCAGTTCTGATTTTCTATAATTGTCTCTGTTGCAAACAAGTTTCCTTGATGAGGGGAGGGGTGAGACCTGCATGTTTCTGTGGTCATGGTATCTATGAACTACAACAATGACCAGCATGCACGATAACTCTAAGCATGTAGTAGTGGCTCACATACCTTGGTGGTAACTGAAGTTCTTTAATTAGACTTAAGACCCACTCAACAAGAGGGGAATCGTGCTTGACACTCAAAACCTAGCTAACTATTCAGGCTAGTGAAGTCATGAATCTTGGTGGAGAACCTGCAGCTGCCACATTACCGAACCAGTAGAACCCCTAACTAAACTGCAATCTTTCAATAACTATTCATCATAGTCATTGGATATATGAAATCGACTAGATATCTCTTGAGTTCTAGGCTTTTGCTAGCTGTGGCACACAATTTAACTCTTTTGAATGCTGTCAGGTCAAGTCACTATTATCCTAATAATAAAGGTGAGAAAACAGCCTCAGATTGGTAAAGTATTTGTCACAATTTTTAGAACTATCGAGTATCAGGATGCTACCTCTAATTCAAGCCTCAGAAATTACAGCACCTCGTCTTCTCCTGGCTCTTCCTCATTCTCCGCAATTTGTCTGTAGCGAGTCCTCCCAGCTCCACCTCCATTGTCCACATCCCAAATCTATCACTCCCTGTCAATATCTCAATATTCTATCATCTTTCCTCTGGACTGTGCAAAAGCAACCTACCTGTTCACTCCATTTTCCACTGCAGTCAATGTTCTATGAAATACCTTTGGTAAGTTGTGGAAAAAGCCCCTCCCACAGGCTTTCCATTGCACGGATATGAATTTTAAACCCATTGTTATGGACTAATCGGAAAGTCTTCTTTTTTTTATCTCTCCAGTCCACCCTGTCTTATTTTCCCTTTCTCCCACTCTTATATGCATATTGGGCTTTCTTGATATTTCCTTGATATCACCAGGTGAACTTCATCCTAGAAAGTGACTCCAGGACATCTTTAAGCAGCTGGTTTAGCTCATTTCAAATATACTCTCTTCAAAGCCTTATCCTTTTAAATGTTATTGCCTCTTCCCAGGTGCTCTTTGATATTTAATTTACTCAGTATTTCATATTAAATTAAAAATGGATATATTTATTGATGATGTCTTTTATAAGAATATTTTAACAAAATATTCTATTGCTGGATTTCCCAAACTTAGTTGGTCAAGGCAACCAACAGACTTGGAAAACACCAATTAAATCAATGAACTAGTCTGAGTCCTTTAATAAAGAGTCTAACATTGACATTTCTTTAAAAAGAAATCCCACTTAACTTAGATCTGAATCATGTATGGAGTGACAGACTACTACAAGAAAAGGGGAATGTAGAAATGGTTGAAAAAGAACTTGTGACTAAAATAACTCATTTTCTATCAAACTCAGAAATGAAATGAAACTAAAACCACATAAAGGAGGAGGGCCCCTTCACAGCCTTCACACATCACGACAAGGAGGAGGGCCCCTTCACAGCCTTCACACATCACGACAAGGAGGAGGGCCCCTTCACGTTCCTAGCAGTGTTTTTAAATTTCAGGGTGTTTCCGTTCACCTCAAAGGAGATCAATGCAAGGAGCAGCAAGGAGCAGGGTGGCATGCTGGCAAGGAGAGGGAGCACTGCTTCATTCTCATAAAACATCACCGTAAACCTTCCTCCAGCAAACTGTGAAACTTCGCCAGTAGAGCAGAGGTTGTACGATGACATGCATCACTATCAATGGCGACAGCTCTCAGGTGATTCTCTACTAGACTGATTTAAGGAAATGGCAAACTCGTACACTGTAACTCCAGGAATTTCAAAGAAAATTACTTGCATCATACCTACACCTTCTAGACTTAAATGTTTCCAAATATTCATAACTCTTAGACATAATTTTATAGCCATGAAACTTCTACATATTACAAAATAAGATTTCCAACTGGGGCTTACTTGATAAAGTAATAATTTTACTTCCATTAGAAAGCTTTAAACAGGAAAGCATGAATATTTTTAACTAAATCATTATTCCAAAATATGATAAATGTATATTTGCTTCTGAACATTTGCTCTGGCTTTCGTTCCTGGCAGAGTTTTTCCTCTTTTGGCCAAATTGTTGGAAAACCTCAAGTTCCAATTCAATTGTCACCTTCTTTATGATGATTTCTCTGCACCCTCTCCCAGAGAACATGCAAGGCCAGAGTTAATTGCTCTCTGACAACCAAATCCTTCTCTATGCCTCTATTAGAGTCCTTATCCTTAATTTCTTTCTCAAACTCTAGACAGTCTAGTGTGGGGTAACAAATACACAGCGTGCTTAACTCCATTACTCTCTTCAAAACCTCCACCAGCCTCTGGGACACAGTATATTTCCCATCCCTGCTCATCTTTGTTTCTGTATGTATTCAACCAATAATAATAAACAAAGTACTGGTTAGGCAATATTTTAGTTGTGAAGATGCAAGTATCATTAGGACAAGCTCTCCGTTTTGCTAATGAGAAAAAGAATGGAGATTTTAGATAAAACAAGTAAGAAAATAAAATAGTCCAAAGGAAATAGAGGAGAGTGAACAGTAAGGGAAACTGTGACAGGCGTCAGAGCTCAGGGAACATGAAAATGTATTGAGGAAGCTATAATTTGTTTTTAAATGTAAAGGCAAGAAAAAAATCCTATCCATCTCCTGGCAGAGTATTTCAGCTGGAAAGGCCAGTCAATAAAAACACTCAAGAAAAATAAACTTGAAAACCAGAAGGATTCTACCAATATTAGTCAATGTAGATTTTGAGTAAGGAATACTTCCAGGTATAAAGCAACTAAAGGGTTTACAAAGAACTCAGACAAAGAAAAAAGAAAAAACAAGCAAACAAGCAAAAACAACAACAACAAAACTGTTATGTTGTTATTCCAGTGAAAAGTAGAACTGATAGAACCAAAAGAGGAAGCCGGCTTCCCTTCCCCTTTGGAGAAAGGTGGACTGTTAATAAAACGGAAGCCTTTGCTCAGTTCATCACAATAAATAACTGGAGGGGGGGTGTCCATGCAATCTTGAAATGGTTACAAACCACTATTGTAATGATAGGACTATGCAATCTTAATTACAATTATATCATGTCTATCATTTTTGCTGCCATCTAATATCTAGGCTGGACTCTGATTTTCAGTTTTTATGCTTTTTCTCTAAATGATTTTTAGTTCCTGACCCACCGAATCACCCCAGTGCAATCCTTAATGTATTGTGGACCATTTCAGTAAGCATGGTAGTCATCCCTTCAAGACCACATCTCCTGGATCCTGGGCCAGGATTGGAGGGATACCAATTGTAAGGCTCACTGTAGGTCTTGATTTCTGCTGATGACTTTCAATGCTCTCCTGCATCCGTACTGACAAGGGTTTGAGCTGCTCTGTGGTAGCCTGTTCAGAGGGCATCTTGCCATGTCTGCGAAGTGGCTCTCTGTGGCTATGTTCATTGAGGATGTAAAGGAAGCTGCTACGGTTACAGAGCATGGAAGAGATTGATTGGAATTTCCAGTGATGTCCTTTTCAAAGTTGATGGACTGAAGTGTGGAGATAAATGCTTGTCTGCCCCAGGTGTTCTCCATATCAGCACTGTTGGCAGTTGGAGGAGGAGTCCTTGTAGAGAGGCTGTCTCACATCCCTGTGTATGTATGTCAGTAATACAGGGGGAAAGAGCACGAATTGCCCTGACTTGAGAACATTGGTCTGAAAGCTGATGGAGCCATGACCAGGATGACCTTTGAGCTCTTTTATTAGCAAGAACTGAAACATAACTTCTAAAACTCTTTTATTATATCATCATGAAATAAATGTATGAATCTATAGCAGTTACAGAGACTGGGTGTTTCTTAGTGACATCTTGATTCAGGTTGCTGAAGATACACGAGCTTCAGACCATTCACGCTCAGGAGCTTTGAGGAGGGAGTCCTGAGGGCCAAACACTAAGTAACCTTGGAACAGCATTACTGAAAACCTCTTAACCTCTTTGCACATTCTGTCCAGTGACCAGCTGATTCCCTTCCGTATTAAGAAACTGTAGTTCCTGTCTGTGGTGCAGTAGGAAAAGAAAGAATCGCCAGAGAAAATGCAGTGACCCCAGCGTTCAGCCCAGCCCAAATAAACACTTCTATTTCCTTTCCTTTTCTAAAACAAACAGGACTTAACCGAAAGTTTATCTTTTCTTCTTTTGGAATTCTATTTTGGTGCTCACATCACACAGAAGTGAAATGTGAGGGAACAAGCCAGCCTCAGTAGAGGAAACATACGGCATTTATTACAAACGAATTCCAGGTAATTAGTGGAAGAGATCATGAAATGTTCAGAGAGAAAAAAAAGAGCTGCATTTCAAACAGGAGGGGGTCTGAACCATTAGTGGGTAATCTGCACGGGTTTGGTTAATCCCCTGAGGCTCCCTTTACAGGTGGTTCATATTTCTAAGCAGTGAAGTATGCGAGATGAATGGAAAATTTCTCCTTAACATTTTCCACTACCCAGTCTTAGCATGAAAAACCCCACACCAGACCTGGCAGCTGGTTTATTATAACATCTAATTTACAGACATATCATCATTTGGTTATTCCCACCCCTGGTTACACGCCATAGATTTTCCTTTGGGCAATTCCGTGGTATAGATTTTTTTTTTCCCAAGAAAATTTACAGCTACTTTAAAATATATACTGGGAAGCTTCATTTGAGTGAGTGCTAGCACACTTGAGTCAACATTTATGTTTATTAGGATGGAAAGGGCAATTTCATATTTTAAAGGAAAAAGTTACATGTATTTCACCTATGAGCCAGGTGTACTTGTTCAGACTGTAACAGGAAAATCCTAAGGTAGAGACCAGCCGGAGCTACAGAGTAAGTGAGTTCCAGGCCTGTCTGAGACACACAGTGAGACCCCCGTCTTAAAAATAACTTAATGAGGCCGGGCGGTGGTGGCGCACGCCTTTAATCCCAGCACTCGGGAGGCAGAGCCAGGCGGATGGCTGTGAGTTCGAGGCCAGCCTGGGCTACCAAGTGAGTTCCAGGAAAGGCGCAAAGCTACACAGAGAAACCCTGTCTCGAAAAACCAAAAAAAAAAAAATAACTTAATGAAATACTTCTTGTCCCTGCCAATCATGGAAGTAAAGATGCATTAGAAAAATATGGGCTCCTTTCCTTAGATCTGACTCTCCAATTCTAAAAGACTGTGAAGTAAAATGCTTTTCGTTCCTTCATTTTGATATATATTGTAAACAATAATTTGAATGAGATATAAAGGTCCGTGTAAAAATATACATAAACCAAAAGCCAGAACAAATTAAAAATCAAGTGATGTTTTGCTCACATGTGCACTGAAGAAAAGCATATTTCACTAGCAATGTCATTGTTGGTATTCAAATTACACTTGTATAAATTCTCATTCTCCAAGGCTCTAACAAGCTGTGGGTCTGTTGGTGAAGCTGGTTTAAACACCAGGCTCTTTTTTTTCCCTCTGGTTTCTTCTTTCCAAAAGCCATACCTTTCAGCCTAACCTTTCCTGAACATATTTCCTGACGTGAGTTTATCGAAAGCTGCTTTTTCAGTCTCTCAGTATGTTTAAATCTGTCCCTCCACTTACTTCTCTGCAGTTTTGAATGCAGTGTGGCTCTGAACCTCCCTGAAGACTCAATATCACAGAGGTGGGATGTGCATAAAGCTTCAAAGGTTCTTGACATGTTTGATGGAAAGGAAATATAATATGGATTAATATGGATATGTCAATGTGTCAACTTTTTACATTGTTCTCTCTCTCTCTCTCTCTCTCTCTCTCTCTCTCTCTCTCGTGTGTGTGTGTGTGTGTGTGTGTGTGTGTGTGTGTGTGTGTGTGTGTGTGTTGGTCACATCAAAATAAAGTTTTTGAGCCTTTTACTAAAAATGTGGGGAAATAGGATAACAGCCTGTCAATGCCCCAGTTCCCCGTGGTGCAGTAATCTGAACTAACTGAACTGTCATCCCAGGCTCCAGTCTCTTTCCCTTTGAAAGCCATTTTCTGCCTCCTTATCAGAGTCCCAGACCATAGTAATCTGAACTAACTGAACTGTCATCCCAGGCTCCAGTCTCTTTCCCTTTGAAACCCATTCTCTGCCTACTCATCAGAGTCCCAGACCATGACACAAATGGTCATATCTCAGTCTTCTAACCTCATAGATCGCAGTTGGCTCTCCTTTATTTCTAGCACAGAGGCCAAACTGCATGATCTGACAAGTAATTTAGTGTATTCCTCACTGGACATTCCTACTCTCTCTGCAACCTCATTTTCTTCTCTCTCTCTCTCTCTCTCTCTCTCTCTCTCTCTCTCTCTCTCTCTCTCTCTCATCTGTATTTAAGGCCCAGGTGCTAACCAGTCTCAACTACATCCTGGCATTTCACCCAGTCTTGTAATAATAACTACCACTGTGTGAAGTACTTTCTGCACATAATTCCTTTGATTGGCAGCTCTTCTTTGAAGTAAATATTGTTATCCTTATTTTATAGAAGTGAGAACACTGTGGTGCTGAGTAATTATGAAACTTCAAAGACGATGTTGATCACAAGTGTCAGGTAGGTAGAGCTCAGGTGTCAAGTCCTGGCAATTTGATCCCGTGGTTCATCCCTTCCTCTTGCTGTCACCCACGGGTCTAGCACACCTGAGTTCTTCTTCAGCACTGAGCTTAAGTATCTAGTTTAAGTAACGAGTTCTATTTTGATGTCCTCAGTACACATTAGTTTTTTAAGTCCTTTAAATAGCCCTGAAATCATACATACAAGTAACATTATATGGGCTCAACAGGTTATAACTATAAACATATCTATATATGCATATGTGCATGCAATAAGAATTGATGAAAAAAGCAGTCATGCATTTGAAGGAGAGCATGGAGTGGTGCATGAGCGGGCTTGGAAGGAGGGAAGGGAAGGGAGAAATGTTATAATTAAAATACAATCTCAAAAATAAACAAAATGGAAAACCATTCTTCAAATTTTACAATTATAGTACTGTACTACTGTCCACATTGCTTTTAATCATTTATGTGGCTTCTTTGCATTTGGACTATGTTCAAAGTATTTAAAAAAATGATCCCCTAGCTCTGTGTTTTACTTAATGAATACAGAGATAAATGGACACACATTAATAAAAGATACATAGCCTTCCATTGAAATTAAATTCATTATAAAAGTCAGAGAAAATTTGGATGGGAGAATGAGAAGTAATTTCAATTCTTTCTGTCCTTTTGGTTTATTTTCTTAGAATAGTTCTTTTTTTCTTAGGGGGGAAAAAGAAGAGCCTACCATGAATTACTTAGATTACTTCTAAATTTAAGATTCTAAATTTTAGAAGCTAAAATAAAAATAATAAATCTTTATACATATAAAGTAATAACTGAAATTAAGATTGATGGTCTGTTTAATTTTTTTAAAGTAATGTCTCTTAAGTGAGATGTGGAAGGTGCTAAATAAGAATTGAATATACTAAAGTCCTTAGCTTTGTCCTGTAGTGCTCAAACACCATGCTATAGAAGAGTTGTATCTTTTTCTTCTCTATTAGGCCTTCCAGTCAGGAGTGGAGGGAAACTGGGCTGAATTTCCCAAGTAACAGTGAATTGGTAGACATGGCTGACAAAGGAACAAACTTAAAATTATGTTGGGAGCAGCTTCAACAATGGCTGTTTCATCTTGCCCACTGTGGGTGATTTTTTTTTTGGATAAATAGTTTCTGGCTTAAAATGTACAGAGCACCATAGATCAAAGTCAGTCCTTTGAACAGCATCCAGAAACACCCTGGTAGCCAGTGCAAGCCATAGTACACAGATGTTAATATGATCCATCTGCCCGAGACCCTTGAGCAAGCAGGCTGCTGCTGCATTTTGTAGTAGCTGAAATGAACTTGGGGTATCCTCACAGTACTCTTCCATGGACCTCCTTGGTGTCATGCTCTGGAAAAATGCACAAATTATCGATGAAGTAATTTGGAGGAAAAAGGGAATTTGTAACAACTATGTAAATGGTTGAAGACGAGATATTGTTCATTTGTCTTACTGTATTTGATTGCAAGAACACAGGGCTAAATGCTAAGTAGTTGTTCTCTCTTGAACAAAAAATTTGATTCTTGACATTACAGGTGAAGAATATATTACAGTGGTGTCTGCATGCTTGTGTGGGTTGCCAAATCTGTTACTTTGCCTCTTCTCTTCAAATATGCATGTTTAGCCAGCTACCTTTTTTATTGCCCCAAACTAAATATTTTTTAACGGATGGTATGTGTGCACATGTGTGTGTGTATGTGATGTGTGTGTGTGTGTGTGTGTGTGTGTGTGTGTGTGTGTGTGTGTTAATGCCTATATCCAATATCTTGCTCTTCCATGCAATCCCTTATTCCTTTGAGACAGGGTTCCTCATTGAACTTGGAGTTCCCTGTTTCAACTACACTAGCTGGCCAGCAAGCCTTGGGAATCCTCCTGCCTCCACCCCAGAGCTAGAGCTGCAAACCTGCATTGCTGCTCTCACAGTGGATGTTAGGCACCTGAACTTGGGTCTTCTTGCTCGTGCAGCAAGCAATCTACCCTTGAGACATCTCCACAGCCCCCCAAACACAATCTCTGAATGATGATGTCCCAAAAGTCAAGGAGTGACAAATTGTATCTAAGCCTGGGCATATCAGCGTTTTCCAGAAAATTCAGTAAGAATTCTCGAAACCAGAAAGTCCACAATTGACTGCTCTGGGCATGCTAAATTTAAGCAAGCGTGGTGACATCGTGACTATTATTCACGCCCTTGTTTTACCACCTTGGTTAATGTGGTTTTGGTTGTCCCCTCACTTCAAAGATTCAATCTATGGAGAAATCTAAATTGTTTATCTCCCTGCTTTTCCTAGTTATCCAGAAGCCTAGGTGTCTCTTACCTGTGCTTCCTTTGTCCAAAGCAATCCTAGCATCCTGTGGCCAACGAGGACTAGATTTCCTTTTACAATTCTCAAAACTCTCACCTTCCATACTCAGCAAGGTCAGCCAGTATGAAAGACCACCTGCACACGTTAGGAATTGGTCTTGATGACTGGCTGGCATGTAAAGTACGTGACCTCCTGATTTATCTTGTCAAGTGTTGACTGACCACCCGGATGCCGCAACAATGACCGCAGCTCTAGGATTGTGTCTGAGGCCGGTGTCTGCTTGGTGTCTTGGCTCCACATTGCTAGTTGTTTCCATTTTTTTCACCTGTACAGATGCTAGCAGAGAAAGCCATGTTGTCACCGGGATAAAAAGAAAGAGAAGGTGTGGTCTGTGGTGGTTCACGCCTGTTGTGCCAGCACTCGGAAAGCTGAGACAAAAAGGGTGGTTAGGAGTTACTCAGCGAGTTCTAGGCCAGCTTAGCCTACAGAGTGAGACCCCCATCTCAAACAAAATAAAGAAACGAAACAATCCAACCCAGCTGAACCACACCAACAAAATAATCAGGGCCAGAGGAACAGCTTAGTGGGTAAAACTGACATCCTGAATATAGTCTTAGAGACCCATGGTGGAAAGAGAGAACTGACTCCCTGAAGTTATCCTCTGCCCTCCGACAGTGTGTGTTTGTCAGTGCATATGGACACACACACACACACACACACACACACACACACACACACACTAATAATAATAATAATAAGTAATAAGAATGAAAGCAAACTAAACAAGCAAAAACAAACAAATGATAAAAACAAAAATCAAACAAACAAAAACGACAAAAGAGCCAAACAAGAGAGAGCACATGAGAAGTAAGTGCAAATATCAGCTATGTTTTATAGATAAGAGATGTATGATCATAATGAGAGGTTGAAAAAATAAGGATTCACATTCTTCCTGTCCTCAGGTGGCTTTTGTCAGAGGAGATCTAATGCACTCAGGGTGGTGCAGCCCTAGACCACAGTGTGTTGAGTTAACTTTCCAGACACAAGCCCGCGTGCGGACTCTGGACTTTACCTTTGCTGCTTTTCTTACTTGCTGCAGACCCGTTCCTGGTCACAAACCCTAACTGCTCTTTTGTATAGTAAGTCTTACAGAGTGCTTCCCCACTTTGGTTACTGAAACAGCTCAGAGGTTTCTAACTCAAAGAGGGAAACAGGGCGGCGGCGGCGGAGGGGGGGGGGTCTTCTGCTGGAAAAGCCCTTGATAGGTTAATCCTTTCTCTACACCAATATCAGGCAGCTTTGGAGATTTAAGAGGTGAGGTGAGAGGTCAGAAGGGAGATTAATTATGATTCTTTTCAGTCTGTTCAGGATTTCATATGAGGTCAAACTCAAAGGAACAGTGAAATCAGAAAGAATCAAAATCTCGGCTCTTATTTATAAAATATGAAAGAGACAAATGCTTTTGCCTGATAGTTAATCCCCAAATCCAGCCTAATATATAGAAAAATTGCCCTCTGAGGCAGTTGTGGTCATCTTGATGTTTCCCATCCCTCTCTCTTTTTCTTGTCAATAGAATAATTCATCGCTGGGGTAGTAGAGTCAAGGATGCAACAGAAAAGAGTCCTCACTGCTTGTCCCTGGTACCACATGGACAATTGAACAAGCTGTTGGCATGATAACCTATAGCACCCTGTTTTGTGGTGTTGGACTTACTACGTATTTCAACACTTTTGTTTAGAACACGGCCCATTTTATGGTTAACAAATGAGGAAGTCTAGGTCCCTGGTCTGGGCTTTGAGAAGACCATAGCTCCCTTTTTAGATTGTCACTGACATTCTGCCCTCTCAGTATCTCAGTATGTTGAAATTGTCCTGCAGACCCCAGCACATGACATGTGATTGGCTCAGTAAATGACAGGGATCACTCTGCCTCAATAATACCTTTGCAGTAATGGAGCTGAAGAAATCTGACAATGATTAGCAGCTAAGCTGCTCCGTGGAGACCTTGTTTAAGAAAAGAATGAGAGAAAGAAGAAGGAAGGAGGTAGGAGATGTGGAAATCAGTGCTATGCACCAGAGGTGACTCTGTGCTTCTTGGTACGATATCCTTGCTCTCCATGCTGGTCCCTCAGCATCTCAGAGCTAATGTCTGTCAGAAGGTCGAATTACACTGTAGTCCAGTGGCCCAGCTTTGGAGTGCCAAGTCCTTCACTTCTCCCACCTCACTTTTCTGAGTTTCTTCATGTTCCTAAATTACAGTTTTTATATTTTAAAAATTTGGAAACTGCTGAGTTGATCAAATCCCATATTACTCATAAAAATCACTCAGAATCCAGAGGACATTGACTAAAACATATCCCTGTTCTATTTTTTTGGAAAGCTTCAGGAGATCAGTTTAAAGCATTTGGCAAAAGTACCTTGAGGATATTTCTGCTGAATCCCCAGCAGAATGCAACCATATTGCTTTTCTATGATTTGTGACCTAGGAGACTTAAGAGCATTGCATAAGACAAAGAAGAATTCTCCTCTCTAGCTGATGGGCCTATAGGGAAGAACAGAAAGGCATGTCTCCTAAATTGCAGCCAGTAGAAACGACAAAGAAACTAGATCTATGTTAGATTTATGTCCTATCATAACTACATTACAGCTGAGGTACCAGAGGTTTTTAATGTGAAATGTTTATGCTTTTGAAATGCTTAACGATCTTTCCTTAATAAAATAAAAAGGATGTCAACCTGGCAAAAAATAACAAACTGTCCAAAAAGAAATGTGTGAAATATGTCTTGCGGGTGCACAGTTCACAATGTTTCCTGTCATTCATCCAAATATTTCTTTATTGAGAGATACTGAAGAGAAATAGATGACTAGGAGATTCATGTTCACAGCTTCCTGACTCACAGAGCCTTTGTTTTACAGACCGAGATTCAGGGACAATAAAGTAGGATGCCAGTGTTCTCAGAGTTTTCAAAATTAGGGCATTTTAAACTTAGTCTCACAGTCTTATACTCTATAATTTGAATAGCTAAAATTGTTGTTTAAAAGACAAAATAAGCTAAGTTCAGCAGTTAAGTTCTCTAGCAGTCTAAACAACTTATTCCTATAGGAATATTGATTTAAAAAATATAACTTAAAATTCAGTTCTCCCACTAGGGTAACATCCCTCGTGGAATCACCTGTAGGCACCACCCATTTAAAGAATTATTTTGTATTGAAAATGTGTTAGACTCTTAGAGAGCACCAAAAGGACGAACACAAAGTGTGCTATGTATCATTTTGTCCTTTGTCTTTTGGGTTGTGAGCCTAGCTTCTAAGGGCTAAGCCCTCCTAACCTTTTCTTGTCTGCCTGCCACCTCCCTATCACCACTTCCCTTCTCAACTTTTGTTTCTTGCTGTGGGATGTTCTGTGTGCTGTGAATATGTGTTGCCCTGATTGGTTGATAAATAAAACAGTGATTGGCCAGTAGCCAGGCAGGAAGTAAAGGCAGGTTAAGCAGACAAGGAGAATTCTGGGAAGAGGAAGGCTGAGTAAGGAGATGCTGGCCTGCCATCCAGGGAACAGCATGTAATGGCACACAGGTAAAGCCATGGAACACGTGGTGACATATAGGTTAACAGAAATGGGCTGAGTTTAAGTGCAAGAGCTAATCAGTAGTAAGCCTGAGCTAATGGATGAGCAGTTTTAATTAATATAAGCCTCTGTGTGTTTACTTGGGTCTGAATGGCTGTGGACTGGGCAGGACACAAAAAAACTTCAGCTACAGGTTCTGGGTGTGGAGTCCCTCAACAGTGGTACTGTGGTGATATTTTATTTGTGCAACCCAATAAAGTTTATCTGAGCATCAGAGGAAAAAGGCAGCCACTATAGTAAACATAGAGATCAGGCAGTGGTAGCATGTACCTTTAATCCTAGCATTTAGGAGACAGAGTCATCTGGATCTCTATGAATTCAAGGCCACGCTGGGAAAAGAGCCAGACATGGTGGCACATGCCTTAAATTCTAATGCTAGTTAACCATAGAGGTCTGGAGGTCTGTACAGACAGACAGGAAGTGACAGAGCTGGGCAGGAAGAGGAAGTGATGTAGCTGGGTGGAGAGAGGAAATGAGATGGCAGAACAACAAGGCATATAGGCGTGGCTGTACAGGAAGTGGTTCTCCTTGGAGAACGAGGTGTCGGTGAGTTGAGCTTGGCTGTGGCTTTTCCTATTCCTCTGATCTCTCAGGTTTTCACCTCTATATCTGGCTCTGGGTTTTTTATTAATAAGACCATTTAGCAATTCGTCTTACATGGTACCCAGGCTTCTTTCCACTCATTTATGCTTCTACACTCATTACATTGAAAAGCAAATAGTACCTTGACCGTTTACAACTGGACACGGGAGTTGTAAGGCATCCTTTCATTTTCAGTAGAGCTTCAGGAAGGTTGACTGGGAGTAAGAGAGAGAAGAATTTTGGTCCTTGAAATGACTCTGCTTTTTGATTGCAGTATAGGAGGTCTTCCCAGGACCTGGAGATAGTCTCTGTTGGTTACTGAACTGCACCTGTGCTGGCTTATGACACATAGGACAACTTTAAAGGGAATTCTTCTGGTGTGGAAAAGCCATTAATAGCAAAGAAGAATTAGATTTGTATTCTAAGTGTTGGCTCCTCTTTCCAGTACTAATACATGTAGTATTGGGTTTGGGCCAGGGGCTACTTAGGCCACACTCACTTCAGCAATTTCTTTCAGTCCTCATAGCTGATTTTGTAATTTTTACTACTACAGGAAAATGGCAGGGCCTCCTACTGAGAGTTCCTGTGAACCTGTTATTCTCTCTTCCTCAAAGGAAGTTTACCAGTCCCAGGGAACCTGTGCTCCTAAGTAACCCAGGGCTGAATGTAGCATGTTCTTTATGATGGACCCACATTAACTTAAAGGAAAATTTTTACTTCTTTCCTGCCTTCTCCCACCAGGGACTTGACCTGATCATAAGTGTGTACTGTTCATCAACTACATGAACAGCACCTGATCTCCCTTTATGTTAGAAGGGAATCCCACTTTGCTTGAACTCACCCCAGAACCCATATCATGTTGTTGTCTACGGTGTTAACTCATCTAATAAAAATACCTTTTCCAAAAAGGCAATCCACTTAAATGTCTCCCCTTGAGCCACAAATTTGAGATCTCACATATAAGATGTGAGTGGTGACTGAAACAGGCCTCCTACCCAAGGCCTAACTTCTAGAGGATTGGTTCAGCAAAGGAAGCTATCAAAAGTAGTCACCAGACCTGTGGAATCAACATGACCAGGGGACTTGAGAGAGGTATAAATTCTTTGTTCCCATCATATACCTCAGTGAACCAGACTCTCTGGGGATGGGACATAATCATATTTTGTTTTAAAGAGAATCCTAGAGTTAGTCTGGCACATTGTCAAGTTTGAAAACCATGAATTGAAAGATGAAACACTGTGTTTGGCAAGGGAACTGCAGATCGGCCACCATTTACAATCCAAATTGCTCCAAAAGACTTTTAGATGGCTCTTCATGCTTTCAAATACCCGTGTGACCTTAGACATTCCAGGTAAACCATCTATAAATAGGATTCCTGACACTGAGTTCAGAGCTAGGAAGCAATGTAAAGTAATATGATTAAAAAGTTTAAGACATGCTGATGGATCTAAGTATATTCAAACATTGAAAAATGACATAAAAGTATTGGCTCAATGTCAATAATAATTTCCCCATCCATACTAAATGAAACAGAAGGTAGAAATTGGCCATGTAAGTAAAGTGACCCCAAGGGAAAGTGACCAGTTTATTTCTTGGCTAATACCTGAAAAGTCCTTGTAACCTCATCTTTGGTAGAGGCCAGAGATGCCCAGAAATGTTTGAGCCAAAATGTTTCTGGGTCTGGGCTTTTGCTTGTTTGTTTGTGTTTTTCCTTTAAGAAAAAAAACAATTCCTTACCCCTAAAACAGGATCCTTTGTCTAGAAACCATACTAAGGACTCCATTGTTCCACATCTCTTTCCTCCATCTAGTAAAGCTTTATTACATCCACAGTAAACATCTCAATTTTACCTATTTGCTGAGATCCCCTCCTATATGGGAGTTCTACTTGCTCCCTCCTCTCTCATTCCCTATTAGCCTTTCATCTCTGAATCTATAATAAACTTTTCTCTAAAATTCACCCCCTGTGTCTCTTTGGTGGCTGTTTTGGATAACCTAGCTCCCTAAGAAAGGTTCAGTTTTTCTCAAAGACATGCACAACATTTCTATATCATTTCTTTTCTCTCCTCCATGCCTTCTTTTTCAACTTTTTTATTCTATCTTTCCTTTCTCTTGACATTTCTTGTATGACTTATGTACAAGACTCCGGAATTTTAAATTAATATGGAGTGATTAATTTACACTGCACTCCATTAAATATTGTATTGGTGGGAAAAGGATGCTTTATTTAGTCCTCAGGGATCATCCACTCACCATGCCCATACCATTTTTTGTGCATATGAGTCTAAATGGACTAGAAATATTTGGATTAAATTCTCCTCTGACCTTTTAGAAACACGTAGTTTCTAAATTATGGAAAAATTCTTTATCAAAATGATTTTCAGATTTAGGAGGGGAAACTTATATGTCCCACTGCTAAATTTAAACAAAATATGTAGTGCGTATCAATTTCAAAACTAAAACTAAATAAAATGTGAATATCCACAAACTGCTGTATTTCCTTTGTGAAATGGTCAATAGCTGCTTGAGGTCTTAAAATTCCACCTTTATGCCCAGCTAGAAAGAAACATACAAAGAACAAATGGTAAATGAATACTAGAAACAATTTTATCTTTATCTATCTAAATAAAGTATGGTATTTTGATATGTAAAGCTGTACTTATGTTCTGGTTCCTTTCAGAAAGACATAATAGAAAGAATATGTGGTATGGAGTTTAACGGTCTGATATTTGGATAATGGTCATGCTGTTTATTGGCTTCTGAGCAAGTTATTTTATCTTGGTTATGACCAGTTTTTTCATAAGTGATACAAATGGTTAAACTGTGATAAATATTAATTTAAAAAAATATTAAAATTTACTCTGACCTAGTGTTATAAAGAAGAAAAAGAGGGGATGGGAGAGATATAACTAACAACTAACAACTAAGGGTGTGTAAAAAGATACACAGAAACCTACTATTTTAGAAGCTGCCACACACATGTGTCACTTGGGGTTTAATAGTCTGGTCTTGGACTTAGACTATGATATAAAAAGAGAACATGAAGTTGGGAGGAGGTGGGTGGATAACAAGGGTTGTTATGATCAAAACACAGCATATGCTTGTATGAAGTCTCAAAAATGAAGAGGAGCAAAGTAGAATATTACATATATAAAATATTATATATTCATATATATATGAATTAAAGTTAATGTCACAATGAAACCTGTTACTGTGGATACTAATTAAGACGTCAAGAAAATGTCAGTGTATATACTTTTATATCATGCATAAATCAAGCAAGAAAATTTAGTAAGGGTCTTCTACAGACTTTCTTTTGAGGATGGGAATGTAATGGGTATGATAAATGAAAGGGAACTTTTCACTTTTTACTTTATTTAGCTGGGTATTCTAAATTTTTAATTATAGTATTGTTTAGTATTTGTTTTATAATTTTGCAAAATGAATTTAAGTCATTGACAAATACAGCAAATAAAAATTCTTCTGCACTGAGTAGAAGAGCAGATACAGATTCAGGAAAACAGGGAGCTATACATGGGAAATATGATACTCACAAGATATTGATAATGTGTACATCTCTTCTGATGCTTATTTGACACAAAGATGGTGATAAAAGGATTCATATTCTTTTTTAAAAATTCTAAGTTGGGGGAATGTCTATGAAACTCTCAGAAATTTGTTCCTCTGAATATGAAAATTTTTTGCTAAAATACAAATAGCAATTCTTGTTCATTTCAAGCATGACAGAATGACTTGTTAGAGCATTGCTTTCCCAGATGGTTTATACTTTAAATCATTACAAATGTAGAAAATAAAATGTTCAACTTTTAAGAATGTATAAAACAGTAAAATAAGTTTGAAGTAAAATCACCAAATTGTACTGACATTGAATGCTCCATTAAACTGAGTTAAGGGGCTGTATGCAGTCACATGAAAGGGATTTTCATTATTCATTATTAGCAAGTCGTTCTCACTTTGACAATATTTCTTGTGGTTTAATTGGCTCAAGGATTTCTTGAGAAATGAAAATAGACCAAGTCTCTAATCCTGTTCCTTATCTTTTGTTTACGAGGAGATTTTTATTCCTGCTCCTTCCCTGTCCACTTCTCCTCTACACTCTCTACCATGGCAGCTGTCTATTGTCCTTAAGAGAGTTCACTGAGAAACTCTTTGAGCATCCCCTTAATTTAGTATAGAATCTTTCCATTCATTGAATCCTCAAGAACTCTACAAGTTTTATTTTTTCCACTTTCTTTAAAAATTGAAACTGTCACGTACATGTAGAGGGCCTAGGTCGGTCCTATGCAGGCTCTCTGGTTGTCTGTCAGTTCAGATTCTTTGAGCCCCTAAGAGCCCAGGTTTGTAGTTTCTGTGGATTTTCTTGTGATGTCCTTGACCTCTTTGGCTCTTACACTCCTTCCTCCTTTTCTTCTGCAGGACTGTCCAAGCTCAGCTTAATGTTTGGCTTTATGTCTCTGCATCTGTTTCCATCAGTTACTGGATGAAGGCTCTCTGATGACAATTGGGGTAGTCACCAATCTGGTCACAGGTGATGGCCAGTTCAGGCTACATATCCATTGTTGCTACGAGTCTTAACTGGGGTCATCCTTGAGAGTTTTGCTTGCACAAGATTTCTATCTGACTCCAAAATGTACCCCACCTTTCCAGTCATCTCTTTCAGTACTCTCGCTCTCCACCCTGACCCAACCAGATCCCTCATGTTCCCATCCCCATCTGCCCTGAGTCCAGCCACAAGATCTGAGAGTGGTGTAGCTTAATCTACTAGTGGGCTTCTTAACAGTGGGAGCAGGGGGCTGTCCCTAATGCTTTGGCTGATTTTGGAAACCTATTCCTCTTTGGACATCATCATTTAAAGAATATATTTGGGGGGCTGTGGAGATGTCTCAAGGATAGATTGCATAAGAATAAAACTACACCTCACCACACATCTGTTTTCTTTGTCCTGTATATATTCATGTAAAATATGCTGTGTCCTCTTATTTAATTTCAATGCCTCAGGAAATAAGTCTTTCATTTCATTTTCTTTTCTACATATAATAGACACATGGCATGTATGTATTACAAAAGGATTATAATTAATAAGATACAAACCATGAAGCATATCATTTAAAAATGCTAAAATAGAACAATATCATATTTTAAATATGAGTCTTATCATTTATGTTTATCTTCACCTAGATGCTTACAAGAATCTTAAACTACAACGTTTATATGCTAATGAACCGCTTTTCACAATAGTACAGGAGTTATTTTATTACAGCATGAACAGGATATATTTTGCAGAACTATGGAGCTCTTTATAGAAAAAAATTCTGATTCTAACTGATTCCTGTTTATCACCAGAATAACCAAATTGTAGTAAGTTTCATTATTAAATAAGTTATGAATAAAATTTGTAGCTAGTGGTTATAAATTCATTAAAAATATCAAAAAAGGAACCCCCCAAAATTTGATGTATGTAGACTAAGATATTACTTAATTTACTGCTCATGAAAATAGCCAAACACCAGAAAGCAAGAGAGATTAGAGAGAGACTAAAGAATATACTCCAATATCCTACCTTGCTCCGTTTTTGGTGTCCTGCCCATGATCCATTAGTACGGAGAACTAAGAAGCACACAAGTTCACTCAGTACTTGCTCTGTGATGCCCTTCAGGTGTACTGTTGACGCTCCTGGGCATCGCTGCCAGGCTGTAAGAGACACACAGGAAGTGGGAATTAAGAGGACACTGTCATGAGTGCCTAGAGTTCAGGAGAAAAACAATGGCAAGAAGAGAGAGGTACAAATCATACAGCCATTGCTTGGATCACACAGCTTAGAGACTTCTCTGGTTTTATTGGCTTTTATCTTTCCCACGGCTAATCGGGAAATATTCCAATTGTCTTTGGTGATATTTATTTCAGTTTTGCAAATAACAGCCTAGATGTGTGGTAGAGAAGATATGAAAAAAAGCCAATCTTTCATATAGTCTCAAGAAAAAAATTATAACAGAAGATGATCTTTAAGACTAAAATATTATAATTTTTAGTCCAGAAAGTCCAGAAAGATATGGTTGGAGTTTTGGATGGGATGATCTGGCAAAAATGAAACTCTCTGGGAATTAAAGGGCAGGATTGAAATTTTGGGATTTTAATATTGAATTTATTTATTTATTTATTTATTTATTTATTTATTTATTTATTGCTGAGATACTTATGAGAGAAAAAAGTTCAAAGATTTCTTTTGAAAATTTAAGGTTCAGTAAATATCATACTCTAATTTCCCAAATAATTTTTTTATTATAAAAAGTTCTCAAAATTAGAAAGTGAAATTTAATCTCTGTTTGAATTATTTTCTTCTGTATCAATAAAACATTATTTGACAAAGAGAAGCTGTGTACTTACAGGAATTTGTGTAGGAGTAGAGGAAAGGAAAAAGATATGGGAGGAGGCTTCATTCTCATCCTTAAAGAAACACATAATCCCATGTTAATAAATGAACACCAATAACAATAAGAAGGATTTAGTCTATTCATTAATGTAAATAATAATGTAAATAAATAGAAGCAATAATAACTATGTCAGTAACTATAATAATATAATATATAATAATAACTATATTATATAATAATAGCTGTATCTAATAACTGTATCTCACACTAATTAGCTTTCCAAAGGATGATTTTATTAATTAGGTGAAAACTTTGAAAACTTTGCTACTTTAAATATATGATTAAGTGTTAAATACCTAGAATAATATAAGAAATCTACTCTGTGTGTGTGTGTGTGTGTGTGTGTGTGTGTGTGTGTGTATGTACATGCATTTGTGTGCACATGTTCATGCACGAGTGTGTGTGCTGCTCAGTGGCTGACTTGAATCTTTGATGAAGCCATATTCACCAGAGATGATAAACTTTAATTTCTGGTGCACTTGTGATACAGTGATGTGTATCTTACAAATTCAGAGATACAATACTGGAATAGCAGCATGCATGGTATGATGATTTTGAATAGGAATTACTCCTTTAGGCTTATATATTTCAAAATTTGTTTCTAAGTTTGTGTTTCAGGTATGGAGCATTTCATGAAGAAAACACAGCACTTTGAGGATATTCACATTTTATTTAGTTTTAGTTCTGAAACTGATATGCTATATGTATTTCATATAAATTTAGCAGGGCTTGGAAATAAGAATTATAAGTCCCCCACATGAAAATCATTTTGATATAAATGTTTCATAATTTAAAAACTATGTTTATAAAAAGATCATAGGGGAATTTAATCCAAGTATTTCTTATCCAATTTTTAATTTAATCCAATATTTCTAAATAAGCAGATTTTTTCTTATTTCCTTGAGCTTCTTTATTTATGGTTCACTGAAACTCTCCAATATTGTTCTTTTAAAGCATGACACTGGAAATAAATATCATGTCCTTATATATTTATATATTAATTCTCTAATGGTAAACTAAGGTTAAGGAATAGAATTAGAGAACTGGTAAACTTTCATTTCTCAAGTAACACTTAAGTCAATTAGGAGGTGTACTGGCTGGTTTTCTGCCAACTTGACACAACCTAGAGTCATCAGAAAGAAAGGAGCCTCAGTTGAGGAAATGCCTCCATGAGATCCAGCTATAAGGCATTTTCTCAATTAGTAATCAATGGAGGAGGGCCCAGCCCATGGTGGGTGATGTTGTCCCTGGGCTGGTGGTCCTGAGTTCTATAAGAAAGCAGGCTTAGCAAGCCAGGGGAGGTAAGCCCGTAAGCAGCACCCCTCCATGTCCTCTGTATCAGCTCCTGCTTCTAGGATCCTGTTCTGTTTGAATTCCTGTCCTGACTCCCTTCAGTGATGAACAAAATTGATCCTGCCCTCTCCAACTCGCTTCTTGGTCACGGTGTTTCTTTGCAACAATAGAAACCCTAACTAAGACAGGATGTGTGGCCTCGGTGGATGTATGTCACTAGGGGTAAGCTTTAAGGCTTCAAAAGCCCACCCCTGGCCAAGCAAGTGTCTCTCTCTTTATCTGCTGCCTGAGGATCCAGATGTATGCTCTTAGCTACTGTTCTAGTGCCATGCCTGCCTGCATACTGCCACACTACCTACCATGATGGTCATGGACTCAACCTCTGAAAGTGTATGAAAGTCCCCAATTAATGTTTCCTCTTATAAGTTGCTTAGGTCATTGTATCTACTCACAGCAATATAACAGTAACTGAGACACATGGTTCTATTTCTTTCTGTGAGCTTTGTTGTTCAAAATATCATTCTCACCACTCAAATTTCCATACTTTTATTGAAACTAAACATGACAGAATTGTCAAAAGCTCCTAAGATAGCCAATTAATCAACACTTCAGCTAAATTAAGATTGGTTGAGGCATCTGTACATGACGTGCTCTGTTTCATGGCCACTCTTGTTCTCTCTCTCTCTCTCTCTCTCTCTCTCTCTCTCTCTCTCTCTCTCTCTCTCTCTCTCTCTCTCTCGTGCACACACGTGCACATGCGTGTTCCCTTGTTTTCCTCTATCACTTGACAACTTATTATCTTGAAACAGAAACTCTCACTGAATTGGAAGCCTGTCATTTTGACTTAGGCCGGCCAGGCAGTTTTCAGGTTCTATGTGTCTACCTTGATAATGGGGTTATGGGTGCACACTCCACATCAGACTTTTTACAATGGTGCTGAGTCCTCGTGCTTGTACAGAAAGTACTATTACTAACTGGGCCATCTCCTCTGCCCTCTTGTTGCGTGTTTTAAGCCATTCTGCATCTCTATTCCCACATGCATCAAGACTGGGATTTTTTTCTTTCTAAGTAAGCATATTTTTTCTGTTGTTGTTGTTCTTTGAGCTTCTTTATTGGGAGTAAGATTCACCAGTTCTCTCCAATATTGTTTTTCTGAAAGTATCATATATATATCCACATTCCATTCCTTCATAATCTTTATATATTTATATTTTATTAATGTTACTGGGAGTACTATGAAACATCATTCAGTTTATAGGTGAATATCTTGATTTTTAATCTCGGAGGACCATAGTGAGATTCGGCCAAACTGCTTAGATAGAAAACATGGCATTTCTTGCTTCAAGTCTAACACTCCTACCATGCTATCTTTCAAGCAGATTAATGGGAACAAAACACACCAGTTTTATGAAGTGCCAGGAACAAAAGAATAAAAGAGATGAAGTATCAATTACATCAGTGGATACTATAGTTCATAGGTCAAGGACATTCCAAAGAGTAAGCAAAGGATACCCTTCTCATCCCATCTACATTGTATTCTGGCATGATGCTTTCAAATTCAGACTAAAATACAACAAATTCCAGGTGCTGGGATATGAGAACTAGCATCTGCTCTTCGATAACATTAACTTCAACTGATGAACTGTTTCTATTAGAGAAGAAAAGCAGGAACTAGCATCAAGGAGGCATTAAGCAAGTCCTGGAAAGGTGAAGGCATGATCTGTTCATCTATAAGTCATTGCTTGCAATACTAGCATCTCAGTGTTGGTTATATTCACTTTTTGAATGCAGCATGTTATGCTCATGTCTTCTTTCATTTTCACTAAAAAGGTGTGGTGTTTGCTATTGTGTCTATTTAATAACTGAGTAAACAGAGAACCAAAGATCTTAATGATTTGTTCAAGATAAAACACCTAGTAGAGAGAGTAGGATTTTGAATATAACTATATTGAAGCCAAAGCATGTTTTTACTTTGTGTAGAGAGAATTGAAGCTCCAGAGCCAGGTTGCCTCTCCCATATTGATATGAGCACAGAACCTATTTGAGTTCAGATTGTCTCTTTGAAAAATGGAATTGGTAATAGATACTCATTGGTTATTAATTCTCTTGAGAATTAGAATTCAATGAAGAGCTTTAAGCAAAATGATGCTTGCTTCACAGACAAGTATCAATTGAATAAGATTCTATTGTTACAAAGCTCCCTGTAGCTGGACCTGTTTGCATGGACTTGTAATTCCAGCTACTGAGGCAGCTGAGACAGGAAGATAGCAGGTAAAATACCAGACTGGGCTACAAAATAAATTTAAGGCTAGCCTAGAAGACTTAGTGAGATTTTGGCTCAAAATAAAACATAAGAAGTATGCCGAGGCTGTATCTCAGTGATAGAGCATCTGTCCATGCCCACTACATGTTGAAAGCCCTGGGTTAGTTCCCAAATAAATAAAATAAAATAATATCTGGCCGAGTAACTGTGCAAGGTAGGACACACTTGTAATCCCGGCACTTCACAGACTGAGGTAAGAGAATCATGACTTTGAAGCCAGCATGGTGCATAGTGAAAGACAAAGAATATGACAGGAAAGGGTGGGAAGTACCTTCTGTGACTGGCTGAGTTGTTAGGACTATGAAAAGAAATCTACATTTTTTAAAGCACGATGGTCGTTTCACAGTATGTTTACTGGAAATCTTTACATTCTTGTCATGAAAATTACACTTTGAGTTTCCTTCCACTATATGTAACACAATGGCTAGATAATAAGTAGAGCTCAAGCAAGCATGATTCCTCAGAGTATAGATTCCACCTGACCATGGCAAAATACTCAGTGACAGGCATGTCACCCTTGCAGTGAGGCCTTAGTCTACCCTCTCAATCTCTTGCCAACCTCTAAAATCCTACTTTGAAACTCAAAAACAGATGCGAACATTCTGATTACAGAAGGCTAATATTGAAGGTAACCATTCATATTGTCTATAATAATGTTTTTAAACTTTTTAGATGTGTTGAATGTGTATTTGTTGCTAGAGTTTTCCTGCCTGGCCCACAGTCAGGACAAATCTCTCTCACCCGCCAGTCCCAAGCCGCTCAAACCCGACCAAGTAAACACAGAGACTTATATTGGTTACAAACTGTATGGCCGTGCCAGGCTTCTTGTTAACTGTTCTTACAGCTTAAATTAATCCATTCCTATTAATCTATACCTTGCCACGTGGCTTGTGGCTTACCGGTACTTTACATCTTCCTTGTCCTGATGGCGGCTGGCAGTGTCTCTCCTACTCAGCCTTCCACTTCCCCTCTCTATTCTCCTCCTTGTCCCGCCTATACTTCCTGCCTGGCCACGGGCCAATCAGTGATTTATTTATTGACCAATCAGCAACACATTTGACATACAGACCATCCCACAGTAGTATTAATATTTTGTCTGCATGTATATATATGCATCACATGCACATGTAGTGCCCACGGGTATTGGATTACCTGGAACTCAAGTTAGGAATGTTGTGAGCCACCAGTTGGATATTAGTAATCAAACCTGGGTCCTCTGTAAGCAACAAGTGCTCTAAACTACTGAGCCAAGTCTCACGTCCGTATTTATCATCATCTTTAATCGCTTTTAGGTAATGCCTTTATAAAAATGTTAAGCTTTTAGTTGTATCAATAATATACTCCCTTTAAAGTCAAAGGATACAATAAAGCAAATATAACTTTTTAACAGTATCCCATATGATCCTTTCAATGAATATGTATCTTTTCAGGTTTTCTGAGACTCTCTTCACATGTCTATAATTTTATTTAAAAAAATAAATGACGTAATATAGTATACACTCTGTAACTTGCTTTTAAATATCTTTTCCCACGACAGTTCAGATGGAGTGGTCTCATTCTTTTTATTGCACACAGTATTTTACATATGTATAAACCACAGTTTCTTTAAACACTCCTACTAGTAGGAAGATTTCTTCTTCCCATGAGTTATAATGCTTATCCATAAGAAGCAGCAGTTCTGCTCAAGGGATAATGCATTTTGCATGTAAAATAAAGGAATAATAGAAAAGTAAAAATGAAACAGAAAACCAGATTAAATATTTTTTCTTAAAATAATATAAACTAAGTCTTCTACCCAAGTTATATGAGTACATTATTTTAATTGTTACAAAGCTAATACAAATAAAACTTTTAAATGTTTTGGGCCAGGGTGGAGTGGCTGAGGGCCCTTGAATTCAATAGTGGCTTTCAAAGAGGAGCTCGTAAATGGGTCCCATGTGTTTTCTGCCTGAGGAGAACTGAAGATGGCCCTCTTTTCAATTAACTCTGTAGGAATGGAAAAAATAACCCTTGCTAAATGGCCTAGTTTTTATTTTCGCCATTAATCCAGTTAGAGTATTAAATTTAGGATTGTAAAACATGCAAAATGGGGAGGAGATGCACCGTATGATTAAACACTGTTACAATAGTGGACTTCCGGAGAGAGTTTCCATGACACAACGACGCCCTCAGCACTTATGTCCGCGGGCAGCTGGGATGTTGTCTGTTTCCTCTTCTGCTGCTGCTGTGCGCCAGGGATTTATCACCGTTTTCCGGGCTGCGAACTGACAGCTTTTGAAATCTTTGACAGTTTTAATTACTTTCTGTCTCCCTCCCCTCCCAAATTTCTTTCTTCTTTTCTCTTCTGCAATTTTTTTTTTTTTTTTTTTTTTTTGCTATCACGCTAGGAGGAAAAAAAAAAAAAACACTCAGCTTCCAAATTATAATGGATCCATCTGGTTTTGGCCGGTGTGGCGCCCTTCCTTTGGATGCCTATCTAGCTCTCTCTCATTTCACATAGTGCTTCTCCCCATTTCTTTCTTCCTTTATCCTAAAAGTGGTCGAAGGATGGTCCACGTTAGGTCAGTCACACTTGCTTTGTGGACATTTACATGCTGAGGGGTGATCAGTATGACAGGATGGTGGCTTGTGTGGCTGCAGACTTTCCATTCGAAGCCCCAGAGAGAAGTGGGCCCTGGGATTTTTGAGCCAAAGACTCAGGTTCTTGCTTTCTGAAAGTTTACTCATCTGCTACGATGACCTAGGATCTTGTTATGTTTTCCATGGCCTAACTATATAGCTATTTCCATTGCTTCAAAGGATTTTTGGCAATATGTACGTTTTATACCTTATTGTCCAGACGCACAAAAAGAGAATCTTTTTATTTCTTCTCATTTTCCCGGCTAAAACCTTCATGGGAACTCAGTGTGTCTCAGAGCAGGAGACAACTGGTAGGTCTGTCGATGAGGACTAGAGTTGAGTTACACTGCATGTTGAAAATTGAAGTACACACAGAGAAGGAACTCAGGGAGGGACATTCAGAGAGAGCTGTCATCTCTGAGGTCCTTGGCATCTTCCCAGGCTTGTGTCCCTGTCACCGCTCTCCAGCACTTGCCACATGCACACTGTCACCAAGCAGAACTCTTGGCTTTGTGCTGCATGTTCTTAGTTTCCCTTCTGGCCACCAGACCCTCTGTCTTTCGTCCTCTCTGATGCCCACTTCAGTGTTGTGCCCCGCCTTTCCACAAAGATTGTAACTCTACGAGTTATGTCAGTTGCTCATTTCTTGGTAGCACCTCACCTATTAAATAAAAGACAGAAAAAATTCAGCAGTTGTATGTAAATATGTCTTAGTTAGGGTTTCTCTTGCTGTGATGATACACCATGACCCAAAGCAACTTGAGGAGGAAAGGGTTTATTTCACTCATGGTTCCATAGAACAGTTAAAAGCACTGAGGGCAGGAACTCACACAGGGCAGGAACCTCAAGGAAGGACCTGATGCAGAGACTATGGAAGACTGCTGCTTACTGGCTTGCTTCTCATGGCTCGCTCATCCTGTTTTCTCATAGAACCCAGGACCACCAGCCCAAGTTTGACATCACCAACAATGAACTGGATCCCCTTCCATTGGCCACTAATTTAGAGTTCCTTACGGCCAGACCATATAGAGGCATTTTCTCAAATAAGGCTCTCTCCTCTCTGATGACTATAGCTTGTGTCAAGTTGACATAAAACTAGCCAGTACAAAGCACAAGGTTAAAAAGAAAGAGAAAAACATGGGGAAGAGAAGAAATATAAACTTAGGTTTTATAAGATCCCTTTTTACTGGTGTTTTGGTTACATGCTTTGAACTTCTGATTAATTTGAGGCCTTAATTATGCTTTTTGTAGTAGTCACTGATCTCCTAGCTGGGAGCATGATGATTATTCCAAGCCTACATTCTTCCTGGTGAAAGAACAAAGATATGTGTCTTCGGGCAGCTGAGGGCTACTTACAAGATCATTTGCTGAAGGATTTGCTGCCTATACAGGCTCCCGACTATTCTCTAGCCTCTTCAGGGCCCTGGATGGGTGGATTAGACAATGTCTATTCTGTCACCAAAGGAAGCTTCATTTTCTGTCCTCTGTGAAAGGCAGATGATACAACAAAATCTCTCAGCACATCAAACATCTGTTTGCAGAGAAAAGATGTGTGTGGCTTCTAAGTAATTAGTCTTTCTGGTGCTTAGTTTTCATTTTTCATTTCCATTCAATGCTGTGTGACACATCTATTCATTCTCCACTATTTCCCCCATCTCTGGCTAAATGGGAGTGGTGTGAAGCTTTTTATTTGGCAAAGGTGTAAACTCTAAGGCCGCAAGCAAAGCATGAAAAGAAGCCACCGTTGCTCCCTGATCCATTCTCGTGGGAACAGTGAGGATAAACCAAGAATGAATAAGAAACTTAAACTGGAAGGGAATTTCCAAAACTGCATTTGCTCTTTGTTTTGTGGCAGTCATTTGAGGGGAGTAGGTATTCGCCTACAGTTCAGTTCATTAGCTCCCTCGGGCCCTGAGATTCCTTGGTCTCACCCCATCTTCTGTCCTTTTCTCTTGATTGATACCAGTTGAAGATTTGAACTTTGATCTTATTTGTCTCTCTCTTTTTCTGTTGCATAATGGCTTACATATGTTTAAGGGAAAAAATTACAATAAAACCAGCTGGTTCTTCTAAAGAATTTTAGGAAGAATGATTCATCTTTCCCCTTGGTTAGCGTGCATGGCACTACCTGTTTGGGTCTGCTCTGTCCACAGAAGTTCTGCTGTTGTTTCAAATGGAAGGACACACTTGGCACCCAGATAGATGTGACAGCAATGTCAAGTAACCCGTCCTGACACCATAGGGGAGGTAACGATTCAAAAGACAAAATCTGAAGTACAGAGACTCTCGTGGAAAGGAAAATGAGACGTAACACATTAATTCAGCAAGCAAATGCATTTACAGTCTCTCAGGATGGCAGGAAACAGAGCAAACATCTGGGAGATTTCAACTGTGGAGCAAAATTACAGTCATTGGTTACAGAGACTTTTCTTGTCCCTTGCTTGTAAACAGCCAAATAAGTCGGTGGAAGAGTATATAAATAGGAGGAATCATCAAATCCATAATGAAGCATCCTTTGTCAGAATAAGAGTAACATTTGGACAGAAATTTAGGAAACTATAAAGAAAAGAACAACCCCAAGATTCTGAATTTTTGACCGTTAAGAAGGGTACTCATAACTCAACCCCCAAATACATGATTGGTGTCTATTGGCTTGCTGCGTGGAGGTGGGGGTGGGGCTTCTCGTTGCTGGTCCTACTCACTAGTGTGTGGTTTGTCCATACACAAACATGGTTTCGAATCTTCTCCCTTAATTTCTTCAGAGGTCCAATAAATACCATCTCCTCCTCATAGTCCAAAACTACTATTCTTGGTGACACATATTGTTTTATGACGGACGAGACATGAGTGTGTTTGTTTATGGTAGTCTTCCTTCAGGGACTTTTTATTCCTGGAGATAGAGGACTTTGCCATGCTCATGTTACATTCCTAGAGCTTGGAACACACACATTGATGTTTGCAGAATGAGTGAGTGAGGAGGACGGAGGGATTTGAATAGCATGAAGATACACCTCTGAGGTCTCTCTGAAAGGAAGGAAGTCATCGCCAACATCAGAGCTTTTTGTGGGCGGTCCTTAGACCAGGACTGGCTGAGGCTGCGGTGGAAGGATGGAGCATCTCAGTCCCAGAGCTTCCTGGGGTGGGCGCGGGGGGGGGGGGGGGGGGGGGGGGGGGGTGAGCTCTGATACTCACACCACACGGTGGTTTCTCCTTCGACTCATTCTGCATTTCCTCGTTCCTTCCACAACAGTCAATCCATGAACATCCCAAACTGAAGTCCACTTCCTAGAAAACACAAAAGATGGAGTCATGGGAAGTGTTCCCTTTGACGACTTACAGCCTTACTTTGCAGGCTGCTTCTTCACCCCAAAATAAATTCCTCTGTTTGACAGCTCTCAGATACCTGTCACTCTTCAGGGCACCAATGTGATGCAAAAGAAAACATCAGGTTTCCTGTGTTCCATGAAACCTGTGTTCTAGCAGGAAGGGATAAACAGTAAATAGGGAAATAAATAAAAGATCATTTGTAGGAAAGATGAGAGATACGAGACAAATAACCTGAATAATGGCTGACATGGGGCGTGAGCATCTGTTTTTAGTTGGGTGGTCCCTGAGGGGTCTTTGGAGGAAAGACTTTGAGGCTGAAATTAAATGGGGAGAGGAGGCAGGCAGGCCTAAGTTTGGGGGAGGGTGGTCCCAGTATGATTATCCAGTGCAGTCTGCACATGAGTGCCGGAGTAAACAATAGGGTTATAAGAAACATACTGCACAACTCCTGTTTCCAGGAAGCTTATTTTCTTACAGTCATCAATAATTGTAATGTTTGAATGCAAACAACTCTGAAAGTTTTATTACCCTCTTGAAGTGACTAATTGTTTCAAACATTATCTGGTGCCTTAATGGGGCACTTACTGTGGGCAAGGTCTTCCTTTAGGCTGCACACATACTATCAGAATCTGTGTAAGGCAAGTGTCATCATATTACTATTACTTAATACTTCATAAAATCAGACACAGGGTAGACAATTTTCCAAAATCGCAACTTCAGTTGTAGTTTTTTTTCCCCCCACTGGTTTTTAAAAGTTAAAGTACAAAGCAATGGATTTCATTATGGCATTTCATACATACTTTCTTCTTGTCCTGACACTCTTGACCTTTATATTACATTGCATCGTCTTACTGTGTGTATAGATACGCCTTCCCAAATGGAATTCAGAAGTTTGCATGTTAAAAAAAAAATAAGTAATCCTTTCATCCTACAAAAATAAATACTTCTTCCTGCCAATATTTAGTTCAATGATTTTATAAAATGCAAAGCAATATGTTCCCCCTCGTTACAATCATTTATAACACTGTGTTCTTTGCATACCGCTTCTCCAGGAGCATCAGGAAGCAGGACGATCAGCTCCCCCTGAGACTACCCTGCAAATTTTCCCAGACTTCCTTCCAACACAAAAACTTGGGAAAGAAGCACAAATTAAACCAGTGTTTTCAGATAAAAACCCAAACACAAGAAAATATCAAATGAATCCCTTCAAAATTCAAAATATACATCAAACAGCGATAGCTCATATGTACAAAAGTTTTTTTTTTCTGTGTGATCTACAAAGTCTACAGATCTACAAAGTCTCATTGGCATTGGCTCATGGCTCGTCAGTGTTGGAGTAACTGGTGTAATTGCCACTGGATGAGATACTAGATTATTTGCAACAAGACAGCTATGTTCCAGAGCTTCCTCATTACTCATCACTGATGGAATCATATGGCAGTTTACCACAAGGTTTTAATCTCACTAGAAGACAATTGTGCTAACATCCCTATGTTTGCCTATAATTGATAGCCAAGGGAAAGATAGTCAGAGCTATGTGTGCTCATTTGATTTTAAATGCATAAATAAATAAAGTAACAAGCCCAGCAGATTGGAGGCATATTGGATGCTAAGGCATTTCTGTTTATTATACTGCAACTTATATAGTGCTTAGTACTAAAAAAAATGCTGAGAAAGAAACTTAGGGTCACACAGCCCTAAAATTACAGAAGATTGGAGTTCAGCCTGCTTTGGCATACAAATTGCATTTTTAAAACCACTATCTTTTTTGTTTGTTTAAACATAATTCTTTATTGATTCTTTGGGAATTTCACATCATGCACCCCAATCCTGCTCACCTCCCAGTCCCTCCATACCCGCCCCTCACCTTTGCAGCATCTTCCCCCCTGAAAATTATTAAGAACAAAACAAAACAAACAAAATAACCACCTCACCCCTCTGTCTTTCTCGCCTCTCCTCTTCATTCATTCTAGTGACGTCGGGAGCTGCAGTGTGTCATGCAGTATACACTTTTGTCCAATCAACTGCACCCCAAAATGTTCATTGCAATGGGTCATTGGTTCGAAAAACCACCATCTTAACTTGAGAAAAAAAGTTAAGTTCACATATGAATATTCACTAACAGTCATATTTTCAACTGATATTTAAACTGTTAGTTTAATAGGTAGATTTATTGCTGAGAATAAATCTAGTAGGATCTCCTCCATTATGGGATTTTAGCTTCTCTGGACTTCAGCCCTTCTTTATTAAGCACAAGTTTCTTAGAAATCACCCCCGCCCCGTGGAGTTGTATTTCATGATTTAACTAGTAATTGGTACAGCTGTCTAATTTTGCTATTTATGAATGTTCAACTCAAAATTTGAATGTACTTTTGATATATTTTTCAAGAAAAAATTATTCTAGCCTCGTTTACTTAAGTTGCCTTATTGAAGTAAATCTCAAATGCCATACAACTCAATACTTAAATTTGGCCACTTCTTGCTTTTAGTTTGTCCAGAGTTGAGCATCCACCTCTCTCTCTCTCTCTCTCTCTCTCTCTATATATATATATATATATATATATATATATATATATATATATATATATATAATATTTTCTTTATGCATTCCTTAGTTGGTGTATATTTGGTTTGCTGTGACTCTTTTAAATGATGCTTTGTCCATGTGTACGTTTGGGGTATAATTTAGCCTCCTTTTTCATGGCTGTATACCTGCGAGTAGAAAGACTGAATCATATGCTAAGTCCAGGTTTAATGATTTGACAGACAACTTGACTATTTTGCCAAATGGTGAGTTATTTTATGTCCTTCTGACAGTGCAGTGCACGGTGTTTCAGATTTCTTCACATCCCTTCCAACACGTAAGATAGTTTTGATTTTAGCATTTTAATGGGTGTGAGGTGGCAATTCATTGTGACTTTTATTTGCATTTTTTCTTAACATAACTTCCTAAAAGCAATAAAGGTACCTGTTTAAAAAATTCAAAATACCAACAAAGAATATGTGACAATTTTTACTTCTTGAAAGTTTTCTATCTGCAACTTAGCTAACTGGCTAGAATCTGTTCTATGACCCACACATAGACAGCTAAGTAGTTAAAAACTGTTGTACTGTTAAGACTGTACTTTGGAAGGCAGCTATGCTCACCACTACACCAGCAACCTATGCCTCATACTGGATCACCTTGCCCAGCCTTAATACACGGGGAGGTGTTTAGTCTTACTGCAATTTGATATGCCATGTTTTGTTGGTACTCATGGGAGACCTGCTCTTTCCTAAACAGAAATGGAAGAAGAGTGAATTGGAGGGTGGGAACAGAGGGAAGTTGGGGTGGGGTAGGATGGGGTGGAGGGAGATGGGATGAGAGGAGGGAGGGAAAACTATGGCCAAGATGTAAAATAAATGAATAAATTTATTTTTTAAAAAAGACTGTACTTTGAATTGTCTTTGGAAATATCATTAACTTGAGCTATGGCCTTGGATGATACAAAAAATCTGTCTAGTAAGAAAGTTATTTCACAAAGGAAAAATGAGTATATTTAGAATCACATCTCTCGTTCTCAAAGAATTCTCATACACTTAAAGTTAAACCAGGCTTCTCAATAGTTTTGACTTTGAATTCACCTTTTAGAAGTAATGAGAATGAAATAGAAAAAAGTGTGATTTCTCTGACTTAATGTGATTTTAGAATCATGAGCAATTGTGAGCTCCAGAAATGGACAGTGGATGTTACCGCCTCTCTAAAACGGCATAAGCACATTCCTCGGTAGGAATTTCACCATAGGATCAGAACTCCCAAACACTTATTTTTCAAAGAAAAAAAAAAAGGCACTTTAGAATGTAATGGTGGGAAAATACTTCCCACCATTACATTCTAAATATGTTCAGGGAACTATTAGCCGAATTTAAAGTTAGACTTATATGGGAAACTGCACAGTTAAACAGAGGCTTGCTGTAGTGGATTTCATATTTTAAAATTCCTTGACAACCCATTTGTGCTTAAAAACAACAACAACAACAACAAGCACATTGGGCTTTGCACCTTGTTGCAATGAGTTTTCTTCCCTAGTTGTTACCAGGGTTTCCATAAATGTCTGTATGATTTTTTTTCTCTTTGATGTGTACACACAACCTCTTATGTTTAGAAGTGACCAAAATCCAAAGTCAGTTTATTAACTGCAAAATTTAAATGAAACAATTTATAACCTTACAAATACCAGTTAGTCCTCTAGTGAATACATTTCAGTTTGGAGGGAAAGAAATCAGGGGGAGGAGGAAGTGTGTTCATAATCAGGATTATCCTGATTTTTCTGTCGTCTTCAACTGAGCATAATCTAAATGAGTATGAGACTTCTGAAAATGTTGATTTAAAAACAATAGCAACAACCAAACAAACACAAACCATAAACAACACAGCATGGATCCCAAACCAAGCGCGCGCGTGTGCGCGCGCACACACACACACACACACACACACACACACACACACACACACACACACACACACACAAATCCATTCTGCATTTGGAAAATGAAGAAGCAAGAGTCGTGCTTTTCAAATCTTCTGATCCAGATTTAAAACGTGAAGTGGATCATCACATAAGAGCCTCGGCAGATGGTGCACGTGAATTATTTTGAAATTCTACACAAACCCCAATACACAGGCCCAGAGCCAGGCTCTGTGTGCTGTGCCACATGCTGTGCGGGTCCATGACTTACTCAATCTCCTGCTGCCAGCCTTTGTCAGATCTGTCCTGAGCCATCACCAAGAGACAGCTCTGTGAAGACCTGCCGTCTGTCTTCAGCGTAGGTCCTTGTCTAGTCCCAGAGAAAGTTCCAATGTTACTTACAACCCACAGGACAGAGTGTCCCTGTGAAAGCACACCCTTCCGCTGCTTGCATTGTATGTTTTGATCATTAACATCATTGGTTCTGTAGATTCCAACTCCTTGGAAGCCTTTGGTTTGAGAAATAGAAGGGGTTGGTGGTGCGCCAACAGAGCCCGTGTGTCCACATGGTAACATTGCTGTCAAGCTTGCCTTCTCTGTCTTCTTCTGTGCCTCAATGATCAGGAGGATTGGACAACTTGAGTATTAGTCTCAGAAATATTCCCTAATAGGGTTCATCTAGCTGATAGATGACTTTAATTTCTTAATTTGATGTATACTTCATAATCTTGGAATGTGCTTCATACAGTCTCAAGAGCTTCAATACAAGAACAGAAACAAACATCTGGACCTATAATAACACATCTGCTGATTCCTATCTTAAATGAGAAAAAATAGTATATTCTTTTTTATTTGAAAATATATTTTTTTATATAATATATTCTGATTATGATTCCCCCTCCCCCAACTCCTCCCAGATCCTCCCCACCTCTCCATCCATCCAAATCTACATCCTTTCTTGCTTTTTCTCTGAAATGAGAAAATAAAATATTCTTTTACCATTATTTCATCCCACAGATATTTGTTATGCCCTCTTATAGACCCCATACTAAAATGTCATGAGTGCTGCAACCATAAAACTATTCAATGTGATATTTACACACGGCCTACTATAACAACAACAAGAACAAAACAAAAACAACTCCTGTCTGGGGTGCAAATAGAAACCAAATGTGACTTAATTCTGGTTAATCAAGGCATTAGGGACATTTTCACTGCATCATCCTTACCTCAGCCTAGCTGCCACAGATTTGTAGATGACAGAACGTTGGCACCATACAGCCAACAGTAAACAGTAAACACAGTAAACGAGATTCTAGATAATGCCTAGGTGAGGGCAAATGGGGCTTCCGCAGCCAGGAGAACTATTTCTAAGCTTGTGTTGTTAAAGAGGAGAAACAAAACAGCCTTAGCTTATTTTCCCTTTCATTCTTTGACTTGACAGTCCGTGTGAGCATTTTCCTTTTCCCCAAACTGCTTGTCAGTGGTTTGCCAATGTGCTTTGCTCTTCTGGACCTCACACCCATTTCATTCATCATCTCTGTCAGGCATCTCTTCCAAGGTTAGACAACTCTAAAGATTGATTTACATCTCCAAAGTGTTACATTTCCTTCCGTTCAGGGGATTCAGTTCATAATGGTTCTCACTGAAAAATACTGTGTCAAAATTTTGGGCAAATGTCCATCTTCTTGGACCTCAATCTCTTCCTCTGTTAAAAAAATCCTGACAATCAAAACAAACAGCACCTGCCCTGCTTGTAGCTCCGACAAGCACATGTAGGATGCGACTTCTGTAAACTATGACAAATTGTCTGTCACAGGTCAATGTACAGTCCCAGAATAATCTGCTACTTTAGTGGCATGAGTTGGTCAGTAGATGGCACTGTTTATTACATTTAAAAAAAAAAAAAAAAAAGGATCCCAGAAACCTGTGACATCACCTGATCAGGGTGAGGGTGGGAGGGGAGGAGATCCTGATCTCACAGAAGAAATCTCAAAGATTTCTTAGAGGTTAAAGTGACCTTGAAAACGACTCCCGGACATCTCACTGGCTTTGCAACAGGAACGTTCTCTTTTAGCTATTTTCCAGAGAGGTGGCTATTTTTAACACACTTCATTTACCTCTTTCGAATTGGAACCACTCAAGAAATCTTGTATCCAAATCACATCTTTTCACCGTGTCCTTGTATTCAGTCCTGAATTGAATACAGAACAGTTCTTCACAGTCCCTTCCTGAAAACTCTGTCCAGGTCTTGAGGGAGAGAGTGCTATTACCCTACATACGTCTTTTGTCCTTCCTTGGTCCCTTTAGTCTGAGAAATACATCAAAACTATGCCCTCTTGAATTCTAATATGCCATTCAGTCAGGCCCACTGTGCAGTCTAGTGTCTGGACATACATTTTGCTATTATATAATAAAAATAGGTGAATGTTTACAAGACACAGCAGATACCCAGAGTATTTTTATTGGCCCCAAAGATATCTAACCTGTTAGAAAAATTGATCAATCAAAATGAACAAAAATAATTTATAACTTCAGAGAACAAAAATGTCGATTCCAACTACTTGCTGTCTCTTTTCATCTGAGTCTTATTTTTTATTTAAGAATTTAAAATTTTCAAGCAAGCATTCAAAATAATTTTAAAATTTAAAGCTGACTATCCTGGACCACAAGATATCATTTTTTTTCTTTTAAGTACTGGTCCTTTCTCTACTTTATTTTAAGCCTCATAAAAGCATGTAATTGTTTTATATGGCATGGACCCCAAGAGTTTTACAGTACATATTTGATAATGCTATACAATACAGGCTTACTAAGCATTAGTAGGATGATTTGATGAACAGGGCCACCTAAATTAACCCAATCATTCCGGAGAATTGCCATCTACTTTAGCTTTATTAATTATCACTTCAGCATTAGGTTCCAGTAATAAGTCTATTTACCACGTTGAGTCAAGTCTATCACTTCCCTTGGACAAGGTAAAGATGAGAATAAGAAAGCCCTTGAAAAATTAAGTTTTCAAATTATGAGTAAGTAGAGTATAGCAAATCATTCTGTATAATTTTTTTCTGAACAAAATATTGTTATAAACTTTTCCTTTGTATTGTCTTACAATTCAACTTTAGTTATTTTAATTCACTTGGAAAATATTCAGGGTTCAATTTTTTGTTTCTCTCTATTTATTTGAGTTTGTATGATTTGTACTTTTGCTGTTTGGAGTGCCACTTCAACTTCGCTAGTAGTTATTTTTAGTTATTCATGCATTTCTTTATTTTTTTCAAATTAGGCTTGTTCATTTTACTTTATGTTGAGTATTTTGCCTACATGTATGTATGTGTAACCATATGTATACTTGGCACCTGTAACCATCAGAATGGGCACTGGAGTTATAGATAGTTGTGAACCACCATATGGGTGCTGGGAATTGAACCTGGATCCTCTGAAGAGCTGTATATGCTCTTAAATTCTGAGCCATATCCTCAGCCTGTGTGTGTGTGTGTGTGTGTGTGTGTGTGTGTGTGTGTGTGTGTGTGTGTTCGCGCCTAACCTCTATACAGGTACTGATGGAAGCCAGTAAAAGGCATTGGATCCCCTAGATCTGGAGTTAGAGCTGGTTGTAAGCTGCCTGATATGGGGGCTGGGAACTGAACCTGGATCGTTGCCAACAGTAGCAAGTACTCTTAACCACTCAGCAACCTCTTCAGCCCTGGCAACTGGTTATTAACTATAGAATAGCAAGTACATTATAATTTTTCCCCTACAACAAAATTTTGTCACTAAGAGTATATGTAAGAATATTAACATGTGTTTGAGTACACTTAATATTCGGTACTCTCACATGCAATCCTGTGAATTATTTAAAACAAATAGGTGTTGACGTTTTTTAAAAAAAAATGATACAAATGATAGCAAATACAGTAAACAGTATTCAAGTTAGGGAAATGGAATTTAAAGCCATAAGTGATATCCAGGTGGAGAACGACGTAGTACAGATCCAGGGCAAGGATATGGAATTGCTGAGGCTCTCATTCAAAGCTGGTGCAGACTCAGAATGGTGTGGCTACTCTGGAAAGCAGTTCAGTGTGCCTTGAAAACTAACGTACACTTAGCACACGGGCCAGTACTGACATTGCCATGTGATGCGATGTCTCAAATAATCTGGAAGAGTGTCATGCTGTGTGGGGAAAAGAAACAATTTCTAAAGGTCACATGCTGTATGATTCCATTTAACGTTCTTGAGTTGACAAAATTACAGAGACAGAGAACGAATTAGTGGTTATAAGCGGTTACAGATGGTGGTGGGGGTGGGCATTGTAATGTGGCAGTGATATAAAAGGGTAGCAAGAGGGGAGAGAATTAGAGGACATTATACCGAGAAAAAAATAAGTCAGGCACAGAAAAACAAATACTGGGCTGGGTATGTAGCTCAGTGGTAGAATTCTTGTGTCGTATGCTTGAGGCACAGGGTTCTGCTCCCGTTACCACAGAGAAGAAAAAGAGGGAGGGAGAGAGAAAGAGAGAGAGAGAGACAGAGAGACAGAGACAGAGACAGAGAGACAGAGACAGAGACAGAGAAAAGGAAGGAAGGAAGAAAAGAAAGAAAGAAAGGAAGAAAGGAAGGAAGGAAGGCAACTATTGCCTGTTAACACCTTCATGTATTAACTAAAGTTATTATTTAAAAGTAGAGCATAGAATGGTAACACTGAGAGCCTGGGAATGGTGGGATGGCTGGACGGAAAGAAAATAATGAACAGGTGCGAAGGTGCAGTGGGAGAGAAGAGAAAACTTCTCATATTGTATATTCTAGGCTATTATATATCATAGCCATTAGTGTCCATTCCACGTTGTAAAGTACTTGATAATGAAAAAGATTTAATCAGGATACTTTCAATATATATATATATATATATATATATATATATATATATATATATATATATAAATTTGCCTATATAAGTGTACAACTGAAAAAAGTGAAAAGAAATCTCTTGAGTGATATGGTCACTCTATGAATCTACCCAGGTGATAAATGTCACACAACACACACACACACACACACACACACACACACACACACACACACACTCTACCAAGGCCAATGTCAATATTTCTGATTTTGACTCTGTACTATGGCTTTGCAAGATGTGACTTTGTTGAAAGTGGGTGGAAAATGCATGCTGCTTTTCTATACCACTTTCACACCTTTCTGCAAGTCTATAATTTCTAAAAATGGCCGAACATTTGAGTCATGTGTTGCTATCTTGGTTTAAATTCTCAAAGAGACAGTTTGGAACTTAAATTTTTTTTTTCATTGCAGTCTATCATTTCATACACCACAACTGTTTTCCCCTGGTGGGCTTGTTCTAATATTAAATAGATCAAGCTTTCACAACCATCTTTTCTGCTTTGAACATAGTAAACAGAGGGCTATATAGAACAAATTTTTGCAATTTTTCTACTTGATAGCAATAATTAGAGTATTCTGAAGTTGACTGAGAAAGGGACTTGCTTATGTAGAAGCAAGACAGTGTAGGACAGCGGTTCTCAACTTTCCTAATGCTGCAAAACTTTAATACAGTTTTTCATGTTGTGGTGACCCCCAACCATAAAATCACTTTCATTGCTACTTCATAACTGTAATTTTTCTTACTGTTATGAATCAGAATGTAAATATCTGTGTTTTTAGATCTTATACAACCCCTGTCATCATCAAAAGATGACTACCTTTTGGGGGAATGTAAATCATTATCTTGTGCTATTGTAACTGAGAAATTATCGAAGTACAATGTCTTTCCACATTGCTCATTATGTACTTAGGTATGGACAGGAAGTGAAACTGAGGGATGAATCTGCGGTTATTGCATATCAAATGACGTACTCTCCAGACAAATGCTTCAAATTCTCGTTTGGTGCACAGATGTATCTAGAGGCAGCCTGACTTGAGACTCAGTATCTCCAGCTCTAAATTACTGTGACTCTGAGCAGAACACAAAAAGTGTGGGACTAAAGGCGTGCACCACCACCGCCTGGCCGTAAATTTGAATTCTACTCCTAAAGGGTTCTTGAAAGCATTGTTCTAGAATAATATCGATAGAATCTTAAAATGTAAAAATGAAGAGATTTGTCAATCACTCACAGATATATCACATAGGTCACCAATATCAGTTGTTTAGCAAAGGTGCGATTAATCTCAGAAATTTTCCCTTACTCTGCCTCACTTGTCAAAATGGTTCTTCCAAGCACTTGCAAAAACTTTTTAAAAATCTCACTGGGCTGTAGTGGTGCACGCCTTTAATCCCAGCACATGGGAGGCAGAGGCAGGTGGATCTTTGTGAGTCTGAGGCCAGCCTGGGCTACAGAGTGAGAGCCAGGAAAAGCACAAAGCAACCTTTTAAAAATCTCCAGGTAAAATTTATTGGAACTCTCGACTTGGCACATACTTTTCTCCATTAATATATTTTTGAAAAGTTTTTTTTCAAATGTTTTACTTTTTTAATTTTATGAACTTGAGTATTTTCCTGACCACCCGTATGTGCACCACATGCATGTCTGGTATCTACAGAGGTTAGAAGAGAGTCCTGGATTTCCTTGAACTAGAGTTACAAATGGTTGTAGCCCCCACGTGGATACTAGAAACAGAACCCAGGTCCTCTGCAAGTGCTCTTAACTGTTACCCTTCCTGTCCATTCCCTTGAAGCACATTGTTCTATTTCTCCATACATATGTGTTAAGTGGCTTTAAGATGATATTTATACATTGCTTTTTAAGAATTTCATCTGCTAGGCATGATGGCACATGTCTTTAATTCCAGCCCTTGAGAGGCAGAGGGAGGTGTGTTTCTATTAGTTCAAGGCCATTCTCATCTATATAATGAGTTCTAGTCCAACGGGGCTTCACTGTAAAATTCTATTAAAAAAAAAAGTCAAAATGTAATGCTCATTTCTGTGTTGTAGGGCTTTTTGTTTTTGCAATTTCGTTTTTATTTCCTTCATTTATTACATATGTGTACATTCAGTATTATACAACATTGACAAAATTAACAGAATTATTTTAACAAAATTAGTGAATATTTCTTTCTTTCTCTGGTTTCAGGTCTAGTATGTATTTCACATGGGGCTAAAGGTATTGTGATGCCCTATGCCCATGCCTCTGTCTTGAGTACCATCATATCCTATATTCCTTAATGAACTCCTTGAGTAGAGAGCTCAGGAGTACTGTATGCTACCCTGAGTGGGAAGTGGGCTGTGTGGTGGGTGGCTTAGAAGAATGTGGTTATAACTACCCTGTGTCCAAAGCATCATTTGAGTACGTTGAGTATAAGGAAAGAGAAGTAATATGGTATGGTATACCAACACTCTACTGATGGCTAGGATGAACTAAAATAGAGACGTTGTGCCTTAGCCTTCCTAAGTGAAGTTCAGGTTTCCTCACTCTGTCACATACCAGCTCCAAACATGGCAACAACCTGTTCTCAGCACCCACCCACTTTTGTGAACTAGAAAGCTATTGTGTGAAGCTTACATAAAATAGAAAAGGTGTCTTTTCCCTTAATAGGCCAAGTTTCCTTTTGATACATTTCAAAAATATCCCTTTCTCAGTGGTTAATTGAAATAGCCAAATAAACAATGCATAAACACTCATTTGTGAAAACACACATACACACACACACACACACACACACACACACACACACACACACACACGACAATAACCTACTGAAGGCACATTTTAAATTTTTCCAATGCCCATGTTTTAATCCACATATACATATGTGGGTATACAAGACAGTTAGCTCATATCTTCATAAAACCAACTTTAGCTAGTATTGGAGATGCATTGGAATGTTAGTCTGAAGTCCTGTTCCTTCGGTGTTTTCCAGAATGCCTTCAAATGTCAAGAGTGAATCATATTCAAATGTTGCTCTTTAGCAAAGGCCCCTGGACTTCAAAAAAGTTATAGAATGAGTCAAGAGATTTCGACTTACGGGTGTGCGAGTGCCCCAAAACATACCAGTTGGTTCTTGAATCCCATCACTTTAAAAGACATCTAACTCGTTCTGCCAGTAATCGGCATTCTCATGGTCTACTCCTAAGTGAAGGCTGCCAACACCCAGGAACCTAAAAATTCAGTGAAACTCTGCTTCAGCTTGCTGGTGAGAACTCCGAGACACTCCCCTGTCCCTCCACAGCACACTTTTCTTCTTCCCACAGGCCCTCCAGGGTTCCACGCCCTCCTTACTTTGATGTGTGCTTATTCATCTCACTCTGCCTGAGAGTTGAAGCTTGATGTATGTATGAACAGCTCCAGTTCCCAGCATGGCTTCTGGTGAAGTAAGCCAGACCGTATTCTACACCAAATAGCAAGAGTCAGAACCCTTCCCCCTGTTCTAGCAGGAGAGGCCACCACACCATCCACAGGCTTTCGTAACTGCATTCCTTGTGGCCTGCTCTAGTCTTCTGAGTTTAGTAAATAGGCTACAGTAGTAAATTGACAATGTCTCACTATCTCCAGGCTACCACGCCAGGTTGAAAATTCAGTTAGCCAGGGAGACAGAAATATGCTGTTATTTTAAAGACTTACAGTAAAAAGATAAGCACTTTTAAGATTGGATTATAGAAAGACTGATACAGGGTGCTGTTAAAATTCTTTATAGATTAAAAATACAGAAATATAGGCACATACTTGCAGACACAAACATATGCACACACAAAAGTGTACACATACCCTCTAAGAGTGTACTCATAAGGCATATTACTTATTAGTTAACATTAAAAACTTAATTAAGAATATGTTTTGAAATTAAGGCACTGAAGCTTAGAAATTGATCTCAATTTTAAAAATATAGATATTTAAAAGTGAATATGACTTATAAAATTTATTTTTCATAAATACATATGCTCATAAGAAACCAAGGGATAGGAAAGATAAATCATGACATGGGAGCATATACTATTTTGAAGATACTTCTCCTGTACTTTCAGATTATTCTAAAGTTATGAGAATCATATCTTAGATGGTTGTTCCTTAGGTGGAAAAAGAAAGAAAATATGTTACCAGTCTGCAAGAGTAGGGATCATCCCAGGCTTTGCTGATAGAACGCAGAGGCAATCTCTCTACTGGTAGAGTGTAAGAACTCTGTCATCTCTTTCTATGTCTCTCTCTGTCTCTGTCTCTCACTATCTCTGTTTCTCTCTGTCTATCTGTGTGTCTCTCTATCTGTTTCTGTGTCTCTGTCTGTCTCTGTGTCTCCTGCTCTCTGTGTCTCTCTTTGTCTCTCCATCTCTCTGTCTCTCTCTGTGTGTGTCTGTATCTCTCTCTGTCTCTCTCTCTATCTCTGTCTCTTTCTCTGTCCCTCTGGGTATGTGTGTCTATTTCTCTCTGTCTCTGTGTGTCTATCTCTCTCTCTGTGGAATGTGTTGTGTGTGTGTGTATCTCTCTCTGTGTGTCTATCTCTGTCTCTCTCTCTGTCTCCCTCTCTCTGTGGAGTGTGTTGTGTGTGTGTGTGTGTCTGTTTCTCTCTTTGTCTCTCTGTCTTCTATATCTCTCTGTCTCTCTATCTCTGTTCTGTGTGTGTCTAACTCTTTTTGTCTCTCTCTGTCTCTCTGTCTCTCTGTCTCTCTCTGTCTGTCTCTCTCTCTGTCTGTCTCTGTCTCTGTCTCTGTCTCTGTCTCTCTCTCTCTCTCTCTCTCTCTCTCTCTCTCTCTCTCTCTCTCTCTCTCTCTCTCTCTCTCTGTGGGTGTATGTGTGTGTGTGTCCTGATACAGCAACCACCTCTGACTTTTTTTGGCTAAGTGTTTCAGTGATCAATCACTTTGGTGGCTTTTGTAGTCACTGTACTTTGCCTGTGTAAAACAAATGGTTTTCAAGTAGTCAGTCACCAAACCATAGCACTATGCTCCCTTCTTTTTGGTGTAATAGTTCTTTCTTCAAGAAAATAATATTTATCTTTCCCATGAACCTGAAAGGAGAAAGGTTTTATTATAGTCATGGAAAAAAATGCTGTGCCCAAAACCATTTGATGCTTTCTAGATTTCCATAAACTGCTGAAGATTTGTGATCAATCATCTTAAATAATATCTCATTTGTAATTAGAAAAGTGTAGAGAAGCAGGCCAAATGAAATGCAGTGATAGACATTAAATATTTAATCTTTATTAAATCTCTGAGCTAAAAAATTCAAAGTCCTTGACAACCTTAATAGAAGAGAATTTATGAGGCTAGGGACTAAAAGGCTTCCTCCAGAATTCATTGTTTTCTTTTGCTTTGTTTTGTTTACAATATACAAGTATATATATATATATATATATATATATATATATAATTTATATATGTGTCATTTATACATTATATATATGTAATTTATATATGTCATTTATATACATTATATATTCACATATATATATGATTTCCAGGAGCATGGAATCTTCTAAAACCATCTTTTTTTTAATAAAATATATTGTTTCTCTACTGCTATGCTCAGATTTCTGGGTGCTTGTATTACATGTTTTTATCAAAACTGCAATGGGATTGCTATTTTCCAAAGCCCTCCCAGTCTTCAGTATAAGAAAGTGTTGTGTACGTCCCAGTCTTCTACCCCAAAGGCCACCTTAGGCATGATGCACTGAGCAAATCATGCAGAAATATCCTAGGACAAATCTGAAATGTGCTTTGCTCAACCATATGAATCACACTGAGAGAAGACGCCAAGCAACTTGGCGATTGATGTAAGTAGAATGCCTGCTCTGTTATGCCGCTGCTTTTTGGAAGGTTGTTGTACCTCCCTATAAAAAGGTAGGCTCTAACACTGCATTTCTACTTATGCTCATGCAGGACAGAAAGTGGAGGGAAGTGGAAAGGCAATATAACGGTCACATGTTCATGCAGTTTTCCACATAGCAAACTGTCTTATTCCGTCCTTCTAATTTAGAGCATGTGCTCCCATTATTCATCTTTGGCTTTACATGTTATTAGTTAATAATAGTGTAGTAAATTTACTTAGAACAAGAAATTCATCTAAAGACTCACATTTAAGGGATGCTTCCAAAATAAAAGTGAGTATTTTGCACCATCTGAGAGTTTCTAAGTGTTACTTAGGCTTGTCACAACCAATGTTGGAAGTTTTGAAATAAAGCAGAAGGCAGAAGTTCTGTGGTTTGTGACCCTTTCCAAAGAATGTAAAAGTTTATAGTCATTGGATGCAAAGAACTAACTGTGCATGGTTGCAAGTTTTTCTTGTAACCAAAATTCCGAGTGAGCCCAGAATTTTGAGCCATCCATGTTGATCTTTAACAATACAGGGAGAATGAGAGGTTTAAAGGCTTGAGTTAAATACAATTTCTGATGGAGCATCTATCTTAGTGCTTCAAAATGTCTTGACTTTTAAAAGTAAGGGTAGAGACTGGCAAGATGGTTGAGCATGTGAAGTCTGACCCCCAGGACCTACATGGTAAAAGGTGATAAAAGCAACTTCCTCAAGTTGTCCTCTGACCTCCACACACTTGCAGTGGTTCATACATACACACCTACGTACCCACCTATATAAATAGATGGATGGGTAAATAAATAAATGCAATTAATTTTTGAAGGAAATGTAGAAATGCTAGGATTTTAATTATAAACTACTATCAGAGCTCATTGATATTTATATGTCTCTATATTTTAAATGTTTAACAGGTCTGAAGTAGGGGTATACCCAATTACAGAGATGGATCTAAGTGCTTTGTAATTTAGTTGGTTGTGAATATTTTATGCCTTCAAATTTATGGTGTTTAATTCTGATGAAATATTGTAGTTGTTCAGATAAAAACTGACCTGACTCACACATTTGTTCCTCATATTTATGTTTCAAGTAAACTTTCTTTCATTTTACCTGTATCTCACCCCAATTCCCAAATCTGTTATCTTAGCCATATGCTGTGATTTGTCTGTCTGTAAAATATCAGATGAATCTAGTTTTTCCCGAGACTCTCATTCTCAATTATTCTCTTTCTCCCTCTTCACTGGCTGAAAAATCTGTCATTTCGAAAGAGGAAATCTATCTTTGAAGAGTCCAATGTGTCTCTCAGATTCATTTTAAAGAATGGCCCCCTTGCCTGATCCAGAATCCTTGGAGCAAGGAAAACTTTTTGAAGGAGACAAAAGGTTTTCTCATTACTGTTTAATGAAAGGATAAATATTTTAAAATCTGGTGTTTTCTTGTGCTTTTGGGTCTGTTGGAGTCAAGACTTGCACTCTACCACATTGTGAAAATGAAGGCAAGGATGAGGGTGAATGGCATTCTACCCCAGAGCCTTGGGTAGCACAGAGTTCCTCATTAGGACTGTTGATAACGTAGTTTGCTCATCAGAAAAACATTTTTCCTCCCTCGTTGTGCATCACTCCTCATATCCGGCCCATCAATTAAAAGTCCCGTTGATTCAAAGTCATAAACATCCCAGCCCTTTCCACATCTTTTCATTGTACTGACTCTACCCTGATTCAGACTTTAAATATTGTCACAGCCTTCAGAGTGGTCTTCACACCTACCCTAGCATCTTCCTGTTCATTGTAATTAGGTGCTTGTACCTAGAAACTTTGTAAGTCTTAAACACACATATAGTGCCTTAAGGCACAAAACTCCATAGTCACTCAATATACTATATGGCAAAAAAAATTATAAAAAACCTCTATGTCTTTTTCATTTTTATTTGGTTGATGGTTACTGCCTATAGGAAAAAATTTGGTTTGTTCTTCATTATAGTTCGAACATTTTTCACATTGTGATATATAGAAACTAATGGGATTGAGTGAACAAGAACTGACAGGTTGGAATGGTTTAAGGAGTCTGTATTGATCTTGGCTCCTACAAATTCTCTATTTTTTTTTTAGTAATAACATAGTCAAAATAATTAAGATAAAACAATGTATTAGGGAGCAGACAAAATAATTTAACTTGTCTAAACTTCAGAAAAGCTAATGCAGCTTTGACAGGATTTATGTTTGAAGTGACTTTACATTTATTGAAAGAATTTTAATGAATATGTCTCTGAAATAACAAAAGACATCAGACAAAGTTTCATCTCAGAAGTTGATATTGGCATATAAACGAGGTATATCAATTACTCTGTATTAATGAAAATTCCTTTCTTGGTACTAATCTGAATTGGACAATTTGAATCATGTCAATAATCTATAATTAGTGGAACCTTTAAGTGTATTGGTATATACTATGTTTTTATTGACCAAAACCATCATAAAATATATGATGCTAAAGGCACATAGTTTTGAAATTCAGTTAGATTTTTTTACTATATGAATTCAGAGCAATGACAAAGTATTCCCCAAATGATGGAATGATGTTGCTCTTACAGTTGTCAGAATCCATGGCCTCTAGACAAATGAAACCAACAATGTGAGTGAGTGTGTGTGTGTGGTAGGGGAGGCACTTTAAGGAAATGGCAGTAATGATTGTAGAGTCTTCATAAGTCAAATTAGGAAGATAAAGGGATGGTGTACAGGCCAGAACTAAAGCTGAGTCCAAAGATAGAGGCAGTGTGCTATAGAGCCAGGAGAGTCAGTATTGCAGAGAAAGCGCAAAGGCAGTCTACTGAGAACTCCTTGTAGCTTGGGAGAAGTCAACTTCTTAGTATGTTCAATCCAGTTGTATTTCAGCTGTGTAGATGATGCCAGCTACCCTGTCGAAGGCAATCTATTTGTACTTAAAGTCTACTTATTTAGATGTTAATCACATCCTAAATCACCATCACAGATATAAGCAGAATAATGCTGTTCTAGAATCTGGGTGCTGGATTCCACACAAGTTGACACATAAGAATAGTCATGGCTTAGTTGGTGATTCTTAGAATTCAAATTATGATACTGCCAAGATGGCACTAATGCATGAGTTTTTTTTTTTTCTTTTCAAAAAGTACATTTTGTACTGACCTGTGCATTTTTAGTGTAATCTATTGTAATAGTTATATGGTCTTGGGACATTCTCATTATGCTTGTTCAAGCACTCAAAATTGCAGCTAAGGAACCTGTTTTTGAGCTAATACCTTGCTTTTTAAAATGCTTGATACTGTAGAAAGAAGTAGACCTGTACTCGTTAATATCCTATTTCATCCCTACTCCATACCGGTTGCAGTTCAGAATCAACCTACTCCCAACCCCGTCTGTGGAATGCCCTCAGCACCACCAAGTAACTATCTCCCCATGACCGTTTTTTAAAAAATAAACTCTTATAGTGTCCAACCATTTGACAATGTGACATGACATGGTCATCCTCAAATGTGTTGGGCCATTGTCTTAGTTAGGGTTTCTACTTATGGGAAGAGACATTATTACCACGGCAACTCTTATAGTGGAAAGCATTTCATTATGGCTGGCTTACAGTTAAGAGGTTTAGTCCACTGTCATCACAGCAAAAAGCATGGCAGGAAGCACAGTGGTGCACAGGCAGACTCAGTACTGGATCAACAGGCAGAAGGAAAAGAGAGTGACATTGGTCCTGGCTTGAGCATTTGAAAACCTTAAAGCCCACCCCCAGTGACACACTTCCTCCAACAAAGCCACACCTCCTATAGTGCCACTCCCTGTGGGCCTATGTGGGCCATTTTCATTTAAACCCCCACGGGCCACATTCATAACTGTCCTGGGATGCATGTGGCCTAGGATGGGTCCCAAGTTGGACAGGCATAGTAGGTGTTTGTGTAAGCGATACCAAGCCTTTTTTTTTTTTTTTTTAGTATAAGACCTGATGAATTTTGCTTGAACATGTTCATAGACACAGTAATTTTTGATGAAATTGCATTTCTAGTAACTCACAGTAGAGCTTTAGTTATTAATGATCTTTGTAGTTAATACTAAAGAGCTTATAAAGTAAAACCAAAGTTCCAAGGTAGTCAGAATGAGTTTGTACAACATTTAAACCTGCATTAGACAGAAATGGGTTGTTTGTTTTTGTTGTCCCTTTTTACTAGAGAAAAAAACCTAATTTTCACAATTTTTTGTCATTTCTTATTTTTTTTATGGCGTTTTTCCTCGTTTCTTTCCAGGTTACTATGAAAGAATGGCACTAGTTATTGGGTAGCAATTTCTTCTAAGATAAAACTGGTTAAAAGTAGGATATCCTAAGCGAGGTGAAGCCTTCTATCCTGCAATGAAGTGTTCATAAGCTGTCACCCATGCTGGGATGGGCTTTTGATGACACAGCTGTTTTTGAGCTATTTCTGTTCCTGAAAGTAACCTCTCAGTCATGTTTGTCATGTTCCTGTAAATCTTCCCAATAAAACCCATCGGCTCACCAGGTTGGATTTGGGTGGTGTCTTATTTTGGTCTGTTATCAGTTTCCTATCTTGAGTGTTCATGTGCCCTCAGGAATAGTGTCACAGAACAAGCACATGGAATTGTTCATAAAATAAACTTTTATATTAAAAAAATGAACATTTTCCTGCTTTTAAAAAAAGGTGTCATTTAATTCTTTTTCTTCCTACTCATTTTGAAAATTTTCTTTGTTACATGCTTTTGTTTCATATATGTTTTTTAGGTGTGTGTTTGTTTAAAACCCAAGTCTCACAGTGTAGCCCAGAATGGTCTCAAATTCATGGCAATCCCCCTGCCTCAGACTCCAAGTGCTGCAATTGCAGATGTCAGTCATCCTACCCACATGCTTTGTAAAATTAAATTTCTTTTCTAACTGATGTTACTGGATCATCTTTAATATTGTTTTTGTCAATAAGGCAAACAAGAATAGGTAAACCTTTTTTTCTGAGGATGTATAAATGAAGTTTGAAACAATGCTGTCTGAATGGGTTATATTTTCACAAAATGTAATTCAGCTGGAAAAGTAATACTTCTCCAGAGATTTGATTTTAACTGACATTTTGCACCCATCTTTGTTCCCAACCTACCTTTTTAATGTATGCATCATTCTTTTTACATTGAGGAGGAGCTTCTTCGAGGATGAATGGAAGTAGACGTGGCTAATGAAATACATTTTCAAAATTCATAGTTTGGGGAAACAAAACAGAAATTATCTTAACTCACCGTGAGAACAATTTTTATATTCAAGACAAATATGAACTCATATTGTGAGCTTTTGATAATGTATATTATTATAGTAAAGGGGCTATTGTTAAATTCCATGAGAATTTTGAAAATATGTTATTCCAGTTCTGACTGTATCCATGCATTATTTCATGCACTTAACATTTAAAAGCCCTTCATTCAGCAAAAATTCATACAGACACTCTACATACTACTCATGGTTCTTTCTACACATTTATAATCTGGTAGATTCAAGGTTTTTTATCTTTTCATTTTTTGTTTTTATTGAAAAACTATTTAGTAAAAAACTGGCTAAGTAAAAATAACATTGTAATGGGGGTGGAGTAAATTTAAAAAATTAAAAAAAATTTCAAATTGTTCTCTCCACTTTTCTTCTAATATCCAGTCACAGAAACTAAGTAAACAAAAGCCCTCTAAGGGTGATAGAAATTCTCTGTCTCTGTCTATCTTTCTGTCTATCTCTATCTCAAATCTCTCTATTTCACATACATACACACTACACACACACACACACACACACACACACACACACACACACACACACACAATCTCCATCTCTTTACAGGACATATTTAGATGATTCCACAGGAGAAGAAAAGTCTTAAAGAAAATGTTGATCTTGCCCATTTCTCTCTGGCAGAGTCAGGCCAAGATAACTCTTGGATTGTTTTTATAAAGCCCAAGTCTTCTATGAGCTTAGTCAAATATTTCACAAGTCATCCCCAGATGTTCCATGAATTATCCAGATGTTTCTCTCCAGTTTATGTGAAATAACTCAATGATCCAAAGTGACTTGTGCTGTAATTTTAATGTACCCCAGAACTGGACTGAGGAACAGATTAAACAGAGCTCATCTACACTACCTTAATGTTGAAAGAAATGCATCTATACATTGTCATCAATTCTTGCAGTATGCTTACATACTTTCATAAATTGAATTCCATGAAATCTGTTCACAATCTAAAGACTGCATGCAAAATATCATTTACGAAGAAAAATAGAGTTCTAGGTCAAAAGCAACCGATGTATGGAAGTTCCAATGTAAGGAAGAGCTTTGTTCAGAAATTGAAACAAGTTTAACAGGGGCTTAAGTCAGAATAGGAGCATGATGGGAAGGGAGGCCAGGAAGTGGAAGAGAAGCGGCAACATGACTCAAGTTTAATCTTGAAGGTTTGAAATGAGCACAATACAGACTTTCCTCTACCTCTCCCATCAAGTCCTCCTAGAAGTCAGAGGAGGCTCCCAAACCAGAACTGGAATTTTTAGATGGTAGTATTATATATAACAGAAAATTGAATAGATAATAACTGCATAATGTGTATGAGGAAGCTCCCTTGCAGAAGACAACCAGTATCAAACTGTGACTGCTTGCTCTCAGAAGTAGACATCGGTGCAACCAATAAGCTGGTTAACTGGGCCACCACAAAGGGATCATGTAGTGCAAATACTAAAAGCCCTACAAAGTACAACATGCAAATTCATAGTGATGGAGAGAAGGCAAACGCCCTTCTCTCAGAAGCCAACCAAAAAAAACCACCAACTAATGGGGAGGAACACAGAAGAGCTGTGTAAGGCACTTGAGCTCTACCAAGAAGTCTGTACCATACACAAGCAGCTACATATCATTTTCGAGGAGACAAGTAACAGTCATAAACTTCTACCATGCGCTAGACCACAGTGAAAAAGTCAGCAAATTCCAAAATGTGGTAGTATACAGGCTATATTTACTTATTCATCAACAATTATAAGAAATTCAAGAAAATTAACCATGCATGTGCACACATACAACACATGATTACTAAGTTAAAGCAAAGTATCAGTAGGGCCCATAAACTACTTGGAGCTGAGTACCAAATGAAAATGCTATAGAGCCAAACTTTTGGGCTGAGAATAAAATGCATGTCTGAAAACAATCTACACTTTTAATAGATGGGCCCACCAACAACATAAAATAAAATGGAACATAAAATGGGAGAAAGGGTTAATATAAATAACAGCCCAAAGCAACCAAATAGAAAATAATTTTTAAAAAAAACCTCACAAATAAAACAAACAGAAAAAAAAAGTCCACAGTACTTTGAATGGTGTGTAGCTACTTCAAGTGTGAGCAAGATCAAAGAACACAAATAGTCATTAGATATGAACTATGAAACACCAGCAGTATAGAGGAGACTGAAGGATTGTAGGAAAACCAAACTTCAAAGTAAATTGAGATTAGATTGCTAATTTCAAAAGCTAAATTGTAAGTGTATGTGCCCTCTTGAAGTCTATAGTGGCTCACAAAAGCGTTTAAAACTGTTGATATTTTGTTTTGGTTTTCAAGTAGAAAGAAGAAATCCACCTAATTCATCCTGAGTAAGAAACACCAATGGTTTCCTGTCAGGGCCTGTTAATAAAGCAGTGCCCTTTGTTATACAAGGTACTGGGAGAGTGGCTGGGATCAAAATCCTGTTAAAGGCAGGCAGGAAAAGCAGAAGTTGATCGTACAGAGAAGGGGTAATCAATACAGAGGAAAACAAGTTACAATATTTTTTCACAATTATGAGTCATCACCTACACCTCTAAGTTGAAAAAGACATTGGCATGTTTCGTAAAGTCTCCTGGATCTAGGCTGTCGGGGTTTTTAATGTCATTGAAGCTCTGGAACACTGGCATGAATAACAACTTAACAATAACCCCTCACCTTCAGACCAACTTGACTGGCATGAGTAACAAGAAAACAATGTGGGTTTTTTTGTTTGTTTGTTTTCCCACTGTGTGTTTAGCATTAAAAATAACCTTAGTAGTAGTTCTTAGCATTTTTAGGGGTATATATACTTTCTGAAAGTATCAATTTTCCTGGTCTAGTCTACACTTGTAGCTAATTTTAATGTTCCAGGAGTATTCATGTAGCCTTAAAAATGTACACAAGTTATCATTGACAATTGTGAATGTGGTAGGATATACCCATTCTTTTAACTTTTCTATAAATGCTTTATCTAGTGATGCACATTTTATCTATTTTTGCTAAGCTTTCAAAATAACAAACAAGCCCTGGCTCCTCTCAGGGCTCAGAAGGACAGCTGAAAACACATGTGAACAGGTAGAAGCAGGAGTAAGTGAAGGTCACTTAGCATCGGTGGCCCTGGTAGTGATATTTCATGCCCTGCTCTTCCCTACCTCTGATTTTTAGAGCTTCCATCCTCTAAAAGGGGTATTATAAAAATTAAGAATTAATTAATGAACGTAAATATGCTGAAAACCACGTGAGAAACTGCACAAGCAAGATAGCGGCTCATCAGGTCGTAACAGTTTGAAGGCTAAGCTCTGGATAAGGTGTCAGATCCTTGGCTTGTGGACATTGCATTTCTGAGTCTTCCCATCAGCTTCTGCTCTTTTCTGTCAGCCCTCAAATTCCCATTTTCTCTAAGAACACATGGTGCACAGGCATTGATTGTGATTCTTCCCAGGAAGGTCACTTTAACTTAGTCACCTCTTCAATGATGCGCTCTCTAATACAGTCACAGTCAGAGGTCCGGCTGGCTAGAAAGTCAACAACTGAATTTGGCAGCACACCATTAGGCCTATACCAAGACTCTCACAGACTTCAAAATGAAAAGTGGAGGCATCAAAACACACATCAGGAGTGTGGCTGATAAAACAGTGCCAAGCAAATACATATCAAAATACCGTACTCACAAACTTGTGTGGCTACCTATCAAGCAGTTGAAAATAATTTCTAGCTCTTCACTCAAACCCAATAATAATTTATTGTTTCCCAGTCTGTGGTATTTGCAGAGTTGGTTATGGAAAAGGCCTTTAGGAAGCACCTCATGCTGCCCCATAGATGCTTTTGACATTCTTGCTCTCCTAGTTCTGGAATCCTTGAGCTTAGCACAACTGCTTATAATAAGACAGGAGACTCTTGTCCCTCTCTCCCTCAAGACTTGGGTTCCTCCAAGACTTCACTCTAGCATCTAGGTAACAGGATATACCGCACACTGCTTGACACTAAGAATGTGCTAAACCAATATTCAATACTCTGGGGCAATACAAACAAGATGAGGCTTTGCCACTTTAAATGTGTAGATGAAATTTGTTTTCTTTGGAGACAAATAAAAGAAGAGCCATGGAATGAGGGATTTTAGAGGCTCATGAGAAAAACACGAAGGAAAAAATTAAAGCTAATTTTAAAGTATCAGGGAAACCCAGCTTGTTGTGTATGTAAAGTGCTTTGAAGATGGAGAATGATGTGTGTACAGTGAAAAAAAAAAACTTGGCAGAGAGGAAAAGACACTGAGTACACAAAACCAGATGGAGTGTGAAAAACATGAAAAAAAAGTGAAAACCAAGCCAGCTAGAATGCAGTTTTTCAGACACAAGAGATATGCTTTGTTGTTATTTAAGATGACCAAAGTTTCAACTTTAATAAGAGAAAAACAAAAATACTTGTGTCCAATTTATAAATGTGTTTTTATTTAGAAGGAAGCAAATTAAAGTGGTATTAACAGTTTTATACATTATACTTTCTCCTAGAAAGCACAACTGGATTGTCTTTGTAAATGTGGATAGTCCTGAAAGGCCCTAGGGAATCTGGATTTTTGTGAGGCCAGAAGGGCATGTAGGTAGTTTCTTTGTGGAATATTACTCTTGATATCAGTATGTTGCATTTTTTTCCTGCCTTGTGAAGCTATTATAGAATGTCTATATTTATCTGTACAAGTTCATCACTATTGGGAATGGTTCTTCTCTCATTTTGTAGTCACATTTTGAAATAATCCGAAGGTAGACACTGTAGGAGAATGACGTGCTTAAAATTAAAACCTGACCGCCATTTAAAATGTTCTGCTCAGCTCTGCATTAGCTGTAAGATAGTAGGTAAGTCCTATAATTTCTTTACTCTGCTATTTTCTTGAAATATAAAGAAATACAAAGGGTTAGCTATTTTGCAATCTGATGTAATGAGGATCAGAGTGGAAAACGCACATAAAACACTTAAGTGTATGTGAATTACCTTACTATTTATTTAACAGAACTCACATTTGACTTTCCTAAGATCACCAGCTTGCATCCTTCAGATCGAATCATTGAAAAGAGATGCTGGTCCCCTGCATACACTGCTCAAAGAAATTGGAGCAGATGTGCTATTCCAGAGATTTAATTGTATATGGAGATTTAATTGTATATGGAGAGATAGTCAAAATTTAAAGTTAGCAAATACTCAATGGATTCTGATTAAGTTTCCTCATGGATATGTATATGAGGAGACTGAAGCTGGGAGGTGTAATTTGCTTAATGTTAGTACATTCTGAAATTTAATGCAATACTTACAAAGTCTTCCATGCAATACGGTTAGAATGAGTCACAGGACCATATTCTCCTACAGTTCAGGTCTTGACAAGATTTTAGAGCAAAGGTCAGCAAACTATGAGAATTGGTCCCAGGTAATAGACGCAGTCTGCTGCCTGTTTGTGTCATTTTTAATGTAGCCTAAACTACCTTTGAGGCATCATCATGGCTGTCCTTAGTTTACAATAGAGATCTTATGGCTCAGGAGTTGGGAATGTTTGCTATGCAGTTCTGTGAACCTGCTTTAAGATGATCTTTTTCAAATGCCTGTTTCAGGCTGTCTTTAAAGCAGGCTATTGTCCTCCGTTGTTGCTAGCATTTGGATTCTCAAGACAAGTATGTCATGAGAAAGCAACAGGTGAGGACGACCTGTTTTCTTACCATGCTCATTTCTTCTCATCACTTCTTGCCTGCTGACGGTGAGGTAATGTGAGCTAGCACGTTCAGCTTGTTTTTCTGAGAGGAGTTCATCTAGTCCACATTTAGTCCTTGAGTGACGAATTACTCAGAGGTCCCATAGTCAAGCAACCTTTGTGTTGTGATCCTATCACACAGCAGGGAAGGTCTTCGGAAAGCAGGGCTGTGTGTGAGTGGGCTCGTGTGTCTTTACTGCAGTGTGTCTCTCCCAGGCAACAATGTGGTGTGGACTGAAGCTAGAAAGTCTGTGGAAGTGATATTAACTTGGCTGTCATCACGGATCATGTCACCACTTTGTCCCCCGACCCCTATGCTTTGTCAGCTGTAGCTGGGTGTCTGAGACCCCTTCCATCCCTGTGGAATGTTTCACGAGGCCAGTCTCTGAGGCTTGCACGTACGCTGATGTTGCTGGTGGAGTTCAGCGATTTGTATCCCCTCTGTTTGTGAGGTGAATTTAAGCCCTTCCACAAGAATGAGGGGGATTCCAAGTATCAACAGAGGAAGTATCCACTCTAGGTACTGGACAATAAAGTTGATGTTACAAAATAAAATATGCTCACGAATCTTTAACTACCGCTTTTTATCTCACACAAAATTATAAGAGTTTTCTTTCTATAGTGTTTCCCCCTGCCCCTTACTGAAAAAGCAAGGTTGTGACACCAGTTCTCAGTCTCCTAGCCATGTATACTTCATCGAGTGACAGAGTGTATGAGAGAACTTGTCAGGAACCGGCAGCAAGGAGCGCCCTCGCTCCCAAGTAGTTCTTGTTCTTTTTCCCGGCTCCTCAAATCCCCTTGAAATAACCTCACTCCATGTGTACACACATTTGTACTCGTGCTTCAGGTCAGGTTGAGAGCTGGAGCGACTCAGTCCTTGAACAGCCCTCATGATTCCCTTGTGTCTGTGGTGACTGTCATGGGTACAGGAGAACCACATTCAGATTCATCCACATACAGAAATGTTTTCATCTGCTTTAAGGCGGTAGCTTTGGAAACTGAGAAATACTTCTATTTTGTATTAAAACCGTGAGTGATATCAGAAAACAGGAAAGAGCAAAGGAAATATGAAGAAAGGGGCCAACAAGATGAGTACTTGGCAGGTGAAGGTGCTTGCTGATGAGTTGATGTTGATCCCTGGCCCCACGTGGTACCTACCTCCCTAATTGTCTTTTGTCCTCCACGTGCTCACTGTGGCACATCTGCGTCCTCCTACCCACAAACAGAATGGATAAATGTAAGTAAAAGAAATATGAAGAGAGGCGTGAGGAGAAAAGGATTCAGAGTTCTAAGCAAGGACCAGATAAAATGGAATTTTCAAACCAATCCTCTTAGTATCTTATGGGTTTCGTTTTCTGTGTATAAGAACATCCCAGCAAGCATTCGAGCCTTAACAATATTCTTCTGGGTTTCTTGCTTAGCTGTTTAACTACATGAAAGCCTGTCTCTAAGACCCCACTGGGAGAAGGAAAACATTCCCTGTGCTGGCAGGTGGTCCTTTGTAAGCACTTTCCAATTGAAAGCAGATGTTCCTGGGTGTGAGGAGGTTCCTGGTGAGTTAGTGGGGAGATTAAGCCAGGGAATGATTGAGTTATGTGGGCAATTGGAAGGTAAACATGCTTCATGGAGAGGCTTTGGGTGTCCTGAACACACTCTGTACCCTATGCATCTTCACCTGCAATCTGAAGGTCTTCCTTAACTGCCCTGAACTTACTTTAACACTGGCAGCCTCCTTCTAATGCATGCTAACCTAGGACTCTTCCTCTCTTGTCTCCCCTGTGGGTAGTTTGTGTCAAGAAAGGCAAGGCGGCTAATAACATAGAACTGATCTCCGGCTTTAAAATACTTTCTTCAGTTAAGTAAAGAATGGAGAGTTACCAAAACAAATAGCTTTTTCAATTAAAAAAAAATGTTTTCGCCCATTCAAGGGGGAGAAAAAAATATTTTCTTGACAACAATGTTTATAAAATGAGAACTTTGATGCAGAGAAAATAATATGTAAATGATTGTTGGAAAAGGATTCTGTTAGAAAAGTGCAAGAAAATAATCACACAATAAAGTAGATTTTATTGATAACATCAGTTCCTAAATCTCACATATCAATTAAGTACCTTTCCCCATCTGAACAAAATCTCAATGAAGCCCTACAGTGGTTGCTACTCTATCAATGTTCTGTGATGTTGTCTGGAAAGAAGAGTGAATTTACTTGTGCAAAGGAGAATTTAATTGCATTTTAAAAGTACAAAATCCAATATCTCAAGTTTTAAAAAATAATGGATGATTTCACAGAGTCAGTGAATAATTGTCTATTGATAGGAAGAAAGTATCTTACTCCAAGCCCGAGACTGTTTCAAAAATGGAACCATACCTCATGAATACTAATGAAGAGAAAGGTCAGATTAATCTCCATGCAAGTAACCAGTCACTGAATTCAAATTTACTACAAAGAATCCTAACTGCGTCCCAACTTACAGCAGTATGTAGTGAATTTGTTTTGCTTGAAAATTGCAAAGAGTTCTGTTGTCTTAGCTCCCAGAAGGCATCAGCACTTTTGTATCTTCCCCCAACACAGGGTTTTGAACACTTATTCCTGGAAATGAATATAATCATATCAAGAGGCACTGTCATACATCTGAGTTCAGAAAATCTTGACCACAAAGAAAATTACTCCTCTCTGTCTGTCTCTCTGTCTCTCTGTCTCTCTGTCTCTCTGTCTCTGTCTCTCTCTGTCTCTGTCTCTCTCTGTCTCTGTCTCTCTCTGTCTCTGTCTCTCTCTGTCTCTGTCTCTCTGTCTCTCTGTCTCTCTGTCTCTCTGTCTCTCTCTCTCTCTCTCTCTCTCTCTCTCTCTCTCTCTCTCTCTCTCAGAAGAAATACCTTGTGCTGTCCATGTATTCCATGGATGTATTCCATGAGGCTGTGCATGGGGCAGTTTACACATACGAAGTGTTAAATATTCACAGTTAGCCTTCCAAGCAGCTGTGTGAATGTCCCCCAAGAGGGAATGGAAATAATATTAGCCTGTCAGGCAGTTATTACAGACTTCTTAAAAACTGGGACTCAAGCTAATCCCAATCAGAAAACAAATCATAATTACACTTTGCTCTTGTATAGTGTGTTTCGGACATGACTTCATTATTTACCAGAACATTCTTCTGAGCATAGGTAGCAAGGATTTTCTAGTTTATAGAGGCATAAACACAAACAGAAATATTAATTGATTTCCACTGGGCAGAGAAAATTCAAAGCAGCTTTCCACACAGAATTACAGAGCTTGCTCTTTCTCCATGGTGTGGAAAACACAATTTCATTAACCTTTATAACACTTGCTTAGAGTTGTTGCCGTTAACACTGATATTGACATCTTATAATGCCAATTTAAGAATTTTGGATTTTGTTTGTTTATTGCTATATTCCAATAGACTGTACTCATAAGATGTGTTCATTGATTTGGTAATAGCATATTGCTCATGTAAATGCAGAGCAAATATGAGAATCAGTAAGGATGATTTAACTCAAAAGAATGAGAAAAACATAGCTAAGAACTGTCTTTGCACAAAATGAACAGAAACTTCAGGAGCCCATAGTTTCAAAGAAAATTTGACCATAATTATACAGCACCAATGAAAATATATGTAGGAGACTGCTTATGAGAATCCTCCTATCTACATGTTTCTTCTAACTGTGACCAGTCTCTCCCCTATCTACTGCCCAGTGACTTCATGTTGTTTGGAATCTATACTTGACATTGGGGAATGCTAAAATGGGCAAGGTCCTCAGTATCAAAGAATTTATAAACTGTGACAGCAGACATCAATCCCCACAGTGACCAAACAAATGTAATAAGGAGGAGTAGCTTCTATCATGGAGACAAACTAAAGGCATCGCCCCCTTCTAAGTAGGTTATATTGTGATGGGGTATGGATCCCAGTGCAGATAGACTGTGGACTAAAAACAAAGTTGAGCATGGATTAAGGAGAATCCAAGTTTTTCTTGTTGGATTCTGATTTCTATTATTGCCCTCTTTTTTTAAAAAAAGATTTATGTCTTTATGTGTTTTGATGTATATGGGTACTTTGTATTCATGTACATCTGCACACCAGAAGACGGCATCAGATAGTTGTAAGCGGCCATGTGGTTGCTGGGAATTGATATCAGGACTTTTGGAAGAGCAGTGAGTGCTCTTAACCACTGAGCCACCTGTCCAGCCCCTATTATTGCCTTCTTGATTATGAAATTGCATACACACAATTCAAGCAAAAACTGCTTGTTGAAGTGTGCCTGCAATGTTGTTTTCTTTCTCAGACACAAAGGAGTTAAGAACAGTTTCAGACCTCAAATCAGGTTTCAGGGATGTAACCTTGGATGGATGATCATGTTTTAGCTTCTTCAATCATAAGCTACTTATTTCATTGGGTGCTTGTATATTGAACGGTTTGTGCATGATTCTGATTTAAAGAAGAGCCTGATGCACATAACCCTTAGTATTATCAGATGTGGAAAGGACTCAGTTACAGGAGTAACTGATATAAAGAACTCATAGGAGAATACAGAGTGTTACCAAAATGGCAAGTAGAAGCACAGACCTTGTTCCCGTCTGTAGCCCAGAGAGCTTTAATACGAAGGTCAGAGGGCACTTCTCTTAACTCAGTGTAGTGCATTAACAGCCTGCGACAGAAAAAGTGGTGAAAGTTAAGGCTGAAAACATAGTAGAGGCCAGGTATGAACGACATTTCAAGACAGTTAGGACTTCACTTTAAGAAAAAGTGGGAACTCAACAATGCACAGAACCATACAAGTTGCACTTCTGAAAGTTCAGATTTGGCTGTCATGTAGCCAACATGAAATTCCAGGAGATGAAAGGCATGGATCCACTAGGAGGTTTTGATTTTTAAAAAGTCATTCATTAAGGAAGTGTTTGTGGTGTTGAAAGTAAGTGGGCAGACATACACATTTTTTCCCCTGGGGGAAAAGGGTTATACTTAAATGGTTTCTAACGCCGAGGGAAAGGAATTAAAGATGCCTCTGCCTTGTTTTCTTTGCTATGTTGACGTTCTTTTTATATAAAGTGGGTACTCCTACCATTTGATGAGACAAGGATTCTAAAGGGGTCACAGTTTCACCTCGGGGAGACGGAGTGTCAGTTGCTGGCAAGGGTTTGAGATACATGGGATATGCACATAGAAACACGGGCACCTGGGTGTGTGGCTCCAGGGTTGAGCTTCAAAGCTTAATACTCCGTGAAATTTTCCATTCTGTAGCAGTGGGAAGCCACATCTAAACACTGGAAGCTCTTCCACAGCCAGTAGTCTAAGAACCTTATCTCACCATATCTTGATTTATACCTTACATTTGAGTTCTTACATTGTACAGCTTTAAGTGCTGAAAGCTAAAAGCAATGACTTCTTTTTTTTTTTTTTTAATTTTATTTAGGGGACGTTGTCCTGAATTTCACTTCAGCCCTATAGTGTGTTCACTTGCTTAGACTCAGCACTTCTCTGGTATTATAAACTAAGACTTCAGTTTGATAAAGAACACATGACGTCTGTACGGTTAAGCCAGGAGTTCAAATGAGTGTTCTCACCATTTTCAGATAAGAATCCATAATCTACTCTGTATTCATTCAGTAGTCAGTAAGAGGTTCAGGGCTGGCAATGAAACTCAGAACAAGACTTGCTTCCTCATAAGCTGCAGTCGATGAAGAAGACAGACAACCACAGAGAAGTCAGGAAAGCATAGAGCCCGTGAGATGGCTAAGAGTGGCTTGGAGAAAAACTCAAACTGAGAAGTCAGAGGGGGTGTTTTTTGGTTTTCCATGTGGTTGTCAAAGAAGGCTGTACATTTGAAAATTGACTTAAAGGAGATGAGGATGGAGGTCAAGCAAATATCTGGGGTCAGGATATGGCAAACAGATACTAACGCATTTCTGGTGATGGCTTTCAGCAACCCAAAGACAGTAGAAGAAGAGACACAGTTATAGTAAATAAAACTGGCGAAGGGAAGGAGCAGACACTGTGGATTGTTGGGGCTTTTTGGACTCTCATAGGAGAGAAGCCAGAATTTCAAGTGGTAGAGTGGTGTGTTCCCAGTTCCTTTCTGAAGGATCGCTATCATTGTTATGTAAAGAGGAAGGATGACTTTGTCTATCAGAAGGGAAACAGAGAAGCCTGCAGTAATTCAGGCAAACAAGAACTTACGGGGATGCTCCATTTCAGTAGCGCTGGAATCGGCCTGCACTGCTCACTCTACACTAAGAGCACATGCACAGACAGGGCACCAACCTCAAGACAAGGTTTTAGATGTATTGGGTACCATCGGATAACCATGCTTCCACAGAACCACAACTCAGAGCAAATTTCAGGTTTGTTTGGACTACCTTGTCAGTATCATTTTACTTCCTTTTAATAGTGAATCTGCTGAGTTCTTCCTGTCTGTATAGGAGCTCCACAAGGCTCTGATAGTCTTAGTATAAAGAATGCCTGTGTGACCAGTAAAATAAAATGCCCTACAAAAGTCCAAGGTGAGAGTTAGGACAGAATCAGGGATGGCTCTAAACTTCTTCAACCTGAGGAAATGATCAGTTAGAGTTAGGAAAAAATGGTTTAAGTAAAGTCTATATCACATTCATTTAATATAAAAACAGAAAGAAAGTGAATATAGATGAGACTTACTGTGAGATTTGATGAAAACAGAAATAGAGAAATGGGGTTTTCTATCAGGAGAAGCACTGAACTGCAAATGCTTAGACAGCCAGTGGTGTCAGCAGAAAGGGCAAATTCTTTTGTTTTGAAACTTCTTAAGAGGAATCATGACTTTTCCTCACACTAACCATTTAATTGTCACTAATACAAGCAGAAAGCTTGAAGTACACATCAGTGTAGGATTTAATTCCATGACAGGTTGTATCTATAATCACTCCCATTTTAACTCTGAGAAACCTTCTTTCCAAAGTGATATTCCACTCGACAACAAAAGCAGGTCACCCTCTAAGCTACAAGACAATGAAATCAGAAGCCAAAGTCAAGGGAGTACTGGCTGAGCTTGCTCTTTGCAATATTCTCTTTGAGCAAAGTATGATTTCTTATTGTACTAGACCCAATATTAATCAGAGAACTTTGTGAATACTACACCAGTCTAAGAAACGACCATCTAATCTAGATGAATTAAAACTATAATTAATGTTGCTGTGGCCTTGAGTGTTCATGCTGTTTAGTCTTTGCATTTTATCCGAAAGTCCTCTGCAGAAAATCTGATGTTCCTTTTACTTGTTTGCAAATTGAGAAACTTTAGAAACTATTTAACCTCTGTATAGTAGGTGTTGAATAAATGTTTGCTAAATGGGTAAGTACATACATTAATGAACAGGTGAGAGGATGAGAGTCTTATAAGTGACTTAGAAAGCCACACATGAATTCATTGTAACATATAAAATAAAAAAAAAGTGTTTCATGATGAGAGAAGAGGAGGGGGAGGGAGGGAAAGAGAGAAGAGAGGAGAGACTAAATGAGAGTATTTATTAGTAGGAGTAACTTCAGGAGATGCAAACTGAAGTCGATGGAAAAGAGCCTCTTCATGGACTATTCTAGAACAAACAAGGAAAAAGGAACAAAGGAAAGAATGAAGGGTGTGGATCAATGATCCAGGTGATTTCCATATGCATTTTCTTGGGTTCCAGGAACCTTTCCTACCCTCCCAATTGAGACTGGCATGTTTAGAGGACAAAGAAGCTTCTCAAGAGAAAAATGGTCACTCTTGGGGTAGAACTGTCTCACCTGAAGGGGGTAGAGGTATTTCTTCTCTTCTCTGAGTCAAGAACTCATGACCTGGACACACACCCTAACCAAAACAGGTCACTTGGCACTTTAAATTATATGATTCACATGAACTTTTACAAGGGATGCAGCTGTTCTCCTGGGTGTTTTCAGAAGAGCTTTCTCCAGGCACCCAAGGTGGGTCCTTAAACAGGTAGCAAAATGACAATGACGTGTAAGGATTGAGACAAAGGGCAAAGAGCCATTTTAGGGAGGTTAACCTCAGGACGATTTAGAGAAACAAATGAAAATAATTTCAAAATTCTGTAACCTCAGATGTTGGCAAAGAAAGATAAATCAATAATAGAGTAATAGAGAGAGAGAGAGAGAGAGACAAAAAAAATTCTGCATTACCAAAAATGCTTCCAAATTATTTCACTTTACTTTGAGGCGATTCAATTTTTTTCTACTTCCTCATTTCTGAGTTTACTGGTAGATGTGAGCCAATTCTCACCCGGTTGTCTTATTAAAAAGACTCACAACACAATTGGGGGGAAATTAATCAAAGAACCCAGTTCTTCTATCCAAGCTGTCACACCGCCCACTAAGCCTACAAATGGGAATTTCCATTGAAATAGTTGCAAAACAGTCTTTAGTACTTCATACTGTCTGTTAGTGGTCAGCTTCTCTCTTCAGTCAAACAGAATATTTTATTTTCTCTAATGAAACGGAAATTAAGTTATATCTTAAAAGAAGGGGATTTATTGTTTGTCTTTAGACAATAGACACTAGTTACCACAGAGTATTGAAATAAGTACAAGGAGAAAAGAAAGACAGAATTTCTCAAGCGTTTCTCACAGGGCTCCACTTCAGCTGGGTGCTCCCCCAGAAGCCTGTCCCTAGGCAGAAGAGCATTCTTGAGTCGTCCATATGCTGCTTCCTCTAAGAGATGTACAAAGCCCATTAAAATAGTGAAGGTCTTAGAACCCCAAAGCCAAGAAGCCCACTTAATCTCTTTTAACCCAATATTTCCAAAATTTATGAGTCTACAAAGCTTTTCAAATGTAGTTTCTACCGTAACTCTGTGGAATTAGTGATATGGAATATGCCTGGGGCATACTCCTATACAAGCACTGAAAACATGTCTGTGTGCACTCAAAGTCAAGCCCCTGAGACATGGAATCACTTAGAGGTAATCAAAGCTTTTGGTAGAGAAACATAACTTTGATGCTAAGAGCACGGAAGAAAGAAATTATATAGGCTGGGAACCATGTACCACAGCACTTAGGGAGAGTGGAGATGAGAAAGAACTGAAAAGAAATCAAGAAATGGGAAACAAAAATCTAATCATTGAATCCACTAGGCCATACTTTAACTTAATGTTTCTGATGGCACTAAAATTCTGATGACAAAATTTTATGGGCTAAAGAGTATTAAGACAATAATAATTTTCACTAAACCTATGGTACCTGGTACCGTCTAACACTGCTGCCCATCTGTTTTTGGAAATCTCCACTTCTCTGGGATTCTAGTGGAGAGAGTAGAGAGGCTCACGAGGCCTCTTGGATACTGAATTTCTCTTACAAAACAATAGTTTGCTGAACTCCACGCCAACTAAACAGATGGATTACATTTCCCTCTCAATGTGCACAAATTAAAAAATTAAAGAGAAAAAGTATTTGGTAATGTCAGCTTTGTATTTTGCTGGATCAGAAGCATTTAGGGAAATGGTTTGAAATGTCTGGCTAAAGCCCAGTGCCACCAAGCCTGCCTGGCTCTGGACACCAGTCCCATTGACTGAAAATTTCTATTAAGCAAACAGATGGGTGAGTGGTTTGTTGCTGACTTCCCTACAAGTGTGGAGTATGAAACGTAATATTCCTGGAAGGATAAACACTTCCTGCTTCATATTTTTACAAAGATGGGTAGAGACCCATTACCAGGACATTTTAGAAATAATATTAGCTGAGAAATTTTCTAAAGAGATTAACTTTATCAGTTAAAAGAGAAATTGAAAATGAAGGTCATAGCAACAACAAAAACAATGGAGAAATTGGGAATGTAAGGTCTGAACTGCCTAAAGTTCAACAACTATAATAAAATTGTTGAAATGGTCTCTGAAATAACATGATAATTTCACAAAATATTCACCAACAAAACCCAAGATGTGTGTGTGTGTACCTTTTCTAAATGAATAAAATTTAATTTAATAACATTTTTAATTTCATAGCAAAACTGAGAAGAAAGTAGTGTCCCTGCCCACTCTCCCACAATCTGCTCCAATGCCGTCATTTCCCTCTGTTGGTGAACTGGTGCAGAACTATGACCAAATGTCCAGAACTCACATTAGATGTCATTATGTGCATGATTTTAGTAAGAAGGTTACTCGGGGTTGTGGGCTATTTACATGTTAGTAACCTACAATACTGCTAAAAAAAAAAAGTACATTACTTCTGGATAGTTGAGGATACAGACACTGTAGTGTCATTTTTGAAAGAAATCATTTATGTTTTCATAGTGTATTTGATTTCAAGAAAAACTAAATCACACAAAAATTTAAGTTTTATGGACTTGATTCTGATGTCTTCCCAATAAGTAAGTCTCATAAGTTATCAAATAGTATTTGTAATTTGAACTGTGGAACTAATATCGTTTTCTGGATGTGGCCCATTCTTTCATAAGACAGCTAGGGTTGGGAAAGGCATACAATTGGAAAATCAACTCTGGAGTATGTGCTTTACATGAGATGATTAAAGTGACAAAGCAAAACCCAAGTTCACTCCTACTGTTTCATTTTTAATGTTCATTTGTGTGTGTGTGTGTGTGTGTGTGTGTGTGTGTGTGTGTGTGTGTGTGGTGTATGTGTGTATGGTGTGTGTATGTATGGTGTGTGTGTATGTGTATGGTGTATGTGTATATGGTGTATGTGTGTATGGGGTGTGTGTGTGTGATGGGGGGTATGGTGTGTGTGTGTGTGTGTATGTGTGTGTGTATAGTGTGGGGGTGGGTGGGAGGGGTATATGTGTCTGTGTGTGTGTACCCATGGGGGCCAGATCCCATGAAGTTGAAACTGGGACATTTGGGCTGGGAACCGAACTTGGATCCTCTGGAGGAATGACAAGTGTTTTGAACTGCCGAACCACCTCTCCAGCTCCCATTTCTTCTGTTTCTATGTCAAGTTGGAATCTTGAGTGTGTCAATAATGTGTCTCCTTTTTAAAAAGGATGCCAAGATGTATTCATGCCATGATTTTTGTACTAATATTCCAAAGATTGAATGGAGCTCTGTCTCATGATCTAGTTACTGGACAAGTTATATTTAAAAGAAAGCTTAGAAAACCTAATGACCAGTTAAGACTGAGTCATTAACTAATACCCAATGTATACATGTCTGGCCTTAACTTTCTTCAGATATGTTTCTCAAAATGATGACTGCCACATGCCCCTTTCCACTCAGAGCCCCTGTTTCACTGAGAAGTATTTGGGAACACTGTACACAATATTAGCAATCAACTGAGAGAACTAGGCAGTGACGCATGGCGTCTGAACTGGGACAGAAGCTTTCTGTGTATGATAGTTCCTTTGACTCTATTACTAATCTAATTGTTGATTTTGTGCTTCATAAAAGAATAACTGAAAATGCTTCATTTTTAAAATCAAAGAATATGGTTCTTTTAAGATAATGTGATATTTCATCGTAATTCATGAATACTTTCCCTGCCCCTGCCCCCTCTTTCTCTCTCTGATTGTTGCCTTTCCAAATTCTTTTCTCTTACCCTTGGAATAGTTTTTCTCCTCCAGTTTTGGTTCATATTTGGTTGAAATTGTCCTATTTTGGTTCTGCATTACAGCACTTGGCTCAGGTGTGGTTAGTCAAGCCCCTGAGACTGCCTCTCATGCTTCACCCTCCTGCCCATGAAAATAAGAGGACATTGGCTTCTGATCAAATTTTGTCCAAATTCTATTTTCAATTACACAAACCACCATGTACTATGACATTTCATTCACAACGAGACTCTTGTTACAGAAAATTCTACTGTTTTTAAAATTTCTTTTTATTAGACCCCGTGATTTCTTCTTATTAAGTCATCTTTATCTTCTGAGACTGAACAAGGACTAGTGGTTTTGTTCTATTTATTTATTTCTTTTTCTTCTTTATCATAAAGACAAAAAGTTGTCAAACAATAAATAATTACCTGGGCAACATGAAGAGAAGAAAAAGGCTAGAAAATGACCTCAGATTCCCCTCCTCAAGCTTTGCTATACCAATCCTCTCACTGAAACATGAGTTGTGAGGTAAAGGAGGAAAGGGGTACAACTGAAAATTCTCTCAGTCCATGTGTACTTATGTTCACAGCAGTAAGACAGAATCTACTCCAAATAGTGGTCCTCTGATCTCCACATTGCATACACTCACACATACACATACATGCCCACACAAGCAATATTAAAATTGAGAAAAGAAAAGTGAAAACTTGATGTTTATAATTTTTATATTTCTAATTAAATTATAAATACTATAATTAATATGATTATAATGATTTTTCAAGTACTGTGATAATTACTGTGTTTTAGGTATGTACACTTCATAAAGTTTTTTAAGGAATATATTTGAGACAACCAAAATAAACATACATTGTAATGAACATAGAATACTAAATTTCATGTGTATTTTTTTAGATTATTTTATTTTTAAACACTGATTTTTTTTTTAATTTACAACCGTTGAGTTTCATTGAGGGAGACAGAGATTAAGATTTAAACTTTTCATCTTTCCTCTTATGATCCTGTCCTTTATAGCTATGCTTACAATTGTTAATAAGATGTACAAATTCAACTCTTTTTGTTTTCACTGACTTTATACTAATATTTCTAACAAATAAGTAATACTCCCTGTCATGGTGTGTGCTATTGTTTGGATTTTGAATGTTTGTTAAAGTCCATGTGTTAAAAGCCTGGTCCTTGAAAGATGCTGTAGCAAGTGGTGGAGTCATGAGGCCTTAAGCAAGAGCCTCGGGCCATTAAGAGCTTTTGTTAGAAAAGCATGATGGGAACTCAGCTTCTTTTTTCTGTATCCTCCCAATGAAGGAAGTGACTTGGCTATGTCAGTTATTACTGTTATATGTTGCTTCACCCCAGACCTAAAGCCACAGCGATTACACCATGGAACCTTCAAAACTATGAGTCCAGGTAGATTTTTGTCTCTTTCTATGCTGATCATCTTAGATATTTTATTACAGCAATGGAAGGTTGGCTAACAACACACACACACATACGTATTAGAGACTCTCTACATCTACAATCAGACAACATTCACAGCGAGTCTGTTAGTCACTTTTGCAAAGCTGTGCTCCATGCTCGATATTCCTGAGCGAACAGCTTGGAGGGGAAAAGGTTTATCTGGGCTCATAGTTTCCAAGGTTATAGTCCATGGTCCTTGACTCAACTGATTCTAGTCCCATCACAAGGCAGACATCATGGCAGAGGGGGGGAGTGCTGGAAGAGGCTGTTCACTTCACAGCACAGAGGTAGCAAAGAATACGGGAAGGGATGAAAGACCAAGTGTAACCTTCAAATGCATGCACCAAGGAATTCATATCTCACAGCTAAGCGGTATCTCCTAAAGTTTTAGAATGTCTCACTACAGCACTTTCCGCTGGGACCAAGCATTGAGCAAATGAACCTGTGGATGACATTTCGAATTCAAACCATTGTACTCCATTACAGAACAGTATTAGTAGCTATTACTTAATAGCTATTATTAATCAATATTCTTTTTGTGTATTGTGTTTGTCTCTGTGTGTGTATGTGTAGTATGTGTGTGTTCATTATTGTGTGTGAAAGCAGGCACATGCTATGTGCCTCTGGAGCTCCAAGAATAAATTCAGACAACGTCAGGTGTGAGTCCTCACTTTTACCTCATTTGAGACCAGGGTTTCTCTTTTGCTATTTGCTGCTCCATATGGCAGGCTAAATGCCCCATAGGCTTCTGGGGTTTCTTCTTTTCCCACCTCCAATCTGCCTATAGGAACCCTGAAATTATAGACAAGAACTGTTATGCATAATTTTTATGAGACTTCTGAGGATTTGCAGATACTCACACTTGTTCAGCAAGCACTTTGCCCTGCTAATCCATCTCCTCAGCCCAAATTCTTTTTTTCTTTTGCAAAATCAGTGTCATTTCAGGGGCTGGACACTGGCTTTTGCACTTGAAACACAGCAACTACCCCCTGAACTAAATTCTTCATCCCCCTCAATACTCTTATCTCTAATTGTTTCAGACTTTTAAGGAACACGTGAAATTTTTGTATATTTATCATTTTATTCATTCACCACATTTCCATCACTCATAACTTTTTCAAAGCTGATTTTCTTAGAATTCTCCTACATTTTCTCATTATAATATCATTTGTGTAAGACTCATAGGTTTAATCTAATGGACAAAATGCCTGCTGGATGTTAATAAAATATAGTAAACATGGTCTTTTTGGAATTGGAATAACTGTCATTCAGCAGTAGTGAGAATGAAATGTCATTTTCAAGGTAGCATAGGCACACGTCCACATAAAATGTGTGGCAATGAGGTTCAAAGGTGCTGAGGGAGATGAGGTAAACTTCCTGGCAGGCACAGGTCAGATAAGGTTAATTATACAGTGCTTACAAAAGGTTGAGTTTAGGTCAGAGACACAGGCTAATAGGAACATGAAGGCTGGATTGTTCTAGGAAGATGGAGGCGGTATGATTTTTTTTAAATCTTTCTGAAACTGTATAAAAAAGAAATGAAGAAAGGAATCCCAAATTTAAATGTATGCTTAGCATTGTCAACAAAGCTAATTTATAGTTTATTCCTATTATCTGTAGAAGACACACGCTGGGGGAAAATTCCCTGTTGCTGAGATCTGGATTGTATCAACACCCATGTGAGAAGAAGCAGAAGAAAGGCACCCAACAATTGATGGAGAAGAGAATCCTCAGATAGCTAATAGTATTAATTTTAAAGCACAACAGGCTGATTTGAGGATAACAAGTTAGGAGCTTAGTTGTATGTTTTCATTAAAAAAAAACAATTTAATTACAATAATTCCTTCATTTTGTGTGGGAATGGGTGGGTGGATATGTGCATGTGCTTGTGGACTCTTTCCCCCTTCCATCCTGAGTGTCAAGAGTAAAGTTTAAGTTATCAGGTTTGGTGTCCGGGGCCTTTACCCACTGAGCCATCTTGCCTGCATTCTGTACAAGTCTCTACTGCTGTTGTCACTTATCACTAATTTAATGTACTTTGAAACAAATAAATTATTTCAGGAATGTGTAGGTTAAAAGTCCTGTGGGCTTAGATAACTTTTCTGTTCCAAGTCTAGAAGACCAAAATCAAAGATGTCCCTGGAGCTGAAATCTTCTCTGGAAGCTCTTAGGGTGGGTGTGCCTCCAATCTTGTCCACTTCGTTGGCAGGATTTCACGCAGTTGTTGGAATGAAGTCCCTGCTTCCTCACTGGCTACTGGCCAGGGCTAATTGTCACCTTCTGAAACTACTCATCTCCTTGGCTACTGTCCCTTTCTTCCATCTTCAAAGGCAGCAGGGACAGGCTAGTCTTCTCATAATTCAAATATATCTGAGGTGTTCTGTGCTGAAACTCAACTCTGGCTTAAGTTTGAGAAACTTATATACAGAAAGGCTTTGGGGTGAGATTTCAGTCCACATTGATAATTCAAAGTAATTTGCATGAATTTGAAGTTAATTGATTATAACTCATCATCTCTGCAAAGTCCATGCACAGGTAGGGTCAAATTACTGCCCCAGTGAGTACACAGGAGACAGAAATCTTGTGGGTCTGCTCTAGAATTTTGTTTATTGCAAGAAGCTCAGTAGTTTCTGAGAGCAATCTGGGGCACATGAACTTGAGAATGTAAATTAGCTAGAGTTCTTTCCAGGAAGTCACACAATGAGAAACTAATGAATAGAAATAAACTTAAAAGGATGTTGGCAAAAACAGAAAAAAAAATAGTTAAATGAAACGGAAATATTTAAAAATTTAAAATGCATAAACGAAAACAAAACTCTAGATAAACAGGGGATGATAAGGAAATACTAAAAATTACAAAACAAGTCCATGTGTTTGTGCTTTTGACAAAAACACCAGCAGGCAGCTATCTCCTAGGGAAACAGTGAGCAGCACAAAGATTATGCTGAAATGAAAAACTATCCAACTTGTTAAACAATATATGATAAGGAGCAACATCCCTACAGGAAAAGAAATCCTGGTAGAAATAATGTGCCCAGAACGACTAATGAGTTAACAACTCAGCATCAGACTGAGTCATAAAACATACTAGAATTCCATGATTGGGTTAGAATTTTGGAAATGAGGTAACATGATGCAGAAGTGAATCTGAACTGAAGCAAAAATTATTTCAGAAATAAAAACTAAACAAAAGGAAATGTACAAGTAACACAGTAGTCAAGATTATGAGAGGAAGGAAAGTGAAAGACAGAGATATTACTTGAAGCTGGAAAGACATGAAGAGATTAAAAGTAACTGAGACAGTAAGAAATGTTGCACAGAAACAGAGAAGGCAAAACGGATGGATGGATCCAGTCCCTTACATAGTCTCAGGACGGAGGGTGCAGGTATGTGAAAAGCAACTCAACCCACACAGAGAAAGCTAGTCTCTAAAAAAGTACAACACATTGTAAGGTCACATTGCTCTTACGTCCTTGATTGTCTGAGAATACTCACTCAGAACACTCAATGTTCATACATATTGCAAAAATCACGGATTTTAAAGGGAAGGAAAAAAAAACAGAGAAAAGAACAACAATGATCATTCATAGGGAAAATTAGATTTTTATTCATGTTTTAGACAATAATAATTTGTGCAATAAGGAAATGAAACAATGGTTTAAGAAAACGTATACTTAAATGTTACCTGTTTACCTAAAATTAAGCAGTAATTAAAAGTGAAAGAGTCTTTGTAATGCATTCTTGAGTGAAGTGAATACCATAATTCAAAAACCTTAGGAGATGATTAAGAATAGACAGGGAAATCAGTGGACCCCAGCAGTCCCCCAGAGTATAGTCGTTCTGAGGATGTTGTTGCAGAATGAAGTAAAACTTCTGATATATGATGGGATATTAATTCTATCATCCCCTTGTAGCCTTAGGATCAGAGTTAGAATAAAGAGATGGATACAGAACTCTTTAGAAGAGGTTGGGTGATAACTCAGTGAATTGTGAAAAGAAAATCATGAGATTCCTTATATACATAATATTCACATAAGCATATTCACATACATTTCCCTCTCCTGCCAACCAAAAGGCATAGATAAAAGAGAATCATGAGCTCTTGGCAACTCGCTTAAGGTATTGAAGTATCACTTCCCACTTAAACCAGAGCTTCAAAGAGAAGAGGAATTTTCCAGTTCTGAAGAACAGGGTGGATAAACATGAATACTAACTATCACAGAAGACTCAGGACATGCCAGACGATGTAAAAACCCAACTGGACAAGTTTCCACAAAATTACTTGAGTTTCAGAAATAAAGTCCTTGCCTAGTTCAATCTCCAAGACCAAAGCAATAATACCAGGATCCATCACACCTGTAGACATCACCCTGAAGACTGGTGCATAAAAGGGAAGTATAATCAGACAAATATCGTGACTTGTGTATGTAAACAATACCCAGCAAACAAAAAGCATATGAAAGACTATCTCTTTGAGGAGCATTTTTTGCTGAATATAGAGAAAAATTAATATTACTGTTTTATAATTTCTTCTGAACCAAAAACATCCAGGAATTGAAATTCAGTGACTTACAACATCCAAGACTCTCAGACATGAGTAAGAAAAGAACCCATGAACTGTATGTTTGCATACGTGTGTGTGTTGCGTGTGTGTGTGTGTGTGTGTGTGTGTGTGTGTGTGTGTATGCACAAGTGTGTGCAGGTACACATATATGTAGATTAGAGAGTAATCTCCAGTTGTTCCCCAGCTGTCACTCACCATTTTTATTTATTTTGGGACAGTATAACATTGACCTAAAACTCACCAAGTAAGACAGGTTGGCTGGACAAGGAGGCCCAGAGTTCCTCCTATCTCCATCTCCCCAGGAATGGGACAGCCACTATGCCCAGCTTTTTCATTTTTTTTTTCATGCTTGCAAGACAAGCACCTTCTTGACTGGGCCGTCTCCCCAGTCTGTGATGTGTAATCTTGCCATGGTCCTAAACATTCTGATCAAATGTCTGTGCTCAGCTATGTACTAATTAGCAAGAAACACAGCCGGCAAACCACAATGACTCTGAGACTGGGATCACCAAACGCAGGCTCTTTGAAACTTCCAGGGTAAAATATTTTGATTCCTCACCAGAACTGGAAGGATGAGAAAGAAAGGGAGGAGGGCATTAGTACTCCTATACTAGTAGGAGTATATTAGTAGTAGCCTGAAGAGCGCTGCTTTTAAAAACCGTTGAGACAAGAGGGCTGTGTCTAACACTGCACACTTGGGTGACAAAGCTATGAACGACAGGATGGAGTAGTTGCTATAAAAGCAGAGCAGCTGCCTTTGGGTCCATTGCAAACTGTGGCTGAAGGTTTCCTGTGTCCACCTGGCTCTTGCAGCTGCTCAGACCCAAGTAAACACACAGAGGCTTATATTAATTAAAATTGTGTGGCCTAATGGCTCAGGCTTCTTGCTGTCCAGCTCCCACATCCCAAATGAACCCATCTCTATCAATCCATAAGTTGCCACGTGGCTTGCGGCCCACCGGCACTCTTACATCTTGCTTCCTCTGTGTCTGGCTGGCGACTCCTCTCCCCGTCTTCCCAGAATTCTCTTCTCTGCTTGTCCTGCCTATACTATACTGCCTGCCTGGCTGCTGGCCAATCAGTGCTTTATTTATCAACCAAATCAGAGCAATACATTCACAGCATACAGAACGATATCCACAGCAGAAAACTGTGGCTGGAGCCCACATAGAGGTATTTCTGGGATACCAGGCAAAGTTCCCTTCTATGACCTGGGTGGTGTTCACGAGGGCATTTACTTTGTCATAAAGCATTGACTTAGACATCCTTTCTCTGAGGATTTCTAGCAGAGCACTGATGACATTTATTGTCTCCCCCACTCCTGGCACCCATCTCCCCCACACATGCATGTGCCTGTGTGTGTGTGTATGTGTATGTGTACAAACTTTGAGAAACAGTGCCTCACATTCCATGTTCCATTATAGATTACAAATTGCTTTCATATTCTTACATTATTTCCATAATTTAATGGCATTTAAAGAGAAATCATTATTTTTGCCCTTTTAACTATAAAGAAATCACACCTAAAGTTTGAGGTTACAGATGAAGAGAGATTAGGAGCTCTGGCTCCTCCAGCTTTCTTAAATCCTAGGTAGTGTACCCTGTCTACACACACATCATACAGATACACACTTCCACATGTGAAGAGTTGATATTGATAAGCAAATTCTGTAGTAGAATATTTTAAGGTATGTTACTTTTGTTCATGTTGCATTTGTTTAACTCTGTGAAGCTGTGTTATAAAACACCTGATGGTCTAATAAAGAACTGGCCAATAGAAAAGCAGAAGAAAGGATAGGTGGGGCTGTCAGGTAGAGAGAATAAATAGAACGAGAAAACTGGGAGGAGAGAGCTAAGGTCTAGGAGTCAGAGAAGGAGGAGGACTCCAGAGGCCAGTCACCCAGCTACACAGCAAGCCACAGAGTAAAAGTAAGATTTACAGAAGTTAGAGAATGGGAAAAGCCCAGAGGCAAAAGGTAGACGGGATAAGTTAAGGAAAGCTGGCTAGAAACTAAGCCAAGCTAAGGTCAGGCATTCCTAAGTAATAATAAGCCTCCGTGTGTGATTTATTTAGGAGATAGGTGACACCCTCCCGAAAAAGAACACAAACCACCAACAATAAAATTCTGTAACTTAGATTCTGTGACTGTGCCTGCTCCACCATTCCAAACGCTGTTTTCATAGCACAAATACATCTACATCATTTCCTACTATAAAGATATCACCAAGTATCCAAAATGTGTGAGTGCTGGAGTTTCCAAAGGATGCTTTCATATCCTCTCTCATGCTGTCCATTGAATACATGGTAGTTATGCCCATCACTGTACTTCAGTGTTAACAAACCAGCCTCATTAAAAAGAGATAAAGACAAAAGATAACTATTTAACCTCTATTTTTCAGTCCTGTTTTGTGCGTGAGGAAAATGACTAAGAAAGCTTAAGAAACTTATACTCACACCCAAATATTTCAAAATAGAGTTTTTCTCTGGGATTGTGTCATGAGAAATATTAATTGTCATTGTGTTAACTCCACAGGGGCTTAGTACATGGTAGATCATAGAAAAGGAAAGATATTGCTGTTAATTCCACGAGTGTAAAAATACTATGGCAGTCTTTCTAGAGAATTGCACACAGGTGATGATGATCAAAGAATAGAATCCCAGGAATAAAGAAACATGTAAAGAATTAGTATGAATTATTTTTTCCAAGTTTAGAATTCCAAGTTCAGTTCTTATATGAAGCTTGACAACAATATTTGTTTATCCAGTTAGTGAGTGTGGGAGGATTCCCAGAACTCTGTGGAGTCACGTAGCACTCCTATTTTTGGCAAGCTCACCTTACCCAATGTCTCTATAATACGTTGCTAAACCAAGCAGCAAGGAAAGCCTTCCTTATAAGCCTGCCCTAGGCTCCTGGAGGACCATGAAGGTGACATTGCAACAACTCACTATAAACCAGCAGACACAGGACCCAGACAAAGATTTATTGCAATACATAATGTAATATCAGTGGAAATTATTTTTCCAGCGTAGTCAGTGACTCACAACACACAAGCAGTTATAAGATGGCAGTTGTTAATTTAGGATATCTTCCTTCTGGACAATAATTTCTGCCATAATCATTTCAAAGTAAATGTTACATTGAAACAAAAAAAAAAACGTTTTACTTATTCTCAACTATCAAAGATTTCCCCTTAATTTGAATAAAATGTCATCTTATTTTTTTTTTACATTATTGATCAAGTATTTACTATCCAACATATAAGAAAGGTGGGACACTCACACTAGGTTTACAAGACCACATGGTATTACTGCTGGCAGTTCACATGACAAATACTTTCTCAGTAAGACTATATTTACATGAGGCAAGTGATTTTAACCACAATGTATTATTTGGCCTCAGATATCCTTTCTACACTCTATTTTGTCTTGGCTTGGCCAATGGAGTGAAACAAGTACGCCAAGGAGTATATCACAATACTGGGAAAAGTAAAAAAATTACTGAGAGTTATGAAGAACAATGCTTGTGTTACTGCGGAACTGATCCTGACCACTGGTAATCTAAATGCTCCTTACATTTCTTTATTTCCTGAACCTATAAATCCAAAATAAAGTATAAATAAAACCATCTTGATTGCAAAATTAACATTTTTTATTCAATAAAATGATGTTTGCTGAAAATCATAAGGAAACTAGAAAAACAATGTATTTGCATCTAGATTTGGTCACCAGCAAGAGCAAATTCCATAATTCGTTATGGTTGAAAAGCATTCTTTCCTCAAAAGAATGATACTCAACTTCATATGAAAAAACAGAAAACCTAGGATATCTAAAACAATCCTTTACAATAAAGTAACTTCTGGAGGCATCATCATCCCTGACTTCAAGCTCTTCTATAGAGCTATAGTGATAAAAAAAAAAAAAAATCAGCTTGGTATTGGCATAAAAACTGACATGTGGATCAATGGAATCAAATTGAAGATCCTGACATTAACCCACACAATACATTCTGATCCTGGTTTGCCCTCCCTCATCTCCACCCAGATCCTCCCCACCTCTCCACCCATCCAATTCCACGACTTCTCTCTTTCTTCAGAAAGTAGACAAAATTTAAAAAGCAAGACTAAAACAAAACAAACAAAAAACCAAAGGAAACAAAAAAGAAGGAAAAAGCAGCACATACAAAGACACACACACCACAGAGAGAGACAGAGAGCCCATAAAAAAACACAAAAATCAGAAACAGTAATGTATAAGTGAAAGACAAACATTATGAGATGAAATTTTTCCAAACATGCCACTGAGATTGTTCTGTGTTAGCCATCTACTTCTGGGCATGAGACACCTCCTTTTTTAGGTTAGGGAAATTTTCTCCTGTGATTTTGCTGAAATATTCTCCATGCCTTTGACCTGCTTTGACCTGGGTTTCTTCTCCTTCCTCTAGTCCTATTATTCATAGATTTGGCCTTTTCATGCTGCTCCAGATTTCCTGGATGTTTTGTAACTGGATTTTTTTAGACTTAACATTGTCTTTGACCGAGGTATCCATTTCTCCTACCTTTTCTTCAATATTTGTGATTCTCTCTTCCATGTCTTATCCTCTGTTGGTGAGACTTACCTCTGAGGCTTTTGCTTGACTTCCTAAATTGTTTCTTTCCAGTTTTACCTCAGTTTGGGTTTTCCTTACTGAGCCTACTTCTACTTTTATGTCTTGAGCTGTTTTTGTTATTTCATTACGCTGTTTGTGTTTTAACAGACTTCATTAAGAGATTTAGTCATATCCTGTTTAAGTTTCTTGAGCATAGTCTTAAGAGCTATTTTGAAATCCTTGTCTTGTACTTCAGCTATATTTCATTTCTCAGGGTCTACTGTGGTGCATGATTGCCAGGTTCTGGTGGAGATAAATTTTCTTAGCTGTTAATGATTGTGTTTTTGTACTGTTGTCTAGGTATCTGGGGTTGGTATGACTGTAATTCAAGATGTTAATATCTAATATTGCCTTTTTAGGTGGATGTTCAGATCCTTATCTTCTGTCACCCTCTTGGATCATAGGGAAGTGTGGATGTTGTGGGTTTCTTTGTAGGAAGTGCTTCTATGGGCTGATGAGTTGCAGAGGAGGGTAGATGTGGGCTAGAAAAGGCTGAGAAAGGCTTCAGATAGGAGCCAAGAGGATCCTGTTCACACCTGGAACTGGGTCCACAGGGAGTTGGAGGTGTGGTGGGAAAGGGAGGGGCGTTCTTCAAGTAAGTTGCAATAAGGCAAAGAATTATCTGGAGAGACAGGGAAGAAAGGGCTAGAAGGACCCTGAATCTGCATCAAGAGCTCCATTCTCTGGCGAAGGGAGTTGAGGTGGAAAGAAGGGCCCCTGTGAGCAGGGTATTACTGCTGTGGAATAATTCTTTTGTACACTGTAAAGATTTATCACTTGAAATGGTTTCATAAAATGCTGATTGGCCAGTACCCAGGCAGGAAGTATAGACGGGGCAACCAAACTAAGAATGCTGGGAAGAGGAAGGGTGGAGTCAGGAGTCACCAGCCAGACACAGGGGAAGCAAGATGAGAATGTCATACTGAGCAAAGGTACCAAGGTACATGGCTAAACATAGATAAGAATTACAGGTTAATATAAGTGTACGAGCTAGCTAGTAACAAGCCTGAGATAATGGCCAAGCATTTATAATTAATATAAGCCTCGGTGTGATGACTGGGGAAACAGCTGCTGGGTATTCCTGAACTGGCAGATGGGAGAGAACTGTCCATCAACATGTTACTGTGCTGAGGGTAACAATGGAGAGATGATAATGGAGGACAGGAAGTGTAGAGTGATTCCCCTACTTGAGTCCTTTCTAATATGGCCAGCGAGGTCCCCAGTAAAAAGTGTTTTTAGGTATTGAGGGCTGACACAAAGGAAAGGGATGGACTAGAAGGGAGTGCTGAGAGGGTCTGCATGAAGGAGGAAAGTTGGGTCAGCTGCAAGGGTTGCTGGAGTCCTCAAGGAACAAAAGCTGGGTGGGAGGACCAGCCCTCCAAGTGGTTTGCTACAGCACTGGCGATAAGACTGGGAAAATTGGCCGGGCGGTGGTGGCTCACGCCTTTAATCCCAGCACTCGGGAGGCAGAGCCAGGTGGATCTCTGTGAGTTCGAGGCCAGCCTGGACTACCAAGTGAGTTCCAGGAAAGGCGCAAAGCTACACAGAGAAACCCTGTCTCGAAAAACCAAAAAAAAAAAAAAAAAAAAAGACTGGGAAAATTGAAATTTAGGACAGGAAGGAGACTAAAGATGGCCTATCATCTTCCCAGGCTGTCACAGTCACCCAGAAGTCATTTTTCTAGTATTTATCAATCTGAATGACAGCTTATGAAATAAATTCTTAGCAAATTTTTCTTGTTTTTATTGAAGCCTGAACAATAAGAAAAGCAGGGTTATGGTTATTAGTCATTCTGTTTTTGCCACAAGATAACAAACCATTTATAGCATATAAAAGGTAGAGACATGAGTGACAGACCAGCCCGGGAAGACTTAGAGCTACTTGAAGTTAGTAATTTAACATTGTGATTAGTGACAATTATGATTTCCCATAAAGTACGAATCAGAGAAAACTCAGTTTTTTAAATAACTGGTTTTGTTCTTTAATTTTTTATGTAAATAGATGTAATCCAAAACACTTTTAATATCTGCACCAAACCTGACTTTACTAATTTTTAAGATATCCAAACACAGAGACTGTTGCCTGAACTCTGTGTAGTCTACACACACACACCTCAACTAGTGACAGATGGACTCCCAAGCACCAAAGGTCAAAAGTTCTCACAGGAAAACCTTCCAGGAAGATATTCTTACCTGGTCACACAACTATTTTAGCAAATCCTAATTACTTACAGCACCTTTTCTTAGAATTGACACAAGTAGAAGTCTTTGCACGGGTTATCTAACTCTTTACATACTTCTAACAAGATGCAACTCCACATATCAGACAGATGCCTGCAATTAATCCTAACCCATAATATCCACATACCTTGAGAAGAGTCCAGATATTTTGGCTTTTCATATTTAACCCTATCCAATAATGGGAAACCTATTCCCAATTTTTTTCTCAAAAGTGATTGGTGAGAAACACTGTACCAGTGAGTGTGGAGCAAAGGAAAGGCTTCTGTGTTCACTGACATTTTCCTAAATGATTTATTGCAAACTAGTGTGAGGCTGAAAGTCAAATGTACTACACTGGCCATTTTCAGAGCTAGAGAACCATGAGATATTTCAGATACTGACATTTACATTCTGGAATTGTCTGGCCTGCGGATGGAGAGAACCAGCAGTAGAGATAACAGCCCAGTTCACGCAGCTCTGCAAAGTGTGTATGTTGGCTAATAAGTCTCACGTGTTTTGCTTAGAATGATTTGTAAATGACCTTTCTTTGAGTACTATCAACAAAGCAGTGACAAAATGAAAATCAAAGGAAGAAAATCTTTACTATATGGATAGTCTTCTGCGAAAGAAAAGATGGTAGAAAGTTTAAACATTGTTTAGCCGTTCTGGATTTTATTGTTTTGATAGCTGGCAAGGACAGCCCGTGTTTTGAAGCCTGTATATAGTAATCATTTCAAGAGAGCACACTGATTATTTCTATATTATATATTGCTTTCAGTGGGAATCAATCCTAACATCAAGCCATTGAGAAAATAATAGGCAAATTTAGTGCTTTAATTATGGTGAAATCCTCTGAAATCATTTTGTATGTTAATTTTTAACAAATTATTGGTCCATTAATTTTGTTCATTTTAAAAATGCTCTTAAATGGGTAAGAGAGTTTGCTATTCCCAAAGTGATTACTCCAGGGTACATACTGAGAAAGAGGGGGAAGTTGAGGGAGTTATATGATTTCCAATTTTAACATAAAGCAACAATCATTAACACTATATAACAGCAGCTTAAGAATTCAGATCCATATGAGAAGAAAACTGTCTAGAAACTCATTCACTTGTGGTAACATGGCAGGATGATTCAGTGGGGGGAGAAGAATTCGTAACACAAATGATGTTGGAACAAAAGGATAGCTATTATTAAAGATGATAGCTTGCATACTCAGTTCATCCCATATGCAAATCATAAATAAGCATGGGCCTTAGACATCTTATAAAAATCAAAACTAAATATTTGTAGAAGAAAACACAAGTTAAGCTATTTTCTTAAGCAGAGAGTTCTTCGATGTAGATCCAAGTGCCTTACCCACAAATGTAAAAAAAAAAAAAAAAAAAAAATGATGAGCTTGACTTCACTCAAATTTAACACTTGATTTTCAAACAATAAAATTAAGAAAATATAGGGACCAGAGGGGTACATTTTTGCAAAGCTTGTATTGTAAGGGCTTAGATCTAGAACATATTAGTTATCTATTCTGCATGTTGAACTGTTCCAATACTTGGCATTTTAAATCAAGACACCGTGGAGTTTCTGAAGGTCAAGTATCTGGAAGTGACTTCATTGATTAAGTGCCTCTGGGTAAAGGTTCCAGTAACTCTGCTGGCCAAACCTTCGGCCATCTGGAAGTAGTATGTGCTTCCATGCTCGCTCATTTAGTTGTTAGCAGTCCCGCGATCCTTTCCACCAGCCATCTAATTGACCTTATGACATGTGTTCTCATGAGAGAGTGAGAGGTAAGAGGAAGAGAGAAGGTGGGCAGCTGAACAAGATAAAAGTCACTATCTCATATAATCTAACATTGCAAGTGACATACATCATCTCTGTCGTATGTTGTGGACTCTGTTGGTCAGACAAATCTAGTGACAATGTAGAAGGCACTACAAGAGAGTGAGTACCAGAAGACTGGCTTGACTATCATACATAACGACAAAAGGACTCATTAGGTTCAATAATAACAGAAATGACGCAATGAGGAAAGATCAAAGTAGTCCTCAATAGAAAAAGTCACATAAGTGGATTTAAAAATACCTAAGAACACACAGAACATTATTAGGCATTATATGATCATGAGATATCGTTTAAATTAACACTAGAATGACAATATTCAAAGACTGTCAAATGCTCAGAAAAACTGGGACCTTCATTCCTTGCTGATGGGATGTAAAATGGTACAATCCCTCTAGAGAATAGCTTGGCAGCTTTTAAAAGTTAAACATCTACTTGCCATGTGACTCAGCAATTCTAGTCTTGGCTAGTTGTACAAAGAAATGAAGGCATGTAGTCAGGCAGAGGCAGGCACACTAGTGTTTTTCATTTACACATAAGCATCATTTGGTTAGAAATGAAAATGCTCATCTGTCAGTGATTAGATAGGGAAGCACAACTTCACATACACGCAATGGAGTAATAACCAAAAAAAAAGAGTGACTGGTCCATCTAGTTCATTGACTGTGTGTTGAAAGGCTATGTGAAAGAAGCCATTTCCCAACTCCGGTTTGACTGTCCTAATAAATACACATACTGAATGCTTAAACCAACAAAAGTGTATTATTTTACAAGTGTCTTACATTGGGCTAAGTCAAGGTATCCAAATGACTTTGGAGGCTCTACATGAAAATCTGTTTTTCTAACCTTTGACATCTAAAAGTTTTGTGTGATTCAAACAAAGTCATAAGGATTGAGATATGTACATCTTCCAGGAACTTTTTATTCTGCTTACCATATCTCTTAGGTGAAATGTCTATAAGAAAGAAAAACATAAAAACAAAGCTAAATAGATAAAAATTGTGTCAGTGGTTATTTTCGGTGGGATGGGGCATATTTCATTGAAAGCAGACACAGACATTTGTGGTGTGTAAAATTAGTCTGGGGTCATATTTGCAAAATTCTGAATTTTACTAAAACTCCTTAAGTTGCACACTCACTGGATCAATTTTATGAGATAGAAAATATTCTTTAAAATATTTTAGATGAAATAAAAATAAAATAATCCATTGATGTAGTTGGCACTATTTAAATGAGCATCGATTAATAAAAAGCTCTTATTTGAGATTTTAACTTCTGATTAATTTGTTTTCTCCTAACCAGTTGAAGGAGTATTTTGAGTCCATTAATAACAACTAGTAGTTACATATAATGTAATGTATATCCCTTAACTAAAGTGAGCAATATTGTTGTGGATGGTAAAAAACTTCTCCATTCAAAACAAGAGGAAAACAAAGACCTTTCTTTGAATCCCTCCAACACATGAATTATGACTAGGCAGATAGACATGCCAGAATTGGTTCTTACAGCTTCATCCCATCATATCCAAAACCGATGATTCATTATTAAGAATCATACCACAACCCATTTGTCAATTAATTTTTTCTCATAAAGATCAGTTGTTTGGTAGTTTCCTTTGCTGGTCATGAATCAGAACTCTGAAAATTCTGTCTTTTATAAATGTGTAAACTAATATACATAGACTTAGTCACTTAAAAGACTATGCAGTTGAGATATATTTGTTTTGGAAATACTCAGAGTTGCTTTACCTTTTGCCCCTTTCTTATTAATGACTCATTAATTTATTCTGATGTGTCTCAAAGTTATGAATGAGTCAGCTTGGCTGAATTGTGGGAATGGTGGGTGGTACCACAGGAAGTCTGATGCTGGCATGTTTAACTGTAGATGTTAATGTCTCGCAGTGGTTATTCCCATGATGACATTCTGCTTTTACTTTATTCCTTAAGGTCTCTGATAACTGGGGGTGTAATGTCTGCGGGCTGATTTAAAATGAAGAGATGCAAGGAGAAGGTGTTACGGGGCTCCAGAAGCATCTATTAAAGCTTGCCAAAGCAATGAGGAGGAGAGGGAGGGCTCTGACGGGCATGCTCATACGACCGCACCCTGAAGTACAGGCATGTAAAAATCAGTGCCTACTTCCCTAAATGCTATCCATAAATAGGCGAAGAAAGTTGAACTACTTAGCATATTTCCTTCCTTTTATTATTTCTTAACTCCAATATTTCAAACGACTCTGTTTTATGATTGAAGACATTTCAAAATCTCTTGGCACTGGTGGCCATGTGATTCAGAAACCCTAGATTTCTTTTCTGATATATTCACTTTCAGAAAGAAAAAAAAATTATCACGAATGCAGGAGCCATTTTCTTAGGAAATGTAATTTTAGAGACTTTTATCAATGTCTAAATCTCACTAATTCTTTGTCAAGTATGAGTTTGAGGTAGAAACAATTTGCTCCATTCTATCTACAACCATAAATGATTAAAGATATACTCATTCCTAATTTACTTGGCATAATGCTCAGACCATGGATAAAGACTCAGATCATTCGTTTGACCAGGCTTTGTTGGACTCCTTCTTCTTTTGTGTTTTTTTTTTTAAACTTCAAAGTGCTTACAAAAGCAACTTTTATGTCTTAAAAAAAAATCTCAACTTTAATTACAGGTTAGAGCAGTTTCTGTTACCAAAATGACTTTGGAGTTCCATGTAATTAGAATCAGATAAAATGTATGTTCTGCATCCAACTTCAAGGGTGCCATTAAGATAAAACTTGACAACACTTTGACCTGTTTCTCCGAGATTTTGCCCTCCATGGCCTAGCATATGAAGCCATCCCACAAAGCAGCTTTGCTCTGCAGAAAAAGTGAGCTCCTATGGAGGAAGCTATTTTCTTAAGAAAAGCTAGAAGTGGCTGGGATCAAAACACTTTTCATTCTCTGGTTTCCTCTTTGATAGTGATTATGACTCTATGGTGGGATTTACCCGTTGGGACCAGTGTATTATGCTGTTGATTATTATCAAAATAACCAGTTATTTTAAAAACTGAAGTTTCATTTATATAGAATATTACATCTTGAGAACCAGTATAAGATGGGACAGAAAGAACTCTGATGAAGATCAAGAAATCTTGGCTCAGAGAAAAACACATTGTCTTTATCATTAATGAGTAGAACTGATGACATGAACCGCAATAACCCTATTCCAGAACTCAAGAAGTTAATAATTATCAGTAAGTGGACTGAAAAGTCACTTCTGAATTTTAGAGGCTTGATCTCACACCAGGTCCGGCATGAAATCACAGGTTTGCTAGAGAGAATTAAAACGGGAGGCAAAGAGAACCATTCAAAAATGTCTCCCAGGTAAGGTTTATCAAAGGTGAATAATTCTTGACTTTTCCACATCTAAGCTTTCAGTCAGTTAGGAAGCCTGAGGGTGTACAACTTAGAAGCTGGCACTTAATTAAAAAGAAAAATGAATTCTAAAAATAGGACATAGGGCTGGTGCTCACTTTCCCCATCTTCCTCCACTCCCAGTAAAACTGCATCAAGCATTTTTTTTTCCAATCAGAAGCAACCAGTTTGCGGCTATTTCAGTTGGGGTAAATGTCACTGAGTGGCATTTGATGGGGAAAATTCCGAAGGAAAAACTAAAGGTCCCCGCTGACATGTTTCTCTGCCAGTACTCAGTATTTCTTTCACCTTGTTTCAATTCTCTTGGTTTAAAAGTCACGAGTCTCCAAGACAGAACTCTACGGAGAAAGATGGAACGGTCACTGGATGAACTAGAGGAATCACTTTCGGCCAGTGGCCCCAAAATGAGAATTCTTCTTGTTCTTGGGATGTCCTGACTTTCATTACTGATCCTGTGCCTGGTGCAGTATCTGGGTGTGGTGGGGATTTAGTAAATGGTGGATGGGTAAAGAAACATATCTCAAGCAGGCTTTATTTGGGTCAGTTTTGTCCTTGTTTTCTGGAGGAAAAATTCCTAGTTAAAGTGGCAAACCAAGGTTATGGACAGAGTTTATTGAACCAGGTTCTATGTCTTTCCCTCCAGGCTATCTGCCGCCTTGAGAAAATCCTGCCTTTAACACCTTCTCTGGCCATGTTTTCCATTTTTTTGTTTTCTGTACCACAAATACTGTTGAGGGGCAAAGCATCAAGAATGATGAGATCTCTTATCAGAATGTGTTTTATCTGACCCCCATCTTGGGTTAAAAAACGGAACTCCAAAGCCCATGGAATTTTAACATTTGGGGTTACTGCAGCTAATTATTTTGTGATTTCTGTCTCCTGTAGTTTATAATTGTTTATCTATTGGCACAAATAAATATTCAATAGATACTTATTGAATTAGTGACTTTAGGTGTGTCCTGAAAGCTATTTTTGGAAAGTTTCTTTAAAATAAAATTAATTTTCGCAAAATCTGATCCCTGTGGAGTTCATTCAAATGTATCCGTGTTTTCAAACTGACAGTTTTGACTCATGTCCCATCAGATATGGTTCTGTGAGTTTATCGGTAGAAGAAAGCGTTTCTTATATAACATGAAATAAGAATCAGAAAGAGGTGGAGTTTCCTCAGTGAAATTAGCTGCCCATATGCTGTGTCCATGAGAAGTGTTCCTATTCACTGAAGTGGAGAGGGCCAAGACACTCACAAATAGAGTTGCGCTAAAGATCAAAGAGACACGGAGGAATCTATGCGACATGGCTCTGTTCTCATTTCCTGTAGGTTGTGAGCTTCTGAATTGTGGCAATTACCCGAGTCTTTGATTGGAGACAATTTGTTTCCTTCTTGACACTGAAAATGCTGAAAAACCAGCCTCCTTTCTGCCACGGGGACTTTGTAGCTTATTTGTAACTAGTCTACTTAGTGTTACAGCAGAAAGAATCACAACGCTTTGTTTCACAGATTCTATTTTTAAGTTTCTTACTAGAGTTTCATTTTAAATACCTGGCTAAGTTTGCTTTCTATAAGGAAGCGAATGGATTGGACCACTCTAATTCTTACCAACTCTTAACTAGTTATAGTCAGCAATTACTCTTTAGTAGGAATTCATACCCAATTCAGTCTACTTTCATGGAAATTTTATTCTATAATTCTATAACCTTAGTGAGTTATAACACTAAAATTGGATGCAAATTTGAAAAGGTTAAAATGAGAAAAATCAAGCATAATGAAAACATGATTTTTATGTTTAGATATAGTGACTATTTATAATCTTTTCAAACATAAAATTTCTAGGAATGACAGGGAATTAGGAAGAAATTTTTAGCAGTTAATAAAAATCATGATTATTAAATATCCATCTTCAGCTGAAATTCTAAGTAAGTAAAAGATAGTAAATAGCATTATTCTTATCCCAGAGAAGAGTAACTCAAAGAGAAGAAATACTCATTAAATAGGGTTTGAATAAAGACCTAAGCTCAAAACCATAGACTCTTAAACTGGAAACAATTCTAAAAACTATCTAGTCTAGCTCCTAAATTTTTTAACATAATTTCTTTATTGATTCTTTGTGAATTTCGCAACATGGGCCCCAGTTCCACTCAACTCCCATTCCCTCACCCTTGCAGCACCCCCACCAAAAGAAAGTTAAAAAAAATTTAAAACCAAACCAAAATAAAACAAAAACCTCTTTTCTTCTCCATCTTTCCCACCTCTCCAAGTTGAGAAAATTCTATTTCAGAGGAATAAACTGTCGCAGGATAAATTGCCAGTTGGTGGCTTGGTGGAGGCAATTGTCCAGGCTTTCTACTTTTAACTCACTAACATTTACTTTTCTAGATAGACGGACTGAAAGGAGAGTGATTAGGATTGAACTCTCCTTATAATAGCTGATTTCAATTATTTTTAGGCTAAGCCTTGATGTTTAGAACTGCATCTGAACATGATCTGACCACTGTTATACAGCTTTACAGGCCACATTCTATTGACTATTTCTTACTCAAAATTTATTATTTTTGAGCAAACATAATTAGGAAAATGGGAAAAGTAAAAGAAAGAGCACAATTTCTATCATTATAATTTTTAGTTTTCACTTGTTACTTATACATGCCCACATATTTCCTGAATTTGTAATGATGAAGTAATATATTCTATTTTTAATTAGTATTATACCAAGACATTGTCATGTTATTACCTAATGCTCATAATTATTTCTTTAGCAAGCACATAATATTTCGTTGACTTACTTTGATATTTATCCAACCATTTCTTTCTTATTGAGCAATTAGTCCATTTCTAACATTACTATAAATAATACCACTGAGGAGTTTTTTATGTGCATTGCTTTCTTATGCTGTTTTTCATCAAATTATTTTTCTGTGAATACATGTGTTGCTCAATTTTAGCTAGAGATGAATTTTTAGAAGTTAACGTGGCTCATAGAGCGTCTTGCTAAATTGCATTCCTGTGAGGTTATATTCTAATAACTAAAAAACAAAGCCATATGGGATGCTGTGGCTAAAGAGCACAGTCCCACTTTTACCTGAAGTAGCTGAAAGTAATAGAGAAGGCATCGGGGAAAAGTCTGCCTTTGTTTAGAAGGGTGGCTTCAGAAGCCTACAAGAATTATTTATAAGGTATTCCTTCAAAGATATCAATAGTCTTTCTTAAAACTTCTAAAAGGACTATTTATCAGAACTTTTTAAAGGAGTTAAGCTAACAAAGATAAGACATTTTTAGACTCAAGAAAGGTTAAAGCATTTAGAAACTAAAACACACGCAGGATCTACTTCATAGTGTTAATTTTCACTATTCATCATAAACACTTGAATACACTGTTGATCTTCAGATAAACCTTAAAAAGGAGGAGACTGGGAACATGGGACCATTGAATAAAAAAAAAATAGAAAGACATGAATCTGGATCCCTTGTTCATCATGAACACATCTTTCCTACAAAATGCATAGTCATGAAAAGGTCGTGTTTTCCACAAGTTTCTTGGGATGCATGCTCAGGATTCACTGGGTCATACTGCTTAACTTGCTAACTCAAGCACACCAGTGCTGTTCTGGTGTGGATAACTTTTCATTTATTGCCCCTTTCATTTATTGCCAAGCTGCTTTTCCCTGGCTACTTTCTTTTGTACTTTTGATTTGTGATCTCCTTAAGGTCTCCAATGACCTTAATAACAACTCTAAACAGTATGATTGATTTCTCTCACTTGCATTCACATTGTTCAAGTTTCAGAATGTTTTAAGTATTTTGCATAAAATCACAAGTTCTGAATTGTGCAGTGGTAGAGCAAGGTCTACCCCTCTCTGAATGACTTCTATGTGAAGTCCCTTTAGGTACAGCCCTATCTCAGTAAAAGACATTTCTGCCACAGTAATGACAATAGCTTTACTCTGGTATCTAAGTCACACTTTGATATTTTTATGATACAATTTGAAATATCTTCAGTCCTCCTCAGAATATCAGTCACACTGAACTTTTACTCTACTGTTGGATATGTATCCAAGAAAGTACAAATGGAAAGCACAATAGTGACCCAAAATGAACCCAGTGGTGTTTTATGAAATGCTATAATATTTTGTCCTCAGTTTTCATGGCTAACATGTACTAAAGTCACAAAAGATATTCCAAATCAGCACTTGTGTTGCCAGTGGATTCTCAACAATACTAATTCAGATTTAACAGCCACCCTGATTCATCTCTTCAGGCTCAGATTTCACAAAAACAAAAGATGAAGTCTCATGCCTTTGGCTGAAATGTCTCTAAACATAAAAGGTACCCAAACCCTATAATGTGGATGTGAAACCTTGGAGAAGAAAATAATGTAGCAGGAACTCATGTCAAAAGCAAAGTAACCACAGATTTAATCATCTTTTTTTTTTTCTTCAAGTACTCAAAATAATTTTGCAACAAATCATTTAAAATTACTCTCAAGAATGTATGTTGAGTCAGTTGGGGTGATCTTGGTACAGAGTCGAAACATAACTTTTTCTTTCATTGCTCAAAAAAATTCACCAAAGAAAAGATTGGATGAGTTCTAGAGTTCTCTAAAATTTAAATATTTCTACTACAAATTTAATCTCAAAAAGAAAATTCTTGAAGTGTATAATTTATGTAACTAATGTATGTTCACGATTTTATGAATCTCATGGGGGGGGGGGGCGTTGCTGATGAGGCCCCCACTCCTTCTTGAAGGATTGCGGACAGTTAAAGGATGCTGCTGGTGGGGGGCGCTGCTGATGAGGCCCTACTCCTTCCTGAAGGACTGTGGACAGTTAATGGATGCTGCTGGAGAGGGTGTCATTTGTGTCAGTGGTGTGGTTACTAAAAAGTTACCCGTGCTCCAGTAAATTATCTTCTAGCCATGCTCAAGCACACGACTCTAATTAAATTCAGTGAGTCACACACACATACAAAGACACGAGGGACTAGAGAGATGGCTCAGAGGTTAAAGGCTCTTGCAGAAGACCCAAATTTAGTTCCAATCAACCACACCTGGCCACTCACAACTGTCTGCAATGCATGCTCCAGGGGAATCTGACTCCCTCTTTTGGCCTCTAGAGGCACTGCATTCATTTGCACAAATCCCACACAGATACACACATGGATGCATAATTAAATATAAAATAAAATCTTTTCAGAAAATGAAAGTAGGAAGAGGTCTTAGGAAGAAGGGTTTCAACAAAGAGAGAGAGGGATGAGAGAGGATAATGGGAGCGAAAACAATCAAAAGAGGTCTCACACACACACACACACACACACACACACACACACATATAATTGCCAAAGAATAAACATAATTAAAAAAAATCCATCCTAGATTCACAAGAAAACTATTTTAAATCTATAACAGGAAGCAAGATCCTGGCTGCAAATATATCTTGAGTTTTTAAGTGCAAAGAGAGAACATTTACTGCATACCCAGCCCACCGTTACATAACTCACTGATATTCTACACACATATAGAGTTACAAAGACAGTTTTACAATGATTTATGTCCTATGAAGGGTGAAGAACATGATTCCATGTAGTTGTGCACAGCCCTCAGAGTCTCTTATAAATGGTCTACCTCTTAAAATATAAAACATATTATTTGTCAAAAAATATATTTCACCCTGTAGCCTCTCCCTGTCAAAAACCCACTGCCTGTAATTAAGCTAAACTGTGGTTGTTATAGTTGAACTGAATATATATATTTACTTCTCTTTTCCTAGCTATGAGACTGTTCATAAACATTTTCACAGGTAGTCCAGGTGGGAATTTCTTCTTTATATTTATTCCCGTCTCCCACGAATGATGACCACTAGGAAGTCTTTGGTAGGTCAGTCTAAGTCCCTGGTCTAATGTACACTCATTTGCCTCTCCCAGTGCTTTGTACCTCAAAGTTATTCCCATGCCAATGTCCTTGAGACTGTGTCTTGCATCATAATCATCGAAAAAGTGGATGGAATGGAGAGATAAAAGAAGACGTGGCCTTAATTGGCCCTTCTTTTACTGTGTGTTCACTTCCTTTCCATAAACAATCTCACTATTCCTCAGGTTTATGTGGTTGTTGTTTTGTACCGTGATTCCCTTGGAGGCAAGAGCTCGAGTTCCAAGAAATGTGGTAAAGCAGATCATGGGAGCAGCAGTGACAGAAAGAAATGATGGAAATAATGAGGCAGCATGGCTCAAAAGGCCGTTAATGGTTCATTACTTAACAAGGGAAGCATGCCATTGTCCTGCGGTGCTGCGGTCTTGGGTTTGAAACTCATGTGTTCCACACACACACACATACACGCAGGTGGGAACAGGAAGCAGTTACCTCTATGTCTTACCCAAGAGGTAGAGGCTCCATAAAACAGTCGTGTCTTGTTCCTGCCACAGTGGGTCACAGCCCACAGCTCACTGCTGAGAGTGACTCCACTGGTAATTCCTGGGCAAGGTGCCTCCTTGGGCCCTTCCTAGGCTGCATACCTATCTTATTGCTAAACTGTGTCTGGTTGGAAAGCCCACGCACATGCTCTTGTATGGTCAAAAAGAGACACCTCCTCAGTACAGAACTCACTCAAGGGCCGGCATGGGCACATGGCAGGCTGCTGGCCAAAATGTGCCCACTAAGCCCCTAACAAATGAATCATGGCCTGGGTGACGGGAGAGACAGATGTTTACTGTGGAACAGAAACAGAAAAGTCTGGGCTTTTTGCCATTTAAGAAAAAAAAAAAAAGCGCGTGAACTTTCTTGTCCTGAACAGAGCTCTGAGAAGGTATATTGTACTCAACTCTTAGGAGGGACACATTGGCAAAAGAGACATGATATATATGTATATGTGTGTCTCTGTGTGTGTATACATGCACACACATCACATACATACATGTGTATATTGTGTTATGATGACAGAATGGTTTACCCTAATGAAAAACTGAAATTTCTAATGTAATTTGTGCTATCCTCTCACATTCCTTTATTAAGCCTAGAAAGCAACCTGTCTGGTTTTCTCATTGAACATGACACCCGCATGAGCTGGGTCCTTACTCTGTTCACTATCAGTTCTAACTCTGCTCCCAGCTAGCTATGTGACTTCTAGCAAGTTACCTAACATCTTCTCTGGTCATTGCAACTAAGAAATGTTTATATGAATTAAGGACTTAGGACAGCACCCACAGTATGTTAATTTTTCAATAAATGTTAGTGGAAATGTATTTATTTGCTGATACTATTTCCAAAACTTGCATGAAAATAAAATTCTAACCATAATATTATAACCAAGAATCCCAAAACAATAGTATCATAGCCTGCTTAGACAAGTTAGATTAGTCCTGTAAAGAATGCTATATAAGTAATAATATTTCAAATATTAGCTGCCAATCACCTGTTCTTGACCTGATAATGCACATGCTGTGCATTAACTGTTCTTTTTTGACCATAGCTGTGAATAAAACAAAAGCTCCAAGGCCATAGAAACTTAGTACAGAAATGAAATGCATTCCAGATGAGAATTAGAGGAAAATTTGTCCCCTAGCTTATTACCAACGCCCTACAGTCTATCAGCTAAACTCACTTTCGGAGAACTAGACTAGGGAGTTGGATGTGCGTAGTTTTCTTACAGGCCAGCACGATGCTTTTCCTTCACAGACAGTTTGCTGCTATGTGGTTATCTGGCAAATGCACACACTATGTGATGATCCAGTGTTCAGCACACAGACCTCAAAGGCTCTCTCTGGCAACTTCTTTCAAGTGTTCAGGGGGAAGCTGAGACCGTCATTCTATTTTCAATCATGCTGGAAATTTACTAGAAGTTTCCCAGTGTATATTGCAGTTTAAGTGATTATATTATTTGAGAAAGTGTTGTGTTGGCCAATGGAAAATTGACAGCTCGTATAAATTAGGCAGTTGGGACTCATCATACCCTGAAAAGATAACTGAGAAAAAAAATGATTTAAAAATTGAAGTCATTTGAACTAGCTATAATACAAAATCCTGATGCTTATTGTATGAGACTCTTAATTTGATGTATAGTTTTCCAACTTCAAGGCTGAGTAATGAAGGGAAGAAAAGACAGAAAATTTTAGGAACTTACTTCACAAGATGCTTATTTTTGGATGCTCTAAAAATACTAGCATATGAAATTCCCTTGTACGGTCCTTTTCTTTAGAATATCCCCTTATATGCTAAACCCAAGCTTAGTTGTAGTGTAGACTGGAGAAGAGAGAGGTGAGAAACAAAGCTGGGGAGTTAACTATCTCTAAACACCCTTTGAACCAGAGAAAGAAGTAGAGGAGGAATGGGCGAGAGCTACAGTGGTATATGCAGAAGGCACAATGATGTGTGTATATGAAAATGTCATGAAAAGCATTATTTGGCACGCAGATAAATAAATAAATAATATTCCTTAATGATTTCTTTGAAAATTTCTTTGAAAAAATATTATAATATCTACTTGAAATTTTAAGGAAATTAGCATTTGTTTATAACCATAATCATTTTTTTTTAAATGAGAACAATCACCAAGACGGCGGAATAGGAAATACTGATTCCTTGTTCTTCAATGGGGGCACCAGTTCTACAATACACTACTGAATGTCCTTTGTGATGAAGTTAATAGGGTCCTACATCTCAGGTGAAGCAAAAGTAGCTGCCTCCAAGGCAGCAGACAAAATTGTGATGCTCATGCGGCAGCGCTCTTCTTCCGACAAATACTGCATTTGAGAGGGGACTCAACACAGGCTTTTAAAGTCATCCTTAAAGGGATAGATTGGTTTTCGACTTGTTTCTGTCTTGAATGAATATAAGCAAACAGGCAAAGGTGTGAGGTTGAAGACCACTGGAAGCAAGGTGGAAGTTTAAAGATTCAAGCTCTCCCTCGCTCCTGGTCCTCCCCTCAGTTGCTCCCCTCAGCTCAGCAATGGAGTAAATATGAAGACCGAACAGCAACAACAAACCTCTGAACTCTCACTTCTCCTTGGGAAAATGATGAATCAGAGCAGGTAGACAGCATTCAAGGCTTCCAAGGGACTACTCAAGGGACAGTTTTTTGTCCTACCTGCCTTGGAACAATAACAGAACCTGGTATACACTAGATGTCAGAGAATTGCTGAGAACAAAATGTCCTCTGTTTCCTCCAGAGGACCAACCAGCTGGCAGAGATAGGCCAATTCGGCTTAGACGTTGCTTTTCTTTTCTTTTCTTTTTTCGAGACAGGGTTTATCTGGGTAGTTTTGGTGCTTGTCCTGGATTTCGCTCTGTAGACCAGGCTGGCCTTGAACTCACAGAGATCCACCTGGCTCTGCCGCCCAAGTGCTAGGATTAAAGGCATGTGCCACTGCTGCCCTGCTAGATGTTGCTTTTCTAAAAGGAGAAGGGGGTGGACTCTCAAATGCTAACAGCACTGCCTGTTCTTCCAAAGGATCAAGGTTCAATTCTCAGCACCCACGTGGTAGTTCACAACTATTTGTAACTCTAGTTTCAGGAGATTTGACAACTTCTTCTGGCCTCTGGACAGCACCAGGCACATATATAGGGCACAGACATGCATGCCTGCAAAACACTTATATGCATAAGATAATAAAATAATGTTAACATTTTTATTTTATTTTATTTTACAATACAATTCAGTTCTACATATCAGCCATGGATTCCCTTGTTCTCCCCCCTCCCCTTCCCCCCCAGCCCACCCCCCATTCCCACCTCCTCCAGGGCAAAACCTCCCCCGAGGACCTGGTGGACTCAGTCCAGGCAGGTCCAGTCCCTTCCTCCCAGGCCGAGCCAAGCGACCCTGCATAAGCCCCAGGTTTCAAACAGCCAGCTCATGGTAAATGAAGACCACATGAGAATAGGAAGAAGCAAAGTGCTAGAGAGGCCCACAGAAATCTACAAAGATACCCCCACAATAGACTGCTGGCAATGGTCGAAAGACAGCCCAAACTGACCTACTCTGGTGATGGGATGGCCAAACACCCTAATTGTCATGCTAGAAACCCCATCCAACGACTGAGGGATCTGGATGCAGAGATCCATGGCTAGGCCCCGGGTGGAGCTCCGGGAGTCCAATCAGCGAGAAAGAGGAGGGTTTACAGGTAATGTTAACATTCTTAACAAAATAAAAGAGCGAGGGGAAAATATAGCCTATATCCAATATTCCACTTTCTTAGAGTGGATATTCCCCAATAATTGTTTTCGGTCTCACCTGGCTTAAAGTGTTGATGGGACTTGGAACTGTAAATGTACAGGAGCTACTGGACTTGCCGTACAGTTCAGAAAAGACAGTTCAGCTCAGCAGCTTTCCTTTTGAGGTAGAGTGGAAAAATAAAGCTTTTGTCCAAAGGTTTAGTCTGGGGTGAAGGGGACAGTTCTTTTTTCTTTGTTGTCACGTATGTGACAATTACCGATAGGACCTGGAGTAGTCGAGGTCAGCAGGGGTTTCTGAGAACAAGACAGAAGAGCGAAGCTTTCAGATTCCTGGACAAACTGTGTTCAAACAGAACAAAATCAGCTTGATGGCTTTTCTCTGGGACAGAGCTGAGAGTGACAAACAGAGCGCGGTGATAATATTCTAGCTTCTAAAAGGCTATCTGAGGGAGAGGCTTCTGCATTCCCAGTCATAGCATGCTGACAGGGTCCGGCATAATCTAGATACTACTGATAAATAAAAATCCACCGGGTGTTGAGCCACTCCAAAGAACATGCAATACTACAGACAGACCAGCATAAGTAAGACACAGAAGTGCCTGACTGAGAACTTGGCAAAATCTATATCAAAATTTGCACGAATGATTTGGAGAATATGCAGCCATAAAGAATGTGTGAGGCACCCTGTCCCAGAGAACCTAGAAAAGGGCTGACAAAGATGCTTCTTCTACAAAATTAGCACATTTGTGCTAGGAGAGTGACTTGGGTTGGATTTGGTTTGGTTTGGATTTTTGTTTGTTCTTAACTCATAGATGCCAATACAAAGTAAGAGGGCTCAAGAAGAAACAGGAAATTTTTTCCAACCAAAGGAACATAACCCAATCTCCATAAACTAACTTAAAGAAAGAAATGGTAATTTGTTTTCTCCTAATGCACGGGACCTGTCTAACCATAGGTTCTTGGTACTAATAATAGTACCCGATATAAGCTTCAACTCGTGCGGTCAGCAGAAGTCCAATCCTAAGGTAGTTGGTTGCTTTCTTAACATTTATGGCCCTACTGCACTTCCCAGACTGGTCATTGTTGTAGTTTGCAGGGTTCACAGCTGGGTAAGAGGATGATTCCTTTTTTCCTCTTGTAACACACATAGGACCTTGCACACTATGAAAACTAGCTAATATGGATGAAGTTTCTAGGTGAGCACTATCTTAATTTCTCCATTTTCTGTGGCTTAACTGTATGATGTCTTCAGCAACAGGGTCTTAATTATATGTATACAGCATTTAACTGACTCATAATAACTTACTATTGTACTATAGATTAATGCATTAGTTAACCATCATCAGAGATGTTTCTTTCTTTCTTTCTTTTTTTTTGAGACAGGGTTTCTCTGTGTAGTTCTGGTGCCTGTCCTGGATCTCACTCTGTAGACTAGGCTGGCCTTGAACTCACAGAGATCCACCTGGCTCTGCCTCCCAAATGCTGGGATTAAAGGCGGAGATGTTTCTTTTTACATAGATGTGATCCACAACTGATCGAGGCACAGAGAATAAATGAAGGTGGACTAACCATGACTAACCAGATCATCTATATCACACTCCTTTCACTCAAGGATCAGGGATCCCAGCAGAAGGGGAGGTGGAAAGAGTGTAAGAACTGTAAGTGATGTATGAACACAAGAAAATGATGTTTCCTGGACACAGCAGAACAGTTACACATATAAATTCACTGCTTTTGAGACAGCATGCAGAAGACCTGCAGAGTTTCAGGCCAGAGAAAATTCCAGAACAGAAAGGGGAAGTAGGCATGAATTCCCACCCTCAGCTAAGAAGATATTAAAAGCTGATCACTGCTGGAAGAGGCACAATCAGTTTACTTTAAGGTTACAACACCTGGCAAGTAGACCAACCTGTATGATGGCTGTAGTTCCCAGAATATATGGGCAGCATAAACTGTACTTGATGGGGAAAATATAAGAAGATACAAAGTTGGATGGTGTCTTGATTAAGGTTTCTTTCACTGTGCTAAAACACTATAATCAAAAGCAATATGTGGGAGAAGGGCTTATTTTATCATACATCTTATAGTTCATCGTCCAGGGAAATAATGAAATGGAAGAACTCAAGGCAAGAACCTAGAGGTAAGAACTTGGAAGAGTTCTGCTTACTGGCTTGCTCTCCATGGCATTCACAACCCGGTGTCTTATAAAACACAGGAGTGAGCTGGGTCATTCCATATCAATAGCAAATCAAGAAAATGCTCCACAAGGTTGTTCGAAGTCCACTTTGGTGGGAGCATTTTCTCAAATAAGGTTTCCTCTTCTCAAAAGAATCTAGCCTGTGTAAAGTTGACATAAAACTGGTCAGTACGGGTGGGTAAGGAAGGGGACATGAATCTGGGAATAGGAGGAGGAATCTGGAAATATGATCAAAATGCATTGTACTAAATTCTCAAGGAACTAGTTAAATATGAGGGGGGAGAAGTAGGTGAAGAAATAAAAAAGAGAAATATATAGCTTACCTGACAATGAATTCAAAATGACCATGAAGACATGTTATTGTAAGTGTATAGAAGTTTACTAGAAAATGTAGACTTTGAGTCTGGCCAATTTTGATGTGTGGCTTTTTAAAGGGATTTTTTTATACTAAAGGTTATTTTAAAATAAAATAATGCAAAACAAGAGCAAAAAATAAAATGTACAGAAAAGGTTGAGCACACAATGAGACAAAGGGAAATCACTCATAAGCAAAATGAGAATATGAAAATAGAGATATAAAGAACAAAATCAAGAGTTTCAGGTCTGAAAAATAAGTAAGTAAATTGAAAGTTTACTAAATGAGCAAACAGTAGACTTTTATCAAACAGAAAAATTATGAAACTTGAAAAATTTATTTAAAGTCATTCAACCAAAAGACTAAAAGTGTAAAAAGAGAGACAGAAACAAAGAAGACAGACAGACATACACACACACACACACACACACACACAGAGAGAGAGAGAGAGAGAGAGAATATCACACACGTATGCACAGGGGCAGGGAGAGAAAATAAAGTCTTTTGCACCAGGCACAAAAGGCTATCTCAGAAAGAAAACTGAGAAAGAAAGCTTGTTTGAAATCATAATAGCTGAAAGTGCCCAGTCTCAGGGAAGAAACAGACATCTATAATCAAAAAGAAAAGAAGAAAGAAAGAAGTTGCAAGTGAGATGAACACACAAAGAGTAATACTGAGATGCATTACAATTAAATTGTCAAAACTAAAAGCAGAACAAGAAATGACCTGTCAGACTCGAGAAAGATTCTGTAAGACCTATCAGTAGATGTATAAGCAAAATCCTTCAGGGCCAGAAATGAGTGAAGTAGTATAATGAAAAACATGTAAGAAAAAACTAAATACAAAGGAACAAAAAAGTAATCCATCAAACAAAAGTTGGATATCTGACAAAACTATCCTTCAAAAATGAAGGAAAAATAGTTTCCCAGATAAAGAAAAATTGACTGGACTTCTTATTACTAGAGTTGGCTTAGAAGAGACGTTAATGGTAGGCCTACAGATCAAAATAAAAGCCACAAGCAACCACACAAGGTCTGCAAATGTATAAGGCTTTCTGCTAAAGGTAACTTTACAGACATTATAGAATATTATAAAACTATAGTTCTGGTATGTCAGTCATTGTCAATGCTGATGCAGAAGTTAAAAGACAAAAGCATAAAAATAAACGTAATTATAAAATATATTAACGTGTGCAAGTTTTGCGTGACACTGTTCCAGGGATGACATGAACAAGCATCTAATCCCTTCAGATAGGGAATTGACAACTACCAAGTAACTCCAATGGAACCAACCAATGCATCTTACCGTGGTTACTTACAGGAAGATGTGTATGTCATTTCTAACAGGACTAGAAATGACTCAAACACAGTTATGACACCAAAAGGCCACTCCGGCATGGGTGAGAGTTCACGAAAGCTGGAACATACTGCACAACTTGAAGGCGACTCAACAGGCAGGTGGCTGTCTCTTTCTGGCAGCATTAGGTAGTCTGGGCCTCTTTTGGGTAGCTTGGCTGGTCTGTTTCTTCCAGGAAGCTCTGTGGCTCTTCTAGGTAGCATAGCATCCCTGAGAGTGTCTCTCAGCAGTCCTCACTGTCAGATATGTTTAGGGGAGAGACCTAGTTGTTTTGGTCAGTTTCTGGAGTTCCTGAATCCTTTAAACTGTTTACTTTCCAAGCTTAATGAACTTCCCCCCAGGATGAAATGTTTCACCTTCCTTTGGAGATCCTGTATCCTAATGACCTTTCCTCTAAAAGAGTTGAATTTTTCTATATAATTGAAGCTGTCATCTGCCTAAAATATATCATTCTATTGGATGCTTTAATGTGTGTCACATGATAAGTACAAAGAAAAGATTACATAAAATAAGCAAAAGAAATAAGGAAGGAACCAAGGACTGTTATAAAAATTCAATAAAATATAAAATAAAATACTGAAAGGAAGACAAAATCTATGAAACTGAAAAAAAAGAAACCAAAAAGAATAATTCTTTTCCTATCTGTAATTACCATTAATGTATAGATTAACAACCTAATCAAAAACAGTATTGCGGTCTTTTGCACATGCCACCTACATGAGACTTTCTTCAGATTTAATAATATCTATAGGCTAAAAGTCAAAGGGTAGGAAACATACCCCATGTAAATGATCACTAGAAGAGAAGAAATGATCAACCTTATATCTGACAAAATGAACTTCAAGTCAAAGCTATCACAATAGAGAAAGGAAACCATTACATAATAATAAAATGATTAAATAAGACAATAGAAATATAAATACATATACATAAATATACATAAATACAGATACATAAAGCATGCTTTTGTCAGAACTAACAAAGGAACAGGAATACAACAATAGTAGGTGATTTAAATACTTCATTTTCAACAATGGATGAAACAAATAATATGACTGCTAAATAAATGGAAGACATGATGGATCCTGAGGAACAAATAGCTCCAACAGATTTTCAAGGGTACACCACCCCTAAGGAGAAAGAAAAGGCACTCTTCTCCAGCACTCATGTAATAGCTTGAGTACGGAACACATGTGAGCTTGCAAACAAGTCTTAACTAAATTAGAAACATTCAAATATTACCAAATATCTTTTCTGACCACAGTAGGATGAAACTAGAAATCAATAACAGGAGGAAATGTGGAAAGGCCACAGACGCGTGGAAATTAAACAATCCCATCTTGAACAACAAGTGAGAAATCAGAAAGAGAAATTAGGAAATATCTTGAGACAAATGAAAATGAATACACAGAAGACCTAGTCATATAGGACGCAGAGATGACAGGCGTAAGAGAGACGTTTGCAGTAGAATATGCCTATTTCACAACATAAGAATTTAAGCAACTCAGTGTTATATGTCCAGATACTACACAAAGAAAAGCAAGTTACTCTCATAGTTATCAAAAGAAAAACAATAATAAAGACTATTACAAAAATTAGAGACAGGGAGAACAACATAAAGGCAAGGAAATGGAGGTTCTTTTTAAAAAAAATCATAAAATCACTAAAACTTTTAATGGAAAAGAGCAAAGAAGATGCAAAATAACATTGTAATTATTACAAAATAACATTGTAATAAAAAATGTTATAAACCCGGGTGGTGGTGGCGCACACCTTTAACCCAGCACTTGGGAGGCAGAAGCAGGTGGATCTCTGTGAGTTTGAGACCAGCTTGGTCTACAGAGTGAATTCTAGAACAGCCAGGGCTGTTATACAGAGAAACCTTGTCTTGAAAAAAACTAAAAAAAAGAAAGAAAGAAAGGAAGGAAGGAAGGAAGGAGGGAGGGAGGGAGGGAGGGAAGGATATTGTGAGACCACAGGGAATAATTGTGTGCTAATTACGATAATTTGAATAAAAACGTACCCCATAGGCTCACACAATTGAACACTTTGTTTACCAACCAGCTAGTGGTGCTGTTTTGGAAGGTTCTGGAAACTTTAGGAAATGGAACATTGGTGGAGAATGTACAGCACTAGGAGTCTAGCTTAAGGTTTTTTTTTAACCTGCTCTCTCTCTCTCTCTCTCTCTCTCTCTCTCTCTCTCTCTCTCTCTCTCTCTCTCTCTCTCTCTCTCTCTCCTGTGCACATATGAAATATGATCAGCTTGCTTCTGACGACCAAGCAAGCTTCACAGCCCTGATACAATGCCTTTGCACCATGAAGGGCTGTCCCCCTGGAACTTTAAACTAAAATAACCTTTTCATTCCATAACTTGCTTTTTGTTAGGATGTTTTATCACAGCAACAGAAAAGTAATGAATGCAACAATAAATTTAAAACCCTGCAGGAAATGACTAAACATACAAGCCTCCAAAACTAAATAGTTAAGAAATAGAAATTCAAAACAGCTATAGAGCTAGTGATGAAGTACAGATGGTGACCGACATCGACATCCCCCCAAAAAGGAAAACTTTGGGAGCAGATGCTTTTTTTTGAAAATTATGCTAAATACACAACAATTTAACACTTGTCTCTTTCAAATTCTTTCCGTAAATTGGAGAGGAATAAAACTTCCATATTTATTTCATGAAACTGGCCATTCCAAACAAGATAAGATACAAGAAGAAAACTGTACATAGTTCAACACCCTGATTAATACAGAAGAAACATCTTCAACAAGATAGTAGCAAATCAAGTTCAACATAAACCTGGATAACTGGGTGTTACTCCAGGGATAGTTAGATGCTTTAATATAAAAATTAATTTGATTCATCCTACACACAAATAGTATCATTGGCAAACAATTAATTAGACCTGCTTTCTATTATTATTATTATTACTATTATTATTATTATTATTATTATTATTATTATTATTATTATATTCCTCACCCCACCCCTGTTGCTTAATTGTTCTAGATAACACTTTCAATACTATACTGAGTAAGAGTGAGAATGGACACTCCATCCTCTTCCTGAGCTGAGGGGAAACTTATTGACCTTTCCCCGTTCAGTGTGATGTTAGCTGTGTCTTTGTCATATAAAAACCATTCTGATGTTAGGTATGATACTTCTATACCCGATCTGTTCATGAATTTTCATGAAAGGATATTGAATTTTATCAACTTTTTTTTCTGCACCTGTTTATTATATAAACTTTATCCTTCAGTCGGTTCCTAAGATATGTTTGTTGATATGTGGATCATATCAGCCCTGGCATCCCAAAAAGGAAACTTAATTATAGAGAAGGATCTGTTTGATATGCTGTTGAATTTGGATTGATGCATTTTGATAAAGATTGTTACATAGATACTCATCGGGAGAATTTGATTCCTATCTCTCACCCAGTACAAAAATGGATTCAGTAGGTCACAGATATAAAGGCAGGTCTCAAGCCTCTGAAAATACTAAAACGAAACAGAAAGGAAATAGATTGGTGCAGGCAATGATGTTTTAAATCTAACCAAAAAAACCAGGGAACTAAAGCCAATATTGACACTGGATTACATCAAACTCTATGCAGTAGAAAAAACAATCAAGAATGAAGACATGTTTCATGAAATTGGAAAAATGATTTGCCAACTGTTCATCTGACAGAGTTAATATCCAGAATATGTAAAGAGCTGAAAAAAAGTTGCAGCAAAAACCCAAGAGTCAACATGAAAATGGACAAATTATCTGAATTAATACTTTCCCAAAGAATAAATACAAATAAATGGTAAACAAATATAATGTTCAATGCCATTGGCCAAGAGAGAAACAAAAATCAAAGTCATCGTCTCATCTCAATTAAATTGATTATGAGCCGGGCAGTGGTGGCGCATGCCTTTAATCCCAGCACTCAGGAGGCAGAGGCAGGGGGATCTTTGTGAGTTTGAGACCAGCCCGGTCTACAGAGCGAGATCCAGGAAAGGCGCAAAGCTACACAGAGAAACCCTGTCTCAAAAAACCTAAATAAATAAATAAATAAATAAATAAAGTGATTATGATTAAAAAATAAATAATTTACAAATGATGGAAAGGATGCAGGGAAACATTTATGTATACAGAGCTAGTTGGAACATAAATCGTTGTGGCCATTATGGAGAAAAGGGTGGGAATTTCCTCAAAAAATTAAAATTAGTTTTACCACAAAATCCATCTGTCTACTCTTAAGGATGGATACAAAGAAAATGAGATCAACCAACCAGAGAGCTACTTGCATACTGTGTTTATTGGGAAGCCATTCACAGAAACTGATATGGACGTTGCTTAGTTGCTTAACAACAGATGAATGGATGAAGATGTGACTTTTCAGCAGACTATTAGGGCTTTGAAAGCCATACTCAAGAGTGTAAACTTGGTTCTGATTATTATGTTAAGGCAGTGATCATTTTATAAGACAGAAAATGAAATGGGATGTGTCTCTCCTCCAGAAACATACGGAAAAAAAAAAAAAAAAGTTCAACTTCACTAACCACGAGACAAATGCAAACATTGAAATTCCATCTCACCCCAGTCAGAATGGCAATCTTTAAGAAAATAATAACAGTTGACACTGGCAGGGAGGTGAGCAAAGGGGAAGGCTTGTACACAGCTGATGGGAATGTAAACTTCAGTAGAGTCATGATGGAAGTCAGTATGGAGATTTTTCAAAATAACATACGACCCAGCTGTACCACTCCTGGGTATTTACCCAAAGGACTCCAAGAAAACAGAGACACTTTCACATCAATGTTTACTGAGGCACTATTTATAATAGCCAAGTCATGAAACCAACTTAAACGCCCAACGACAGAGGAATGTGTAAGAAAACTGTGGTGTGTATACACAATGGAACTTTTGTCAGCAATAAAGAAGAATGAAGTCATGTAGTCTGCAGGGAATGGATGCGAGTGGAGATAATTCTACTAAATGGACTTAGCCAATTTTAGAAAGACAAATATACATTTTTTCCTCACTTGTGGTTTCTATATTTTATATGTGTGTGTTATATAATTATGTATATATTTGAGACAGAAAAGTAGAAGTGAAATTGTCTAGGCAGACAAAGAGGACAATTGAGAGGAAGGAAGGGCAAAACAAATAATAGAGGGTAATGAGGAGGAAATATGATCAATATACTATGTACACAATATTAAAGCTTAAAAATTAAGCTAACACATATTTAAAAGATCACATTTCTATAACAAACTATTATATATGGTGTATACACACATATGATTGTAAAATAAGCTACAACACGTGCTAAATATTAATAGTGACTAGCTATGTATAATATGATGATGAACGGCTTCAATTAATTATTTTTATTGTCCAGTTTTCTTAAGATGACGTCACTAAAATATTTTCTTTAAAACAACTTTGAAAAATTTCCTGTCAAAAACAAGGTGATTACATATGCATATATATCAAATATATAACATATATCGTATGTATTTTTATATGTCACTTTCTACACTATCAGTTTAAAACCTCTTCCCCAGTGATGGCTGTTTATAAAAATCATATTCCAGTCCCTAAGTCCAACATGTGTATCCAAAGCTTTTGTGGTTTGCAGCACATGATTTTAGCTCCCACTTCCTGATCTCAATTTGAATTCCATTTTATATTTTCTAATTCAGAATTTCCCTTTCACTTAAAGTCAGTTTACATATTTTAAAAATCAGATGACATGCTTTTCTGAAATTTTAGCTATCTGTGGTGGCAGAGACGGTGATACTTCAGGATATCTTATCTGCCATATTTTCATAAGTTTTAATGAAATGCAGGTATTATTTCTGTTATATTCTGAAAAATTAAAAATGAAATTGTATATTTAATCTTTTAATAGCTTTTACCATAGTGTAGCTCATTCTCTAGTATTTGATTAAAGTCATCCTTTGGTAATATTTAAGGGTTCTGAGAAACGAGTGCTACAGTTGGGAGAAACTTAGTAAATGATAAGTAAGAAGCTATGCAATGTTGCTCAAATACTGTGAAATCTTCAAGGCTTACTTACTGGAATTCAGTAAGATGATGTCAACTCTAATTGATCCCATATACATCTTCAAAAATCACTATAATTTTTTTTAGTATAAAAATCCCTTAAAGTAGTTGTATTCATTAAAAATATACAAGCAATAAAGAGATAACTAACAGCAAAACTTGTTCTTTCCTTACATTTCTCAAAGGCAAGTATTCAATATATACTTGTCAGATCCTTTCTCTCTCTCTCTCTCCTCTCTCTCTCTCTCTCTCTCTCTCTCTCTCTCTCTCTCTCTCTCACACACACACACACACACACACACACACACACACACACACACTCTCACACACACACACTCATACACAGTTAGTACATACTTTGTTCCAAAGACTAAGTAAATTTTATCAGGAACTTTCTATAATGTCCTGAAGTTGAACTGAATATAGGAATATTAACATATGATAAATATTATTAAAGTTTTTGCATTAATTATATTTAACCAATGCATTCTAAGACCAGAGACAGATTAGACACTTAATGTATAATATTCCACGTCACCAAAAATTACTTTGAAGATAATCATTATCCTCATTTATAATAGAACATTTGAAGTTTAGTGTCTTAGTTAGTGTTTCCGTTGCTGTGATAAGACACCATGACCACAGCAACTTTTATAAGGAAAACATTTATTTGGGGTGGCTCACTTAGAGTTTCAGAAGTTCAGTCCATTATCATCATGACAGGAAGCATGGACATGTGCAGGCAGATGTGGTGCTGGAGCTAAGAGTCCTACATCTTTCAGGCAACAGGAAGTTGACTGACATACTGGGTGGTATCCTTGGCATAGGAAACCTCAAAGCCCACCCCCATAGTTATAGAGACCCACAGAGATTTCCTAGTGAGAACTTACTCAGGGTCTGAGAATCTGAGCTTGCTTTACCCAGCAGGACTGCGTAAGGGGATGATTTGACCACTGGCATGGTTACTAGGTATTTAGAAGGGTCTACACTTGACTGTGCAGTGTGCTTTGATATAGCAAGGGGGAGATGTTTTGTCCTGCCCCTTGGCATGATTATAAAAAGCCCTTCTGAAGAGAGAGAGGGACTGTTGGGTTTTGATCCAGGTCTTCTCAAAGCTTTCCTGTGTTTCTGTCTCTCTTCTCTTTGCTATCTTTCTACCTAATATTTTCTTATCCCTCTCTCCTCCTCATAGGAACCTTTTAAAAGGTGGGAGCTGGCCTCCCACAGATGGGGCCTGAACAGGGACTTGGGTGCAGAGGAAGTAAGTGAGAGTAGGGAGCACCGTGGAAGCAATTGGGCACGTCTGGTTATGAATTAAGGTTAAGGCAGTGGTATTTTATTCTTCGGAGCAAAAAACTGTATATAGATAAAGCAGAGCAGCTAAAAGTTAAGCAGAAGCAAGTAATGAAAGTTAGGCTGCAGCAAGTATCTCTCTGTCTAGGTTTCCTCTCTCTCTCAATTTCTAGCTATAAAATTAGGTAAAAATATAGGGTTAGGTATATGGATAGTGTGTGGACTTCATAGGAAGGAATTTAGGGTAACAGTAGAATTTCCCTAGTGACAAACCTGGCACAGAAAACAGCATCCAGGAGCAAGCAGCCACTGCAGATTTAGCAGTCTGAGAAAGAAAAGCCCATATGGGGCAGGGAAACAGTAGGCAGATTTTTGAATATTTACTTGTAGAGAGTTTGAAAACTAGGGGAGTTAAGGTAGAACAACAAAACTTACAGAGTTTCTTGGAGTTCAGAGAGGAACTGTGTCCTTGGTTTTCCAACTATGGGAATCTAAACACAGACTCATGGGGGAGAATTGGAGTTCAAATGCAACAATATTGTGAGGAATATGGGCCAGAAAAGATTCCAATGGAAGCTTTTGGCCTATAGGCACTAATTTGGGACAGTTTAGATCTGAGATCAGCAGTGGAGAATTTTCCTGAGGCAGACACAAGTGAGAAAAAACCCTCCACTCTGCCTGAGCTGCCCCTACATGGGGGCATTTTTACAAAATCATTTAATCAGGGTCAGTTCCCTCTTGGCCATGAAGCTGAGTTTAAGGAACAAAAGTCTTGGGGTGAGACAAGGGAGGAACTGAAGGGCTTAAGAGACCTTAGTAATTTCTCTTTCTCAAAAACTGGAGGCTCTTCAGGTCTCTCCTTCTCAGAAGGGTACTCATCTTCCTTCTGTAGGGGCAGAATTAGACTCACCTGGGGGTTCGTCTATCAGAATGGGCAAAGTTGCCCATAATTGCCCTGGCACAAAAGCCTCCTGGACCATGGCAAACCCTCACTGCTAGCCCTGTGTCTCCCCTTCAAGCCAGTATTAGAGAAGCAGCTAGCAAATGGGAGGAGGTGCAAGGATTTAAAATGTTCCCTGTAACTGAGTAGCAAGATGCTCGGGAGAATATTGTGTGAGTGCATGTTTCGATTCCCTTTAAACAACTTAAGGAAGTAAAAACTGCATGTAATCAATATGGTCCGATGGCTCCATTTACACAAGCATTGTTAGAAAGCCTTGCCTTTGAGGCCTTGCCTCCTGGGGACTGGATACAAATGGCCAGAGTTTGCCTGTCAGGTAGAGATTATTTGCTGTGGAAAATTGAGTTTGTGGAGCAGTGTCAGTCCACAGCTGAAATAATTCAGGTCCAGCAGATTCTCATTACTTTTGATATACTTGCCAGAGAAGGCCCTTATCAGGAGACAGGTCAACAGTTAAATTTTGATGTGGCAGGGTATGCTCAGGTAAATGCAGCTGCCAAAAAGGCCTAGAATAAAATTTTATCATCTGGAAGACAGATTGAGGATTTATCAAAGACAAGGCAAGGGCCTGATGAACTGCTTCAGGGTTTTGTTTCTAGGCTAATGTAAACAGCAGGCAAATTAATTAGAGATTCAGAAGCCAGACTTTTGCTTGTTAAACAACTCACCTATGAAAATGCTAATGCTGAGGCAGGGGGATCTCTGTGAGTTCAAAGCCAGTCTGGTCTATAGAATGAATTCCAAGACAGGCTCCAAAGCTACACAGAGAAACCCTGTGTCCAGAAAAAAAAAAAGAAGGAAAAGAAAAGAAAATGCTAATGCTACTTGTCAAGCTGCTTTGAGACCTTTTAGAAAGAAAGGAAACATCTCTGACTATATTTAACTTTGTTCAGATATAGGAACTTTGTATAATCAGGGGATAGTCATGGCTGCAGCATTACAGGGAAAAACAGTGAAGGATGTTCTTTACCAACAAAGAAATTATGACTTTCAACAAGGGAGAGCTGTCGGACCACCAGGAAGTTGCTTTGGGTGTAGCCAGATGGGACACCAGGTCAAGAGGTATCCTGAAAGGGGAAAAAGCTTAAGGGCAAATAAGGAACCTGGGTTGTGCCTGAGATGCAAAAGAGGGATGCATTGGGCTAACAGATGTCTATCAAGGATGGGTACACAGGGGAATTTGTTTCAGGGAAATGGATGGAGGGGCCAGCTCCAGGCCCCAACAAAGTAGATCTTTGGGGTAATTCTGCAGTCTGTCTCCCAGCAAAGAAATATTCTCAGGACCTCTACAGAGCAACACCAGGTAGTGCTGGATTAGATCTCAGCTCTTCCATCTATATGGTTTTGACTCCTGAAATGGAGAAGCAGACACTCTCTAGTGATGTTTATGGGCCTTTGTCAGAAGGCACTGTAGGGTTATTGTTGGGAAGAAGTAGTACCACCATGCAGGGGGTCTTTGTTGCTGCTGGAGTAATTGATGCTGATTATGTGGGAGAAATTAAGGTAATGACTCATTCACCTAAGTGAATTTCTATAATGAAGACAGGCCAGAGACTTGCAGTTAATTTTACTTCCTCAGGTACAAACAAGAAATCCAGTTAAAAGGGATAAGATAGGAGAAGCTGGATTTGGTTCATCAGATGCCTGTCGGCTACAAGCCATAGGTCCACAGTATCCAGAACTCACTTTGGTTATAAACAGAAAAAGTCTCTCAGGCCTTTTAGATACTGGTGCAGATATGTCTGTTGTCACTGCTAGTCAATGGCCTTCCCATGTGGCCAAAGATGGAAACTATTACACAGCTGAAAGCAATTGGTCAAACTCAGTGTCCTGAGCAGAGTAACAATGAACTCTCCTGGAAAGATGAGGAAGGTCATGAAGGAACTTTTTGGCCATACATTTTCCCTCACTTGCCTGTAAATTTGTGGGGGTAGAGATGTTATGAGCCACATGGGAGTATATTTATATAGCTTCAATACAGTCATCACTAAACAAAAGGATCCTGACAAGGAGTTAGTAAAAAACAGTGATGGTCAAATGTCATCTTTGCTCCCGACAGAAAGGGCTAATAGGGATGGATTAGAGTATTTCCAGGAAGCGTCATTGAGCAGCCTGTACTCCATGTAGATCCTATAACTTTTAAATCTGACCATTCTGTGTGGACAGATCCATGGCCACTAACAGAAGAAAAAATACAAACCGTCCAGCAGTTGGTACAGGAACAGTTGGATTGTGGCCAAATCGAACCTTCTAATTCTCCCTGGAATTCTCCTATTTTCCCAATCAAAAAGAAATCAGGAAAATGGAGATTATTACAGAATTTAAGGAAAATTAATGAGACCATACAGCCAATGGGAGCTTTGAAGCCTGGATTGTTTACCACTACAGCCATACCAAAAGATATTTATAAAATTATTTTGGATTTAAAGAATTGTTTCTATACCATCCCTTTGGCTCCCCAAGATTGTCACCGATTTGCATTTAGCATGCATCCCATCAGTTAACGTTAAAGATCCCATGAAAAGATTTCATTAGAAGGTTTTGCCCCAGGGAATGGTCAACAGCCCAACATTATGTCAGAAATGTGTGGCTCAAGCTATTCAAAAGGTTAGAGATCAGTTTCAGTAAGTCTATATTATTCATTATATAGATGATATTTTGCTTGCACATAATGATAAAGAAATTTTGTGTGACACCTTTGGACACCTTCAGCACTGTCTTACTCGTACAGGATTAATTATGGCTCCAGAGAAAGTGCAAAGACAGCCACCTTTTCAATATCTAGGATATATATTACACCATAATGAACTAAAGCCTCAAAAATTAGGAATAAGAAAGGATGGGTTAAAAACATTAGATGATTTTCAAAAGGCATTAGGGGACATTCAATTGTTGTGACCTTATTTAAAATTATCTACCAGTGATTTGGAACCTTTAAGTGATATTTTAAAAGGAGATAGTGATCCTAATTCGCCCAGACAGGTTAACTGGAAAAGTTAGACAGGTTCTTTTGCAGGTTAAGAATGCTATTCAATATCAACAAGTATGATATATTAATTATGATCTATCTTGGCACACATATATCTTGTCCACTAGACAAAGTCCTACAGCAGTATTATGGCAAAATGGCCTGTTTCACCAGCTAAGGTATTAAATCCATATTATGAAGCTGTGGCCTGTTTGGTATAGAAAAGCAGAATTGAATCTAGACATTATTTTGGTAAAGAACCAAGTATTATCAGTGTTCCTTTTATGAAACAGCAAATTGATTGGCTTTTTAAAAATAATGATTCTTGGGCAATTGCCTTTTCTCAGTCTTTATGTCAAATTGATAATCAGTTTTCAGCTGATCAATTATTACAGTTTGCTCAAATGCATTCATTTATATTTCCTAAGATTGTGATGAAAGATCCTGTAACAGATGCTATGCCAGTTTTTACTGATGGTTATTCCAATGGAAGAGCTGCTTATGTTATCAATGGAAAAAGCTATGTAGTACAAACAATCCCAGCTTCAGCACAGATAGTGGAATTACAGGTAGTGAATATGGTTTTTCAGTTTCTTTTAGACAGTTCATTTAATTTATACACAGATAGTCAATATGTTTATAAAACTCTTCAAGTTATAGAAACTGTTCCATGCACTGTGACTAGTAACAGTCAAGTTAGAATGGTGTTTCAACAAATTCAAGATGCTATTCACCAAAGAAAGCTATCATGCTTTGTGGGTCACATTAGAGTTCATTCCAATCTTCCTGGACATTTAGCCAATGGTAACAAAACAGCTGACAAATTAACATGGATGATCACCTTATCCCAAGTATAATAAGCTCAACAGTTACATGCTTTTCAACATCAAAATAGCAGAAGTCTAAGAAAGCAATTCAATCTTACCAGGGAAGTTGTTCGACAGATAGTTAAACAATGTGGGGTGTTTCTGAACTTTTATCCTGTACCTCACTTGGGGCTAAACCCTCAAGGCCTTCTTCATAATCATTTGTGGCAAATGGATGTCACTTATATTGCAGACATTAGCAAGTTAAAATATGTACATATAATCATTGACACTTATTCAGGATTTTCAATGGCTAGTATGTAATCTGGAGAAGCTACAAAGCATGTAATTGCTCATTGCCTGAAATGTTTCTCCTGTATGGGGATACCAAAAATTATTAAAACTGATAATGGTTCTGGATATAGTAGAAAAGCATTTCAGCAATTTTGTTCCCAATGGCAAATTGAGCATTCCTTATAATCCTCAAGGACAAGGCATAGTGGAGAGAGCCCATGGAAGTCTCAAGGTGAAGCTTCAAAAAATTAAAAGTTAAAAAAAACACATAATGCATTGAATCATGCTCTTTTTGTTCTGATATTTTTTGAATGTGGATGTCCGTGAGCAGTCTGCTGAAGATAAATTTTTGCATGGTGGTACCCAAGCAACTTTTGCTCTGGTGAAATGGAAAGATCCTTGCTCGGGATTATGGAAGGGTCCTGACCCTGTTTTAATATGGGGTCGAGGGCATGTTTGTGCTTTTTCACAAGATGAAAATGAAACTCGATGGCTGCCTGAGCACTTAGTGTGATGTGTAGAACAGAGAAATGTCAGCTCTGGTGACACCACAGCTGCTGATGCTCTCCCAGAGGAGTTTGAGTGAGAGTAACTGAACCAGTGTTTTTGATCCACTGATGTTCCATCTTGCAGTCTGGGGAAAACAGGAGACTAAAGGACTCTCCAGATTGCTAAGAAGGAGTTTGAGACAAAGGTTTTGTCACTACTTGGTATTCAAGGACTAAGACTATAAAAGCTGGAAGGAAACAGAGCCTGGAGCCACACCACTTCTGGTTGCTAGTGGCAAACCAATTCATGGCTCCTTTACGAGACAGGTTCCTGATTCCTACTAGCTGAGCAGAAAGCTTTTCTAAGAGTTACAGAAGCTCAGTATAATTCCACCTTCACCATAGGGCAGCTCTCCTAGGGAAAGTGCCTCTGTAGCTGAAAGTGAAGCTCCAGAGATGCTTGTTTGAACTAGGTTGAGTTGTTGCATTCAGGGGAGCTGCAACAAATTTGGGACTCCTCATATTTGGAACTGTGTGCCTGAAAGTCACTACAACTTGGACTGTTAAAAGTGACTTTAGGGCTGCTGACGAGCCAGGCCCTGATCTTGGGCTGTCAGTGGAACTTTGAGATTGTTATGAGCACTGACATTTTTGAGCTTTTGCAAACCTCAGAAATGAGACAGTTTTGAGTTCACCTACAATTTTAACTGTGGTGACTCACAATTCATGTACCCTCTGTCATGTTGGAAGAAAATGGAAATAGTTCTGTTAAGAGCTCTCTTTTAGATGTTTGCTAAAGTTTGTAAAGTGCAAATAGTCCTATAGAGAGTTTGCTTTTGGATGTAAGTTTATAAGAATTGTAAATATGTATGGTAATATTCATGTAAGAATCATGTTAACCTGTTGATATTCATAAACCATGGTTTGGTGAAGCTAAGAGAGTCTTTAGGTTTGATGCAGTTGCATCAGGAGTTTATTGATTTGTTTGATGCATTGACATCAAGAGATTATTGATTTAAAAAGTCAAAATGGTACAGCTAAGGCTGTTATAGACATCTGAGACCAATTCAAAAGGGACACTCCATCTTGGCCATCCTCTATTCCTTTACTGGGGTGTGTGTCAGCTGTAGAGATTCTGTGTTGTTTCAGCTACTTGCAAGCTCTTAGTAGGGACCTGGGTCAGAGCTGAGTTAAGCTCTGTACTTTCTCCTACGAGAGGCTGGTAGTCAGAGATAGGTAAAGTCTTTCTTGCTAGCTGCTAACCTAAGATGAAAAGTGTATCTCCATGATGGGTAAGGCTGATTAGGGAAGAAGGATGACCTAAGGCAGGCACAGTCTATCTGAAGGGTCTGAGGGACCCATTGAAATATTAGGAAGAGGAGCTGTAGATACCCACAGAGGTTTCCTAGGGAGAACTTACTCAGGGTCCAAGAATCTGAGGTTGCTTTACCCAGCAGGGCTGCATAAGGGGATGATTTGACCACAGGCATAGTTACCAGGTGTTTGAAAGGATCTACACTTGGTTCTGTAGTGTGCTTTGATCTAGCAAGGGGGAGGTCTTTTGTCCCACCCCTTGGCATTGTTATAAAAAGCACTTTTGAAAAGGCAGAATCATTGGGTTTTGATCCAGGTCCTCCTGGAGCTATCCTGTGTTTCTGTCTTTCTCCTCTTTGCTATCTTTCTATCTAATATTTTCTTATCCCTCTCTCCTCCTCATTGGCACCCTTTAAAGTGGGAGTTGGACTCCCACACATAGTGACACTCTTCCTTCAACAAGGCCATACCCACTCCAACAAAACCACATCTCCTAATAGTGCCATTCCCTAGGAGATTATGGGAGTTGATTTCATTCAAATTGCCATACTTAGTTATGGTGAACTCTTTAGTAAAACCTAAGTTACAGCTAAACTAGTATATCAGAAAGAAAAAAGTCATGGTGATTAACTAAAATAACTACTACTATGTGTATTTCTAACAGAAGGCTTTGAGATCAGTGTATGATTTATGACCAACATCCACTTAAAATTTGACTCTAATCAAAATAAATATTTGGAATTTTAAATACAATGAACAGAACTCTAATCATTTTAGTCATTTTTAAGAACATAAAAAATTTTAGAACATATACATACATACATAGAACACTGACTCAAATATAGAGCCTTCAAAGAGATCCAATAATGAAGCTAGTGCACACAATACTGTCTGAAGAAGCTGAGTCTTCAGATTAATATCTCTTGTGTTATTATCTAGGTTAGATTTGATATGTGAATTAATTCTAAGTTATCATCCAGGCTAAGGGTGGCATATAAAACACGTAGATTTCCACTGTTCAGTCAAAAAACCCACTCAAATAGCAAAAGAGATTATGAAATGAAAATGATAAGCTCAGAGGGATGGGAATAATGAAAGTAGATAAACCTGCAAAGCTCCAATGCAGAAGTCATGGTTAACAAAGGGAACAAATGGGAACAAAGAAACAGAATTCCAAGACAATTGTTTGGAAAATGAAGAGGCAGCTAAATTGTATCATAAAGTCACCAAACAGCTCAATAAAGAATATTAGATACCCAAGAAAATGAGTTAGAGATAACCCAACAGAGATTTTCTTTTTTTTTTTGGTTTTTTGGGGACAGGGTTTCTCTGTATAGCTGTGTGCCTTTCCTGGATCTCGCTCTATAGACCAGGCTGGCCTTGAACTCAAAAAGATCCACCTGCCTCTGCCTCCCAAGTGTTGGGATTAAAGGCCTGAGTCACCACCCGGCGAGATTTTTTTAAAAGTTGAAGAAAGGCTGGACTAGGAAAGTAGTTCAGTTGATAAAGTGCTTGCCATAAGAACCTGAATTTGGTTCCAGAATCCATGTTAAAGCTAGGCATGGTTCCATGAGGTTATAATTTCAGTGCTGGAGAGATGGAGACAGGCAGGTCCCTGGTTGGCTGCACAACCTAGCCTAGTTGGTGAGTTCCAGACCAGTGAATGATGCTATCTTAAAAAACAAATAAACAAAAAACAATAACAAAAGAAAAACCTAAAGAAAAAAAAACTCAAGTTATTCTCTAACATAAACATATGTACATTTAAGAAAGACTTTCTAGAGACTTTCTCTCATTCCACGCAACTGTCTTTCTTGGTTGAACAAAATACAGGATATTTTTCCTGGGGGGACACCAGAAAGAATAAAAATTTCAGGGTCTTGTTAGACATTGTGCAGTATGGCCAAACGTTAGAGACCAGTTTGAGTGACATAAGTTGATCCTGTTTCCAAACACAAAAACCAAACAAACAAACAAAAGCCACTCATTACTTAGTGATCTTTATAGGGACAGGAGACTCCAATGTACATTTTTATTTTGAGTATCAAGACCACTGTTTTCTTCTGCTGCATGGCTTCTAAAAGAATAGCAGTCCCACTACTACCTCTTAGGCAGACTTCACTCTAGGGAATTGATCCAGCTGAGACAAAAGCTATAATAAGGACAGCCAGGTGTCCCCTGAGTGAAACCCCCCAGTCAGGACACACTGAGAAAGGAGCACACAGGAAGAACTTATGTACTTGTACCATTTACTTGTACCATAAGTTTGATCAAGAATAATTGATGACTGTCAACATTTGAAGAAACCTGCTAGCATACAACATATAAGCATTCCAAAAGATCAGGAATAAAAAGAATGTGGAAAGCCAGGGCCTATGAAGGAGGGGGAAACTTAGCACCAGAGAGAACCATTGCTGTTGATAGAGAGACCAAAACAATGAAGTTTCGTCAAAGGATGGATGGAATCCTATCAAAGAATGTGAACCTAAACATGTCACCCTAAAATAATAGTTTAAAAACTGTTTATTGACGTGAGAACATAATTATAGAAATTTGTATAAGAGATGCAAGATTCAAAGATGGAAGTAAGAACAAGAAGGCATTTTTTTTTTTTTTTTTTTAAGAAAAAAGGGAGATGATTTAGAATATTGATCCAGGAGTTTCAACATCTGAGAACATCATTTTAGGAAAGAAAGAGAAAAAAGAAAAGGAAATAAATCACATAGTAAACAGTTCAGGTAAGAGTTGAAGGGCCCATACATGCTCAGCACAGTGCTGATAATGGATTCCACCAAGACATGTGTGGTGGATTTGTACCTAAGCGATCCTTGACTGTATTAGAGAGCAGGCTAAGAAATGCATGGCAAGTCAGCCAGGAAGTAGCAATTACTCCCTGGTGTCTGCCTCAGTTCCTGCCTCTAACTTCCTCCTTGAGTTGCTGCCCTGACTTCCCTTCATGATGGACTGTAGATTGTAAGTCAAATAAACACTTCCCTTCCCAGTATTACTCTTGCTCATGATATTTACCACGGCATCAGAAAGCAAAGTAATGTAGAGCTATTGAACTTAGTGTCTGTGGTAACTTCTATTTAGAACAAAACTTTGAATTGTACACACACACACACACACACACACACACACACACAAAATCACCCATTCAGATTGCTGACAAATGATTTGGGCTAATAGATGTTCAATGTTATACGATAAAATATTTAAGTATAGCAAGTGTCAGATTTGGCCCAATTACAGAGAAAGTAATTTAACTGAGCTTCTTGAAAAGGAAAAAGAGAGGAGAGAGGAGAGGAGAGAGAGAGAGAGAGACAGAGACAGAGACAGAGAGAGACAGAGACGGGGGGGGGGGGGGACATGGGTATTTCTCTGTTCATCTAGTGCTGGGGAGCCGGATAGTTGTGATTTTTTAATAGTAGCCCAGCTTCACCGACTGAGCCCTGCCTTTGCTGTGGAAGGAAAAGTTATTCCTCGGTGAGCATTAGCCTCAAAGGGCTGCAGATCCACGCCTGCTGGTTTCAATTAGCGTGCCAGCCCCAATGGCATGTCCGGCAGCCGGTGTTTTATTAGGGCTTGGTCATCTCCTCCTCCGAGCCACGTGAATGGCCTGCGGTTCTACAAGCTTCCCTTGACCTTCCAATCCCTCTGGAGCTGTGCGACCGACCGCTGGAAGCTGAAGCCACAGCTGTCTGCCGCTTGACTCCCAAAGCCCAATCTGCTCTGCGATCTTCCCTTGGGACAGAGAGGGAAAGCAAGTTGATAGAAAGAAATGTCTCTCCCTCAAAGGAACTTGTTGTTATAAAGCTCGGGTGTGTTTGAGCGCTGGGATGAGTGCATGGCTGCAGCTGAGAGGTGAAAGGTGAGGACCCTGAGGGATTTCCTGTCGCTCTCAGCCAAGGGACCAGTTCTGGGCTAAATAAAGGCAAGTGGCAGTTTATGAATTCAGAGCAGGGCAAGGGATATTTAAAAGTCTGGCACATGGGACTCCAGAGGAGTGAGTGGACCTGGAATTTAGCCTAAAGAAGAGAAGGTTGAGGGTGATTTAAAAAGGAACTCTAGAGCAGGAAATGTCATTATGGTAGGAATGAGGACCAGATGTTCTCCGTGTCATCAGAGCACACAGCAGAGAAAGAATGACCTTACAGCTAAGGCAGAACCTTGCGACAGTTGAACACCGGGATGGGGTGCTCGCAGCGGCGGTGGAATTCTCCGTCAGAAAGACCTTTGTCTTCTGTGAGGGTTTGTGTATAGCTTTGCAGAAAGCATAAAGGGCTTAAGAAACAATATGGAGGCTCTTTTCTGAGTGCCTACTGTGTCATAGCAGAGCATTGTGGGGAGGTAAGCAGGGGCACTGTGGGAGCCTCAGATACAAATCCAGGATACCTTCAAGTGTATGCATCTGAACGACCTACATAGTCTTATCTTTCCTTCCATTCTTTCTAGTTCCCCTGCATGTTTATAAACATATTGATTGCAGTGATAGGTGAAAGAGACAAGTCTTCAATGAATCACTTTTGTTGTGACTTTGCTATCTTCACACTGGAGACTGGAAGGTTGATTATCTAAAGCTTTGATACCTTAGTTCTCAGAAATGGCCCAAATGGTGTCTTGACACCATTTAAGATATCTAACGAATGGCCGAAGACAGACGGTTACTTTTAGGTTTAAAGCTTTCTTTTTGTTTACTGAAATGAAATGACAAGTAAGATCTAAATGTATTTTTTTAAATCTTTCATTGCTCTAGTAGTAATTTTACAAACCAGTCCTATAAACTACCATTCACTTTAAGATAGAAAAAAGTCCCCACGGCATCCAGGAATGCCATCTCATAGAAATTTAAACAAACCAACTGAGAATTGCCCACTGCAATTCACTACAGCCTGTTGTTAGTTAGACTGTGCTTCAACTCAACTAACTTAATTAGTAAAATGACCATGATAGAAGGGGTTGATGGCTAATTACCACTGATTATCCCACTGCTTACTGATTAATGACCTCAGTTAGTATGATAGCCGTGAATTCTGACCAGACTCATCTGTGAATCTTTTAATCAACTAAATTGCATTAAATTCAATAACCTATTCTAATTTAAAGAATTTTTTTATCTTCTATGACAAAGAACTGTTATTCAGAGGGAAGCAAATCCTACAGATGCATAATGAACTGCACAGTGTCAGCTTTGTTTTCCAAACTGTATTCAAACTTTCTTCGCTGTTTGGTATGGTGACTAAACTTTCCCAGGGGGATGACACATCCCCTTGTGGTCATCTTTTATGTGGTTGCAGCAACCCAGAACCATTGCACTTACCTATCAAGCAATTTTTAAAAATGCATAAACCAGCAAAATTCTTGAAAGAGAAGGGTTGGAAGCTACTTTATCCGATCTGCTTCTTAAGCCCTTTCAGACAAGATTGCAGTTGGCTGTCTCGGAGGTTAGATGCTTCCTCTACTGGTCAGACAAGGTGGAGTCTGGCTGTCTCAGAGGGTAGATACTTCATCTACTGGCTAACACTCAGAAAGAGGAATGTGAGGTGGGTATAGAGGATGGGATGCAGCTGATCAGCACCGTAGTCTGCCAAAGACCACAGATAGCAATACCTTGTTAGTCACAGCATCAGAAAGAGGCTATATATACTGCCAAAGTATGTGGCCAGTCCCCAGCACCAGAATAAGAAGCAGGACCTTGAGCGCTTTAAAAAGGGCATGTGAAAATGTTTGTTGCAGAATGGGTTCAAATACTCGATTAAGTGAGTCGACAAATTCCTAGTCTTCTTCATACACGTTTGTATGTCCACACACAAACCTCTTTAAATAGGTCACTGGTAATTGGTAGGTAGGGTTGTGATTTGGCACAAGATAGGTAAATCCACAAGCAAACATTTTCAAGCAAAAGTGTTATGATAGAAAATTTATTATGATTTGGTTACTATTCAGAGTGAGCTTGGTGTTTAGTGAGAATGCTATTTGTGTTCTATAACATCTGTCTTTTTGTGCTCCCCACTAAAACAGATAAAGTTTATCAAGAAGAGTGTGAGATGGAAAAGTAATATGATTTAAAAAAAAATGCTTGCGTGTTTGATGATGGATGTAGTGAGAAGGATGGATAGAGTGAATATGAGAAAGGAAAGATGGAGAAGGGATGACCTCAACGTTCCTGGCTTGAGACCAGGCTAGATACTGTGTCCCTGACCACTGCCCAAAGTTTGAGAGAAAAGTCAGCATGAGGGAGAAGCAATGGGTTTTGTTTATACTGTTCAGTTTCAGATGATAACATGTCTTCCCTACACAAACATTATCTTAGGAAGTCCAAAGTTTGGACTGAAACACAGGCATAAGGCAAACACGTAGGCCAGAAAGATGATCCGATGAGAGCCTAAGATTGGAGTAGGAGCTTCCCCACACTGTATTTCTAACCTGGGCATTCTGTAGGTCTAACATGAGCAGTCATTAGCAAATAGTTGAAAAAATAAGGCAGAAGTGAGAGAGATGGAAAGGGCAATGAAACCTTATTTTTGTAATACTCTGTAGTGTATATTTCTGAGACTCTCCATATACACTTTGGCTCAGTTATTTTGTGAAAGAAAAACAGACACAACTACATGCTATCAGGAAAGATAACATGCTGCAAATTGGTAAAGACACACACAAAAAAATAAGAGGTTATTATGTCTCCTCTATAAACACCATGGGGAACACTTCTGGAAAAGATAGTTTCCTGTAAATTATTCAGAAATCTCTATTGTGATTGACACATTAATTCGGCACTAGTTCATAGGCTTGCAAAACACCTACTTGATTGCTTCAAATTGTTTTTTTTTTTTAAGAACTGTGGCTAAAAATAGAAGCAGAATTACTCACGAATTTTTATCAAATGTGTGATTCTTATCAAAAGTTTCCACTGACTTCACTTCAATTCAAGAAGAAAATAATTCCATGACAAGTTTGATTCTCTAAAGACAATACACAGAGTGGGTTATTTAATGTTTCCTGTTCTTTTAAACCATTCTGATTTGCTTTCTGCATCTCCCTGACAGGTGTAACTGTGTATTCTTCTCATTTTATTTGGATAATTTCATTTGAAAACTTTCAATCATTTATCACATTTTGAAATGTTTTAGCTACTTTTAAATAAATAGAACCAGAAAAATTCCGTTATAAAAAGTGAAACATTGTGAAACTGTTCCTTGAATAGAATTTTAAAATTTTTGATCATGTCTTCCCCAGCTTTTCAGCCATTTGACAAATTCAGGAGTGAATGTTCAGCTGGCCAGACTTGTTACATACTGATAGGAACCACGTGCTTCTCAATAGTTTCAGAGACTTCTGAGCCTAAAATAAGTTAAAGCTAGATTTTTGTGAGGTTCTGTTTTTCTTGGCTCTGAAATACAAATTATATTTACATCTGAAGATTTGCCTGGGTGTGTTCTGTGGTGTTAGAATATTTGTACTATGGAACCAGGGAAAGGAAACCATACAGCCAATTATATATTTTACAAATGCCCAGAGAACTTTAAGATATTTCAAGTTGGCATTTGTATTTTCCCCTTGATTCATGGGTAATTTATCAGTGACCTCTTCTGCTGACACCCCCACTAAGGGGCAAAACCATGATAAGGATTTGTGTCTGAGAATGAAGGGTCGTTAGGGAAATTAGAGTCACCCCCTGATTATCTAGGATTGATTACCTCTGATGTGTAGGAGCAAAGAGGGACACAAAGTAACTGTGAACTTCAAAAGTTACTACAGATAATAAAAAGTCAACATCTTGGAAGACATTCTCCAACCGAACTCAAAGTAAACATTGTGCATTATGTAAACTCACCATCAGCTCTGACAGTTTCCCTAGTTGGGGGTGGGAATAGGCTCCTCTGCATTCCTTGCAGTGTGAGAGTACCCCACTGATGTGAGTCTTAGCTTCATCCCATTCTTTAAGATTCTTCTTCAAAGAGGCAAAAGATTCAGTGCTCTCAATGAGTTTGGAAGAAGTTAAAATAGCCCTGTTCTTCAGCCATCCTCTTTCTTTCTAGGAAGGCAGCTGGTGTGGGTAGGGGATGGGGCCTCCTTCACTAAGTGTGCTTGGGTGGGCCCATCCGGCTCTGACGACAGGAACCAAGAATTCCACTTGACCACGTAGGTAGTCCAAATCAGCTTTATGAGCGTTTATTCAGCTTTCCAGTGATTATAGTCTTTTGTCTTACTTCTCCAATTATTTATAAGCTAAACTAAGCAGGGGGGTAAGGGATTTCAATCTGTCAAAGACCACTTCCCTTGCGAGTGTGAAAGCTTGGTCTTGACCTGTAGCACCAAAATAAACAAATAAACCTAGCAAAGTAAAGAGGGATCATTTCTTCAGTCACCTAAGTCCTTGCCTCTGGTCTTCTAGCCAGCAGCTTCTCATTCATGCTTTTCATACCACAAACATCAACGAAGCCTCTGGTGCATGCTGACTGCTGTGTGAGGTGCTGTTGTTTTGCAGTGGGTGAGCTCAAACCCATCTAAAATGCAACCCCAGATTCCATCTAACCAAAGGGTCAGCACCAAGTCAGGCAAAGCCAACACATTGGCTGTGAATCTGGGAGAATTTGTAAGAGGAGAATGAAGTCAAGCACCCAATTTTGGTCAACTCAGCTCCTATTCTAATAAAGGACAGTGGATAAAGCCATTAAAGTGAACTTGCTCTGATGGAACTATGTTGGCCATTATTGATAAAAGAATCTATTTGAAATTTTCTTTGAGAAAAATGTATGTTGTTTTTATACTTTGAATGACATATGTAGAATACTTCATTTGTTTCTGAATAATGGGTATGGCCAAAATAAATACAATTTTCCTTGAATCCACTTGACTCCTTTTGCTCTCATTGCAGATGGAGAGTGTGTATGGTGATGTGATTGAGGATGGTCCCATGGGCTCATGTGTTTGAATACTTGGAACTGTTTGGAAAGGATTAGAAGGTATGGTCTTGTTGAAAGAGGTGTGTCACTGGGAGAGGGCTTTGAGGTTCTAAAAGACTCTAGTGTTCTCCCTCTCTGCCCCTTACTTTCAGATCAAGATGTGAGCTATCAGCTATTTCTTCCACTATGCATTGGCTCCACCATCATGGATCTAGCTCTCAGAAACTGTAAGCCCAATTGAATGCTTTCTCTTGTAAGTTGTCTTGGTCATGGTGTTTGAGTACAACAGTAGGAAACTTAACAAATACAGACTGTGAGCTCCTTCCTCCTCCATCTTCCTTCTTGCCTCAATACTTCCAATAATAACAGTTGACACTGGCTTTATTGCACTGGTTTCTCAACCCTGTCCCCATGTAATTAATAATGAATCTGTATTTTCTTATGACTTCATGTCCAAAACCTGCTGCTTGTACCTTTTCACTGGCCGCAAAATAAATTTTCCTTAAACTGAAATAATAATTTAGAGGGTAAACTGAAAATAGACTAGATGGATTCTGAGGCACTCTTACCCTTGGACCCAGCATTACATAGAAAGGATATGTTATGAGTATATGAGGCTCACTCAGCCTGGGACATGCATTGAGATATTTCCTTCCACCTGGAACCCACACCATTACATTGCCTACAAGACCAGTCTATTCCAAATTCCTCTTTTATTTCCAGTCTACTGCCAGGCCCAGGTCTACTAGGCCTACATAGGTCACCTCTGATAAGCTGTGTAATATCTGTGTGTCAGAATAGATGTTTGCTTTCTCAAATATATTCTGTTCCAAGAAATATAAAGCTTTTTATTATTTTTTGAATAGTCAATATATGGACCATTCATGGAGCATGCCAAAATAGTTTAAAAATGACACTATGGAAAATCATTAGCCAAGCACTCTGCAGCTCTTAAACATTCAAATGCAGTTTCAAGCACTCTCAGAAAAACAATCTTTATCTGTTTCTGACTGTGACTTATTTTGACTCTGCTAGGAAACTCTCAGGGTGGAAATTTCCTGAGCTGACAGCAGGTCATGCTGAATTAAAGCCATCACCCTTGGGGGAAGACAGGAGTTAAGGAATGTAACTGGATTTATTTCTCATTAGTTATATATCCAAAAAAGTATTGAGGAGTACCATTACCGTTCTTATTTCTGAGTTTTAGAGACAATGGATCAGTTTTTCCACTCAGTTTCTCCTAGCAGGGTATCCAAATAGATACCCAAAGTGAACCTCCAACTCACAGCACATTTTCCAGTTTTCTTTTTCCAAGAGAAGAGCTTTATCTTTTCCTTTTAGTTATTTATTTTTCCAAATTCATATTGTCTTTTCCATGACACAATGTCTGGATACTGAAGGCAGGTATACTGCAGTATATGAATGGATCTCGAACATTTCAGCCTGGCTAAGTGGCATGCAGGATTTCTCTGGAAAGGGTGATGAATGCAGGCTGACTCAACCCATCTGGGCTGCCCCTTCATCTCCCAACTCATCCTTCAGAAAACTGAGCTTTTCCCTCACTTCAGAATATCTTTTATACGTTGTTCATATTAATGGACATCCAAATAGCTGAAAATTTGACATGGATGGATGACAGCTCATTTGATTGCATGCTTGGGATGAGGCCAGTAACTGAAGGTAAAGGGAACACTGCTTATTTATTTCTTTAAAGTTATTTGTGTGTGAGAGAGAGAGAGGGGAGGGGGAAACACACACACACACACACACACACACACACACACACAGAGAGAGAGAGAGAGAGAGAGAGAGAGAGAGAGAGAGAGAGAATCCACAGAGCTCAGAAAAAAGCATTGAATCCCCGGAACTAGAATTATAGTCATATGTGAGTTATCTAGTGGGATCTAAAATTCAATTTTTTGAATGAGGAGCAAGTCCTTTTTAACTACCGACTCATCTCTGCAACCTCAAAACTTTTTTTTTTTTTTATGAGTTTTATTCTTTCAACTTCTAGAGAGGGAAGAACTCTCCCAGGTACCGTCCCTGGTGTGACCTTTCATGGGTTTTCTTTTTTGTTTCTTCTTTGAACGTTTTTTGCTCCCTAAGTTTGAGGTAATGCTGTGTCAGCTACAACAGCTATGATACTGCATGACCAGCCCCTCAGGGATACAGCACTGAGTAAAAACAGTGAAGTCTTGTCCTCACGAGCCTTACATTCCAGTAAAGGAAACAGACCATGAACTCAGAAACATTTTCAGATATTTGAAAAGTCCTATTTTTTATCGTGCTTTTTTGTGTCCCTGTCCCAATCTCAACTCCATCACTTTTGATTTCCTTTTATTTCTACCTTTAGATTCAGATATTAAGTCATGGCATAGATAAAAGAGCAAAGAATACAAAGAAATATGTACTAGTTTCATCCTTGGCTTGCCTGGTTATCAGATGTTTGACCTCAAACTCCTTAGCCACTTTGACCTTCACTTCTGCAATTTGGATGTTGACTGTCTCTCAAAGGCTATGTGGGTTGGGGATTTAGCTCAGTGGTAGAGCGCTTGCCTAGCAAGCGCAAGGCCCTGGGTTCGGTCCTCAGCTCCGGGAAAAAAAAAAAAAAAAAAGAAAACAAAAAAAAGAACAAAAGTCTATGTGTCAAAGGCTTGACAACTTCAATGGCTAGATTGAGAGTTGCCATGGATCTTAAGAGGTGGGGCTTCATAGAGTCCCATAGGTCACTAGTACCATGCCCACAAAGGATATGGTGTGATCTCTGCCTTTATCTCCATCCTTCTGAGCTTGAGACATGACCATCTACTCAAAAATGAACTCCCAGCATGATGTTCTAACATCATGTACAAAAAATTGAGATTACACAATTCTTGAGCTTGAACTTAAGGTAATTTGGTTCAAGTAACATGAACTTAACTAATATAATGTTCTTATTCATAAAACATGGTGGTGGCAGCGATATAAGGAGGAAATGATACATGAGATATTTGTGTTTGCTAATAATTCTGCATCTGAAGTCAGTGCTCTCAGTTCTCATACCCCTCCACAGACTCGTTCTTCCCTTCTGGTTCTTTCTGTTTGTCAGCGGCGGACCCTCAAGAAATGCGTGTGGACATCTATGCCAGCCTAGCCAACAGAAACACTGGAAAAATAGTGTAGGATACCATAAAAGAAAATCCATAATATTTCTTCCCTTTTGCATCCCATACTCCACAGGTATATTTAGCACTAGCCACATCCTTTCAAAACCAAATCTTCTGCCAACTGGCCTGTTTTTCAAAGCTCTAGCTTTCTCTATGGTCCCTCTGGCTCAAAGGGCCATTTTTGAGCTTTTGGTCCTAGGAGTGATATAATTTCCCACTGACATTCATCTGTGGATATACACTCAGAAGCTGTCTTTCTTTAAAATCTCTTAAGCCAAGAAGAGAAGCTCTACTTCCCACAGGAATTCTGAATTGCATAGTACCTGATGGCAGAAGTAGTCACATGGAATAGATGTTTAACATGTTTTATGGTTTTGCTCTGTGAAGTCACTGGATGAGTGCATGATCTTCTTGGAGAAGCATGGTACACTTGTTTCATGTCCTCTGTTTTTTTGCTGGTGCCAGAGTGGAATGGAGGGTCAGATATCAAACGGCTTTGTATTTTGTTGTTTTTCTTACTGTTGTTGTTGTTGTTTTACAGTGTAGTAATTTAAAAGATTACAGGATTGGCTAACTGTTTATGACTAGGCTGAGGAGCTTCCAGAAAAGATAAAGGGTAAAAACAGAGACGTATATTTAAAACTCAAAGCTCTAGTGAAAAACGTGAAAGTTCTTGAGAGATTCTTTGTGTCTGGTAACTACAAGGCAGAGATGGTTGAATACTGGACCACTACGCCATTGTGAAAGTGGCACAACTGATACATTTTACCCAAACAACATGAAGAAGGCTTTGCTTGGAAAACTGAACCGTAAGAATGGAGATGGGGATAATCGGATTTGAAGGTGTGAATTTGAATTCCCAAATCATCCCAAGACCAACATGTATGAAGAAACAGGCTCTCTTCCCCTGTTTCATAAACCATCTTTCTATGCAAAACAACCTTTCAATTACCTCATTTAGGCTTTACAAAGAGTTGCAAGTTCTCAAGACCCGTCATACTCTCTGTCATTGCCTCAATACTCATAATTAGAAGCTACATCCCAGCATCCCTCAGGTAGAGAACTACCAAACCTAGTTCCAGAAGATACGAAGTACATGTCATGAGATCCAACAGATCTGCTAAAAGTACATGATTGGGAACCTGGTGCACCATGTGAGGGTATTGTCCAAAGAGTGTTATATTCATTAAAGTAACTGAGATGCCGGGGTTAGTTAGGTCAACTTTTTCAAATGGATGTACTTCCCAGCAGTTTGAATTTAGGTCCAAGCAACCTTCAGTACCTCTAAAGTTTTCCCTATTGTTGGCCACTGAAGTCTGGATCTAACGAAAATGACTATTTCATAATCTCACAATACTAGAGCTTCCTTACTCCAATGTTAAGAAGGGGACCCAAAGATTTAGAGAACTGAGTGTTTTGGAGTAGATTTACTACAGAGATTCTACATACTGTCCTTCTACACCCATGAGCAAATATGGAAAAGGAAAATGAACTTTAAAGGGAAAGGTACAGTTGTCCTAATCAGCCACAGAGATGGAGTGACAGTCAGCATTTAGATCCATAGAAATCTGTGCCTGTGGCTAATTAATAACAAGTTCTCTGGAATACAGTGGAAAGTGGATGAGTGGCCAACAGGTAAAACTTGATCTCCATAGTGGGGAAAGTGTATATCACGAAAGCAGGAATCTCATTTGAATCACCAAGGACAGGATTTATGACTAATAACTTCCCATTCAGTTTCCAGTCAGCCTCTGGGAAGAAGCTTAAAAGACAATAGAGAAAGGCTGTGAGTTTCCCAATCCTCACCTAATTGTAGCAGCCCTTCCAGGAGCCACATCTTGACTTGTGCAAACTAAAACAGCCTCAGCCATAACAACAGCAACTCTTCACCAAGGCCATACCGAACATTTAAACCAATTTGGGTTGGCAAGACTACTATATGATGCACAGAGAAGAAAATACAAAGAAGTCTGATTCACAGCAAGTGTCTCTTGTATGAAAAGCAACTCTCAGGGGCAGCCTGGTTACTGTGAAGATAGCTAATGCTGAAAGGAGAGATTGCTTTTTTCAACTCATTGCTGTGTTTCTAAGATACCCATAACAAGAGACAGATTAGAGTAGAAAAGGAACAACGTTTATTCAATGTAACTTTTATACATTATGGGGCCTTTAGAATAAAGACCTAAAAAAAAAAATCTGCGTCCCCTCACTCTCCATCTTCATATTGCTCTCCCTTCAGGGCAGAAGGATGGAGGGAAGTCAGAACTGTTCACTTACCCCCACCGTCTTTCCAAAGCCAAGGTGCATTCTGAATCCCATTACTAAAAATCTAGTCATAGATGTTCTAGTAGAGACCACATGGTTCCTTCTCCTTTTTGGCTAGGTGCCCTTTCCCAGAATCTTGTGAACATATGCAACAACCCTGCTACCACCAGACTTAGGAGGATTACACACCAAACCACTGTAGATCTGAATCACTGGACAGAGGTTTCATGAGAAGCTATATGTATGTGTGTAAGGGTAGATGTACAGAAAGATGGAGAGACTTCATAACACAATTTGAGCCACTGTATTTGGGGGTCTGCTAACCCTTCTCTTACCTAGTACATTATGAAAACAGAATGCTCCCACACAGATCAATTTCTTCCTTTTACTGTTACTGGGATAAATTCTTCATTAGCCCTTCAACTCAACCAATATTAACCAAAAGTGTAATGTCATTTTTCATCTACTAGTTTAAAGAAAAAAAATAAATATTTTGATGTTTGCTACAAGTAAGAATGTGGAAATTAGAGCTTTCCATTGTTGGTGAAGTTGTTGGTGTTAAAGTATAACACTTTGAAGGATATTTTGGCAAAAGCAATCTAAAATTAGAAAATTCAATCTGAGATCTGCAGTCACACTTCAAGGGAGCAAGAGTGTTTGCACACAAAGTTTTGTTTATAAGAACACTCTCGACAGTATTGACTAGTGAACAGCTGGTAAAGACTTAGAGCAGTCAATAGGAAGAGAACGCAAGTAGTGTATGCCATGTTTAAAACATAGGATGAGCTAGGTCACGTGAAAGGCAGGTTGTAAAGTGGTATATGTTAAGTAGCTTCATATTTATGTACATGCCTGGCATGAATCTCCCTGTCTCTTCTGCTCTCTTTCTCTCTCTCTCTCTCTGTTTCTCTTTCCACCACATCTCCCACAACCACACTAAAGATATAAATGGATTCAATAATACAACCAACATACAAATTTTAGACTAAAAAAAAAGTAAATTTCTTAACATGTATTGCAATTTTTCATTTTAAACGTTTATATATAAACACATAAAAGAGTTTATATATTTGTATAGTAGTTTAATATTCTAAACCAGCAAAATTAAATATAAAATAATTTAAACCAATTAGCTCTTTGTTTTTTCTTTGGAAAAATATTCTAAGTTTAGTAAGACATTTTTCTTTTTAAAAGAAAATTTATCATAATCCCTGAAGTATTTTATACTTTGAAGGGCAAATGATACTGTTAATATCTAATGTATCCTCAAATTTCCAAAAATAGATGATTTTTTTCTTCAGTATAAGGTGTTAATTCATGATTAAATAACATTTCCTATTTTAAAGAAATTATAAATGGATACCTAGATGATAAGATGAATCATCTTGAATAAATGCCTGGTTCAGTGTTAATTCAGTTAACGTTAAGAATATGATAATCCAAGAAGAAATATATTAATGTTCATTGTAAGTATTCTAAAAGTCTTGTCAGTAACAACATCAAATACTCGTTGAACACTCTTCCTGTCCCAAAGAAAATTCCCCCCAGATAAACAGTGTCAGAAAAATAATTTATTCCTAAAAGTATTGTTTCTGGTAAAGAATCCCACCTATGGCTCCCAACAGAGGAATTAATCCTAGTGTGGACATTTCTGCAATTGCTTTTCCCTATATCTCTCTCTAGGCCCCTTAGCCCTTCAAATGCTTAAGGAAGCCACAGAAGTCCAAGAATTCCCCTTCTCTTGTTTCTGTTGACATCAAGGGTTACATCCAAACTGGAGGGCTTCATCTCCACAGATTTATCAGGGGAATAGTTGCAAATGGTTTTGCTATGAGTGCATATTAAATTTTCTCCTTCCTCCTTGGTTCACAGATGGGTCTTTATCCAGAAGTATACATTTTGAATCAGTGTTGTTCTTCTTCACGGGATAATTAAGCTTTTTCTTTCATACTTCTTCCTTCTGCTCTCAGTTGGGATGGGAGGCATTTCCCAGGCTTTGAAGTTACCTTTCCGATTCTATTTCCTTTTTCTTCTTTGAAGAAGAGTGGAAGGGCCTGCTTCTCCAGTTTGATTTATTCAAATAAACAATATTTGTTTTGAATTTATTTTAACCTTCTGGGATTTATCACAGCTCTTGTGATTAGCACCTGTTTGTGATTGTGCTTTTGCTTCTCTTCTATACAAATGATTACAAAAAGCAGTGGTTTGCAGAATGTGGTCTTTGAGAAGCTGCAAAGGTGTCACTCGGGAACCAGTTAGAGGCTGAAGCATGCTGCTCCATCTCAGACCTGGAACAGAAACCTGGGCTGTGGGACACACCCTCCTGCTCTGTAGCAAGCTCTACAGTTCCAATGCAGACCAAAGTTCCAGAGTTCTACCCCCAGAAACAAGCAATGTGAAAAGTGACTTCCTACTGGAATAAGTAGATGTCAAAGAGAACTTTGCAATTTGTCCTCAAAATTTGACGTTGGGCTGGATTCCACAGATAGGGTGAGTTCATCTTAAAAAAAAAAATGGGGGAACTCCAAAGTTGAATTGCCATCGGTCAGCTGAGGCTGGAGAGTGTTGAAATGGGCCCTGAACTGCCCAGTTCGCCTCTCTTCCCTTGTACGACAGGACATTCATGGAAATTCACAAGTTGATTAGAAAGTCATCCAATAATCTGAACTTTAAGTTTAATTCATGGTGTACAAGGAAGTAAAAAGAGCCTACCTAGTATGCCTGCTGATGTTGTGCCCAAGGTCAACGTCTCTCCTCCCGACCCTAACATGGTGAGTCTTTTCTGGTGCCTACAATGTAGTCCTGAACCATTACATTCGCTGATCTTTCTTACTGAGAATCATAAATGTGAAATTGTGCATCAAGAACTGTGTGTGTTCTAAAGACTAATAGATGGGTAAGCATGTTACTGCATGCCTGTATGTCTAGCACTCAGGCAGAGAGGAAGAGGACCGAGCTGAGTTTGAGGGCAGCCTGGTCTGTATGTCAATTTCTAGGCCATCCAGGACTCTGTAGTCAGAAACAATAGACAGATGATAGTAGATAGATAGATAGATAGACGGACAGAGAGAGAGAGAGAGAGAGAGAGAGAGAGAGAGAGATAATAGATACTATAAATTAGCATCTTTAGACTTCTACCCCTTTTATGTTTTCACCATCAGTTTGCGAATTCTAGTTTTATTCAACCTTCTACTATGCTAGATAGCTCTTGAAAATCTACCTTTCCATGGACTAAGGGTAAAAGGTGATATCTCATTCCTGTTCTATATTGTTTTGCTTTTCTTTTCTTTTCTTTTTTTTTCTTGAGGGTGTCTCTCTTTCCACTGTTAGCACTGCTCAGCTGTGCTGTCATGGGCTGCCAACTTGAAAAGTGTTTTAAACATGTGGTGGCTGATGTAAAATGGTATTTCTGGGAGGGCTTTGAAATCCATATTTCATAGTTGGGTTTAGAAAGAGCAATTAAGTCACCTGCCCACTGTGTCCCACACAGATAGTGAGTAAAATTTGGAAAATAAAATACTAGTTATACCATACAACAAATGAAAATAAAAATAAAATGGTGCCCATAGCTTATGCTCTCACAGTCCTACAACTCAAGAAATGTGAACTAGAAAAATATCAATGGGTTGTTGTTAATGTTGATAACCAAGTTCCTGCTACTGACAGATGATATTAATGACCCTGTAGATGCTGTCCTGGTTACTTCTGCATCACTGAGGCCAAATATGTGATTAAAAAAAAACTTGTGGGAGGAAATTTTGTTTTATTTTAGTTTTAGAGGGATTTTTAGTTCATTTTCACAGGGCAGGCATGGCAGGGGGACGTGGTTTTGTCTGTGGTAGCAGGGACCAGTGACAGAGCTGTGTATTTAGTGGCAGATCAAGGAACAGAAAATTCAAGGTGCAGCCATGAGCCGCTCTGTAGTGGGTAGCCATTCCAGCTTTGATCTGGAAGTTCCAACCCCCATTGAGACTTTGGCAACTGTCACGCCTACAAGGCGGGGCGAAAGGAGGCGCCTGGGGACCTGAGATCTGGATCGGCGGGCTCTCTCTCTGTTGTGGGACCCTGGACTGGAGAGGGGTACCAAGCAGAGCTCCAGAGAACACCGCTGGACTGCGATACACCTTCCCCAGACTCCGCGACCTACCTATCCCTTAATTTGTAAGTTACGCCATTAAATAAATCTCCTTTTATCTACGTGGAGTGGCCTTAATAATTTCACCAATATCTGGCGCCCAACGTGGGGCACGAACCCACGACCCTGAGATTAAGAGTCTCATGCTCTACCGACTGAGATAATTTAGTAAAATAGCAGCCTTAAATAATTTGCACTGTAATTTGCACTGTTATGGATTCTTATATGTTGATACAAATGTAAACTATTTTTATATTCTTGTTTAAGATAATTTGTATATTGATACAAATACAGAACTATATTTGTTATAATGTACATATATTTCTACTCTTATTTGAAATACTTGTATATTGATACAAATGTAAATTTATATCTGTCATACTTTATGTAGGTTCTACTTCTGTTTAGGATATTCGGTATATTGATATATATTTAAGATTATTGTCATATTGCATATCGCACTATATACTCCTACCTCTGTTATAACATCTTGTGTATTGTCACAATTTTGAAGTCATCGTTCTTTACCATACACTTGCTTATAGACTGTTTACCTTGTTTACGTGAAGCCTTAGTCCTTAGGTTATTTCGGTAGATAAGACTTATAGATTTATAGTCACCTATGCTTGTCATCTCTATAGTTACGTTAGTTAGGTTATCCAGATTTACAGATACATAGGTCAGATGGACAGGTAATCTTCAAACACTTCATAGACCTAGAGAATATGGCATTTAAATAACTTAGAATTCTGTTGATGTGAGACATAATTGCTCCTGGCTGCACCAATTTGATCCCGAGAGAATGTTGGGCTTCTAAGACATTTCCATTTGGAAGTTTGTCTTCTTGGCACAAAATGGCCTACTGGGCAAAGAACTGCCCTTGCCTCAACGGCTGACAGTACTAATGCAATGCTATCCTTTCTGGACAAGCGGGACACAAGGAAAGCAACCACTGTACTCTGCCAAGACAGGGTAAGATGGTCTTTCAGAATTCCTGCTTCTGAAAATGGTCTGTCAGATACTTTAGGCCTGTAGCCAATTTGAATGCACCAACAATGCTGAGAAACATTAGGTGACTGTCCAGGCTGCCAGCTGTCTCCGTCTACTCTCGCAAGATTCCCGAAAGTTGCTTGCATCCATCTACCATTTCTCAGGTACCATTATATTCCTTCTCAGGTCTTTGATGGGATTGAAGACTAGCAGTTATAGTTACAACCTAGTAGATAGAACATATTAAGTATTAGATTCAGGTTCTTTAGGATAGGACACCTTTTGGAATGATCTTTGTAACATGCCATTTACCTATGCTCTATACTTCTCTGGATTATAGTATGTGTTTCTTGCTTGATATTGTTTGCATTGGTTGTAGTTCCATCTTATCTAGGTCATTATCCCTCATTATTCCTGGACTATATTTGATAACCATTCCTTTGTATATAGTCTTGTATTAGGTTAGAACTTTCTTATTTAGACAAAAAGGGGGAGATGTAGTGGGTAGCCATTCCAGCTTTGATCTGGAAGTTCCAACCCCCATTGAGACTTCGGCAACTGTCACGCCTACAAGGCGGGGCGAAAGGAGGCGCCTGGGGACCTGAGATCTGGATCGGCGGGCTCTCTCTCTGTTGTGGGACCCTGGACTGGAGAGGGGTACCAAGCAGAGCTCCAGAGAACACCGCTGGACTGCGATACACCTTCCCCAGACTCCGCGACCTACCTATCCCTTAATTTGTAAGTTACGCCATTAAATAAATCTCCTTTTATCTACGTGGAGTGGCCTTAATAATTTCACCAATACCGCTCCTGCCAACTCCCAGGCCATACCTTCTCAAGAAGGCTCCACATCTCTCAAAAGCATATCAACCAACTTGAGACTGAATGGCACAAAATGCAAGCTGGTGGGGAGTGGATTGGAGGGGGCTGTTTCAGACTCCATCTGTATCAGACACATTAAGAGATGTGATGTGATATTTAACCCTAGTTAACCTTCTTTAACCCTTGCCACCTCTCGCAAGCCCCATCTCCAGACACTAAAGTCAGGTTACACATCTGTCTTCTTACTACTTGAAAGGGGGATTAAACTCCACCATGAGTTTTGGAGGGAACAAATTATATTCAAACCATGGCAGTTGCACTTTTCTGTGGTTACTATATCATTTGTTTGCAGGATTGATGACTGACCATGTGGAAGAAAGGTATCAAATTTCTTCCATTTCTATAGGATCAGGATATATTTTAATCTCTCTTTTTTTCTCCTATCAGCCTCAAATTCTAGTATTACCAAGGCCTGTTATCTAGTTCACTGGTATTGTAATAGTTTGAATGAAGCTATTCCTTGACAGTTTACTGTGCAGTATTGACCTTAATTTCTTTTATGTGTCTGCCACCTTTCCCATGGACTCATAAAACTCACCATGATTAAACATAATTGGCCTCTAACCTATCACGTACCATGCTCTGTATGACTTTGATCTCTGATGCAATTTTTCTGTTCCTGTTTTGTCTGAACTAGTGTTTGCTTTCAGTTTTTAAATCATTTTATGCTTTGCAAAACTCCTCCCTTCTAGCATCCAAAGCATGGCTCTCTCATTGCGGTTCTCAGATTTATCTCCATACAACCATCATCTTCACTGAGTGTAGTATCTTTGGGCATGGTAGAAGCAAAGACTACTGGACGGAGGGTAAAAGTGGTAAAATGTAAGAGTAATAGTTTATTGTGGAACGACTGGAGAGTGATAAAATCTGGTAGGCCCATGGATGTAGCTCAGTTAGTAACCTGATTAACCTAGAATGCATGAGGCCTGGGGTTAATTCTCAACATCACACAAACCAGCATCGGTTGTGCACTCCAGAGATATCAGCATTCAAGAAGTGAAGTCAGGAGCATTAGAAGTTCAAGACCAACCTGGGATACATGACAATCTATCTCAAGTACACACATACATATAGTAAAATAGCTAGGAAATTAGAAGGTAAAGAGGGTATGTTCTAGATTCATCTTAATTATTATTTTAAGATTCGAAAGACCAGCATGTTTATATGCATAAAAGTAAATGGCCGTATAGAAATGAGAGGGGAGAGGAAATGATCAGAGCAAACTGATGTGGAAAGAGCAGAGAGGAGAGCCAGAAGCATTGGGAAGAGTCTCAGACTAAGAAACATGAAAATGGGAGGAAATGAACCGTGATGGTGAGAGGGTGTGCAGATCATCCTCACTGAAGTGATAAGTGTTTGCTCAGAACCAAAGCCTGTGTTCTACCCTCAGCCTGGGGCATTCTTGACCTGGGCCTCAGGACCAAAGCCTGTCTTCTACCCTCAGCCTGGGGCATTCTCAACCTGGACCTCTAAAAGAGTACTGCATCACTGAGTCTGTGCCTTCTTTCCCCCAGCACTTGTCACTCACTACTTGATGTTACATGCCTGTGTTTGCCCATGAGGACAGAACACATGTCTGTTCCTGTCACTGCTGTAGCTGTCGCACTTACAAATGTGCCTGGCACAGTGGAGCTCTCAAAATACATACCCCACCCCCACCCTGTCTGTGTGTCTGTGTATTTGTATTTGTGTGCTCTTGCATTTGAAGGTCAGAGGACAGCTTCCGGCATTCTTCATCACCTTGGTGATTTAGACAGGATCTCTCCAAATATCCCAAGCTGACTGGCTAGGGAGCCCCAGGGATGTACCTATCTGTTTCCCCAATTTCAGAATTACAAGCACACACAACTATGTTGGGGAACATTATTTTAAGGTGTGTTCCTTTTGTTTATGTTGCATTTGTTTAACTCTGTGAAGCTGTGTGACTGTGTCTGTCTAAAACACCTGATGGTCTAATAAAGAGCTGAATGACCAATAGCAAGGCAGGAGAAAGGATGGGTGGGGCTGGCAGGCAGAGAAAATACATAGGAGCAGAAATCTGGGAGGAAAGGAAGAAGGAACAAGGGAGAACAAGAGGAGGATTTCAGGGGCCAGTCACCCACCTACACAGCCAGACATGGAGTGGCAAGGAAAAAAAAGATATACAGGAATAGAGACAAATAAAAGCCCTGAGGCCCAAGATAGATGGGATATTTAAGAAAAGCTGGAGAGCAACAAGCCAAGCTAAGGCTGGACATTTATAATTAACAACAAGCCTCTGTGTGTGATTTATTTGGGAGCTGAGTGGCAGGCCCCTCTAAAAGTGTAAAAACAACCAACAACACAACTATCCCCAGTTTTTTTTTTTCCAAGAGTTATTCTAGGGATCAAAATCAGGTCCTCTTGCCTGAAAGGTGAGCACTTTATAAACTGATAAACTGGTCCCTCAATAAACATTTCTTAAATGAACATACACTAGTGTTGATGATATGTTTTGCCACTTGAACTATCTTTGGAAAGACAGACAGAGAGCGAGAGAGCAGACAGTTTTTTCCAGCAGCTGTGGCTTTATTGGTCCCACTGAGCACAATCAAGGAGACAGTGCTGGTGATGAGCCCATTTCCACCAAACATAAAAAAAACACTTGTCACTGGTACATAGTCATGTTATAAGTAAATTTAAAAGTTCAGAAAAATCCTTAATAATACTCATAGAAATTGAGAGAATAAACAGTAAAAATTCCCAATAAGAAGGATATATTGCATATTTTAATATTTGAATATAGAAAATACTGTACAGTCCTCGACACTTAAAGTTCTTCTCCATTCTGTCCTAATTCTAGAGAGTTTATAGAAGCATAAAATTGAAATCACAACATACTATAAAATACGTGAGAGAATTATTTTTAAATTTTAAAGCAGGAAAAAATGGAACCAAATTCAGAGCTTGAAATAATTATATAGGAACTTTAAGAATGTGTCTATAAATAGATTTAGAAACTTCTAGAGAAAGCACACCATACATCTTCTCACATATTACAAAATATTGACAGCAATAACTAACAGTGCTTTTCAACACTTAAGTATGACTTATTTCTCTTTCTTCTTAAGCTATAAATTGCTATGGTGTTTGACATTGGATAAAAACCTTTTGAGTCCATAAATTAATGACTAAATGTCAGGAAATCAATATAGGAAAAGACTGGAATATTTTTAAAATTTTTCTCTGGTTGGAAAGGTTTATTTTTACCTTTAATTGTAAACAATTGACAAACGGCTTTATGACATCAGGAATAACATCTAACTCCTTCACTGAGCTATATCTCTGATCCAAAGTTATTTTTATGTGAAATTTGGTGTTATTCAGTGACATACACATGAATTTTTAAATAGCCTGACTTCCTAACAGCTTCTAAATAATGGATGTATCATTTTTCCTCCTTTTATGGTTTTCTAAGCTGGTTTTTCTTATAATTAAATATTCCCATTGGGCCTGTGTTGGTGATTCATCTTAGTGCCGTGACAAAATGCAGTATAGAGAAACTCAAGAGAAGGGTTTCCTTTGGTTCACAGTTAAAGGGTACACTCCATAGTGATAGCAAAGGTGGCAGTGGGAGCTTGGGCCAGAGGGTCACATTGCTCTGCAGGAAGCAGAGATGTGGTGAGTGCTTATGCTCACCTCGTTTTCTCTTTTTTATTTTGTCTAGGACCCCAGACCATAGAGTGATACTTCCTATATTTCCAATTGGTCTTCCTACCTCCATGTAATCTAATCTACATAATCCTTCACAGATATCCCTATCGATTAGTTTCCATAGTGATTCTTAATCCCATCAAGTTGACAATCGGTATTAACCACTGAGGAACCAAAGTACCGTGAATGGCCATAGCATTCATTTTGAGAAAGCAAATACTTTTTACATTCTGAACATACTAAATACTTTCTTAGTTTCATATGTAGAACATTAGCATAAAGTATAAGAAGCAAGTCCTCAAAACAATGCTAATCATGTGACTTTAGAGGCTGCTTGCTTGTGATGAGAGAGAAAATGGGAAATGATCAAATCAGAGCCCTGGAATAGAACCTTATTCCCTGTAAAAATATATGATTAATATTTGTCAATCAAAAATAAAATTGCAGGGCCAGTAAGATAGCTCAGTCAGTAAAGGCACTTGCCACCAAACCTCGTGACCTGAGTTCAATGCCATGTAGTTCTCTCTCTCTCTCTCTCTCTCTCTCTCTCTCTCTCTCTCTCTCTCTCTCTCTCTCTCCTTTCCTCTCCTCCTTCTTTCTTATCATAAAAATAAAAATAAAGACAATAGGTGAGAAAGAAGCCTATATATTCTCCCATTGCCCTTAGCCAAATGGTAATTTGAATATTCACTCTAATCCTTTTCTATCCTCTGTTGTGTGATATTTTGTTTGTGTTCTGACAAATAAAGCTTAAAGATCAGATGGTGGAGATAGCCACTAGTTAACCATAGAGGCCAGGTGGTGGTAGCTCACACCTTTAATCCCAGCACTTGGGAGGCTCATACTTCTGATCCCAGCACTTAGGAGGCTCATGCCTTTAATCCCAGTACATTCAGGAAGTGGAGACAGGAATATAAGGTGGGTGGAGGCAGGATCTTGGGCCCTTTCAGTCTGAGGATTCAGAGAGCTAAGAAGTCACTAGTGGCTGCTCTTTTGTTTCTTTGATCTTTCAGATTATTACTCCTATATTTGACTCCTGGTTTCTATTTGATAAGACTAATTAGGATCATGCTTCAATCCTCATAGATGCAAAGATTTCAAATCTCCTGCTTCCAGGAACAGGCAAATCTAAATCCTAGTTCTCATTCTCTTTGTCTCTTACTTGCAGTCATGGGCCAACCTGATTCTCCTACATGCCTTACTTCAGCTCTGTACCCAGTACTGAGATGGGCTCATGTTCAAGTACATAGACATACACACACACACAGACACAGACACACAGACACACAGACACACAGACACACACACACACAATTTCTAAAGTATATCCTTAAGAATCTACAAATAGCAATTTTGATGTCCCCTCACTAAACCTTCTTCCTCTGTAGTACTGAGTGGGCATTTGTTAACTAAGCTTACAAAGGATGGGTGTAGTAAATCGATCTCAAAGGGATGCTGACAGGAAGCTGTCCAATGGAGACAGAAATTGTTGTCTCTGTCTGAAACAGATAATCAATCAAAGACAGCAAACTGTGTTAGCTGCTCAGGTTTAAGCGCTCTGACCTTTCTCTTCTATTATTTCTTCTGATCTAAACTTTGCATCTATAGCCTGAGACAGTTATTTAAAATAGAAGCCTGTATAACTAATGACTTAATTAAAATCCTTCTAATAATGTCTTCTTTGTTTTCTTGGGATAAAGCATTAAGAAGACTAATCAAGCCCCCATGAAGAACAAATGTTCTTCAGGTCCTGAGGCCAGCTTCAACTTACATCAGTCCTGCTTAAAAAGAAATAAAACAAAATAAAATCTCACTGGTCCCCTTCTATCCATAGAATTTGAAATCCAGCTTCCCGGCCTCATCTTCACTACAATGTATGCTGTTGTTTCCTCTCACACGCTCCATCCACTGCCTACCTGCTCTCCTTATTCCTTTTAGCCCAATTTTGTATGTCTGATTCCTTCCTAGCACACCCTAACCCCATAGTACCTGTGCGATTGTCCTCATTTCTACCATTAAGAAATAGCCGGGCGGTGGTGGCACACGCCTTTAATCCCAGCACTTGGGAGGCAGAGCCAGGCGGATCTTTGTGAGTTCGAGGCCAGCCTGGTCTACAGAGCGAGATCCAGGAAAGGCACAAAGCTACACAGAGAAACCCTGTCTCGAAAAACCAAAAAAAAAAAAAAAAAAAAAGAAATAATGTCTTCCCTGTCTGCATTCTGTTTGCATTAGAAGTGGACTTATTTAAACAGCTCAGCACTTAATTGACAGTAGACTTTCGCTTCTTGAACAAATAGTGAACATTCCATAGTTTGTTTTGTTTTGTTTTGTATTTATTTGCTTAATTTTTCCAGACAATATATTTTAATCATATTCTTTTTCCTCCCCAACTCCTCCCATATCCTCCCCACCTCCTTACCCACCCAAATTCATACTCTTTCTTAAAAAACAAAAACAAATCAACAAACTCTGAAAGACTGAAATAAATAAATAACCAAACAAAAACAAAGAGCAAGCCAAACATGAGGATTCCATATCTTGTTGGCCAACTGGTCCTGAGCATGTGGCCTGCCCATAACTTCTTCACCGTGTGCTGTTTCTAAAGGCCTTACCATGGTCCTTTATTATCTCTTGCTTCTTTTGTTGGTGGATTGGGGTGTCCTTGTCTCACCTAGACTTTCTTCTTGAACATTTCCTTAAACAAAAGCTGTCCCTGACTCAACTGTTTCTAAGCACCCAGCCAGTTACCATGATCCTTGGCACTCACTCAAACAATATTGTACAGTGAGTGGCTATCCACATGTGTCATAAAGCAATGGTTCCAAGGATCTACAAAACTCAGCGACCACTGACTGCTTTTGCCTGCTACTGGCAAAGTGGGAAATACCAAACTCTCCTAGAATAAATGAATTGCATTCCAAATGTTGAAGAAGCACAAAGCAGAGAGAATAAGAGAGAGATGGTCAAACCATATGCTGACTGCTTTCTCAAGAAGGCTTCAAGGCCTTTAATTAAACAGTTTAACCATGGGAGGCAAAAAAAAAAAAAAAAAAAATGGGATGTGTTCCTAATTAATGCCTTAACCTCATTATGCTCACAGGACAGGAAATACAATAACTGTGTAAGGATTTGGAAATCATTTCTGTAGAGTCCATGACTGGTTTTTGTTTTGCTTTGTTTTGTTTTTTCATGAGTTTCAGTCACTTAGCTTCAAAAGAAGCTGGTGTGCTAGCCAAATTGATATAAATCAAGCAGATATATATTGATATAAACCAGTTTATATTGATGTAAACCAACAGTCTGGCTCAGGCACATATAGATGGAAGGGAGCTCATCACTACAATCAATTTTCTCTCACCTTAAAATTTCATAAAAATGTGGTGTTGTGTGGTTATGAATATATACCTTGGGGAAATAATTGTTTGTGTCAAAGTTTACCTTGAATATCTTTTATGCTGTATGCAAAGTAGAGTGAAATGTCTGTGTATTTATTTTTACATTTCTCAACAGGCACACTCCAGTATATTATCTGTGTTTCTAGTATAAACAGATTAGAGTTACGTGGCTAAGTATTAGAGGAAGGAATTGCTTATGGTTAGAGGCTTTGTTTTGTGTAAAACATTTTCCTTCTTTCATTCATATAGTAGATCTTATAAATTTAAATATGGATTCAATGGAATATGCTAATTGACTCAATCCCAGTCCTTTTATGAAAAGGAATTGTGTGAAATCTCACACTCTTCTTCCACACACATACAAAACCAATTAACAAAACCAAATGTAACAGTGAGCAATCCAAAGGTCAGTATCCAAATCATTTTTTAAGTCAGATTATCAATCCTATAATATTTTAAAGTAAAACTTACCTTTAAATTAAAAAAGTTGATTTAAAAGAAACTCTTTGAGTTTTGTTTTTGTCCTTTGAAACAGAGTCTTGGATGTAGCCCAGAGTGGTATAGTGTTTGCTATGTAGCCCAGGCTATGCCAATTCCTTTCTTTCAGATATTTGAATGACCTGGGTTGCTTCCACTCTCCTCCCTTCCCCACCCATAGAGAGCCAAATGAGTGTGTGAAAATTTGACTACACACTCCACAAACTTTATCCTTTTGCTTTCGCTCCATAATGTTCAGACTATTTTCTAATTATAAGTTTTCTCTAGTCCTGCCCAGCTCCCGTGGCCCCATGGTCCTGCAGCTGCTCAGACCCAAATAAACACACAGAGGCTTAAATTATTATTAAACTGTATGGCCTAATGACTTAGGCTTCTCACTAGCTAGCTCTTACATCTTAAATTAACTCATTTCTATAAATCTATGTTTTGCCACGTGGCTTGTGGCTTACTGGTACTTTACATCTTGCTTCTCCTGGTGGCGGCTAGCAGCATCTCCTCTTCTCTGCCTTTCTCCTTCCTCTCTCTCTAGTTGGAATGTTCCACCTAAACTTATTCTGCCTCACCATTGCCCAGCTTTATTTGTCAACCAATCAGTGCAACATATATTCACAGCATACAGAACAACATTCCACAGCACTGCCCCCCTTTTCTGTTTAATCAAAAAGGAAGGTTTTAACTTTAACATAGTAAAATTACATATAATAGAACAGTCATCAATCAAGAGTTACAGTTACAATATCTAGTCTATTTGTATTTGTCAAAATTAAAGAAAATATTCTATCTATCCTATATTTGTGAGTCTAAAATTTTATATCTAATTTATCTTTTATTATAACCAAGGAAAATTATAACTATCTAGTCTTCAACCACATCAAAGACCCCAGAAGGTTATAGCATTACCCAAGTAAACAAGAAATGCATTGTAAGCAACTTCTAAAATTCTGGAAATGACAGAGACAGCTGCCTGCCAAGTGATAGGATTAAGGGCGTTTGCTACCACTGCCTGACTTCTTTGTTTACTTATAATGGCTGGTCTTTTTCCTCTGATCTCCAGGCAAGCTTTATTTATTAAAGCACAAATAAAATATCAACACATTTCAGCACAAATAAAATATCACCACCCTGTTTTGATGAACTGAAAATATTAGATCACCAATTTAACTTTTTGTCAACTCCATACCTACTAGAATGACCAGGAAAGAGGGAACTTCAGTGGAGGAATTGCCCCCATCAAACTGGCCTGCAGGCAAGTCTGTGGAGTATTTTCTTGGTTCATGATTGACATGGGAGGGCCCAGACCCTGATGGGCATCGACACCCCTGATCAGGTGATCCTTGATTATATAAGAAAGGTGAATGAACAAACTATGGAGAGCAGGCCAGGGAGCAGCTCTCCTCTGTGGCCTCTGCTTCAGTTCCTGCCCTGACTTCCTTTTATGATGGACTGTAAGCTGTACTGTGAAATAAACCCTTCCCTTTCCAGGTTGCTTTTGGTCACAGTGTTTATAAACAGAACACAAACTAGGACACTGTTATATCCCCAACCTCAGTCTTTTACAATCTGTGGAGCTGTGATGGACAGTTTTGAGATGATCTCCAGTGGTCCTTTTTGCTGTCCCCAGCTTTGTGGCATCCCTTCTTGGTCTGCATCAAGGCTGCCAAGGAAACACCACACTGTGGGAATAAGGGTTTGTAACACTTGGCTAATCCAAAGGTCATCTCAGGGAACTTCCACCTTGGCCTGTTGGATCGCTCATTCTGGGGGCAGTCAGCTGCCTGTCAAGGACTGTGAACAACCTGTTAGCTTGCCATGGTTTCATGGACAGCAGCAGAGGACAGAGATTATATGGTAATAAAAGACATTTATTACTGAAAACGATGACAAAAGAAAACAGAGGAAAAGCAATTGCTAGTTACTTGGACCACTCTTCCTACAGCCCTGAGCAAAGAAAGCTAAGTGAAACTTGTCCGTGGGGTGGCTTGTGTCAAGGAGGTGAACTTCGAATTTAGGGAATCCGTTTTTTTACAATGGGCTGTAAACTGGGTCTACTTTCACTTTAAGGAGTCTTTATCTAAGTCCCTTTGATAGCTCAATTGCTACAACAGAGGACTGTAGGTGGACTGATCTAGGGTTTTTTTTTTTTTTTATCTTTTTTATATCAGAGATATATGAAAAACCTTACCCTTTGCTCTGCAGGGCGAGTATCTCTGAAAGGGACTATTCCTATCTACCAAGGCCATTTGCTACGCAAACACCCTTGAGAAGATTATTTAGCACAAAAGAAGTTTCCAGTCGCCCTCCTTATGGGCTCTGAGTGACAAGCAGAAAAATGGTTGTCCTGAAGAAAAATCCACGAGGCAAACTGAGACCTTCTTCCAAAAACTAACATGCCCTGCCTGGCAGGTGTCTGAGCCACATGGAGAGTAGAAGAAAAGGCTCTAGGCCCAATTACCACTTTGGACCACTAATTTCCTAGCCAAACTCTCACTTATGAAGGACCTCACACCAGATCCCCCCAGGAAATCATCTCCAAAATTCTGACACAGAAATTATGAAGAACAACACAATTTCAGACCATTGGTTTCGATTTCAGGGCTTTTCCTGCAAAAGGGGGCTTTGTTGGTTCAGTCACAGTGTCCCCCCCCCCCCATCTCCTTCAGCACTTGTGGTACTGATGGATTTACTCTGCCCTGCCTGCTTTTATGTGGGTATGCAGCATTCAAACCCAGGTCCTCATGCTTGCTCAGCAGGCAGTTTTCCCACAAAGCCCATCTCTCTAGCCCTCTGTGTCATTAGGTTTCTGTGGTGATTGCTTAAACAACAGTGTGTAATCATTCCAAAGTTTCTGAGCTTAGAAGGAGGGTGTTTTCATAACCAGTCTCAAATGTCTCAGTGCCTTTGGGGACAGCATAATAGAACACAGCTAGAGGGTCTATGCAGAGCGCTAATGAAAGCTCACAGATTCTCAAGAACACTTTCACCAGAAACCTGGCCACCTTCGAGGAGGCTGCCAGGAGAGCTTGAAGGAAAGGGAAGGAATGTTACTGGATTCTGGAACAAAGGGACCCTTGTTATGTAATTGCACAAACTTAGCAACATCCTTGCCTACTCTAACATGGAAAGTGCCAAATGCAGCCAGTGAATTGGTAGCCTCTGCAGGGAGATTTTCAGGGAGAGTGCTGAAGATACCACCTGGTTTCTCGCTGCTTAGAGTGAAAGGAGAGAGCTAATTGGCCCTTGGGGTTCCTGGAGGATACATAGCATGTTATGGAAAGGGTATATTTATGCAAAGAGTTCCCAATTTGGCACTTATGTTTGCAGAAGGTAAATAATTTCCTGTATTTAACATACTTCTCTTAACCTTATGAACAAGACCATTAAAAAAAATAAGACAGAAATAGTCAAAGAGAAAGCAGGGATTTTGCTCTTGTCTTCAGTGATCTTGCAGGTAAACTCCTAGGACAATGTGACTATCAATAATGTTTTCAGTATTAGTTTCCTGGAGGGTTGTATTGCCCTAATCTGTAGTGCACGGTTGGACTGCTGTGACCCAACAGGTCTCAAGAAACTGGGAGCAGAAGCACGTTGCAGAGATGCTTGTCTATTGTGAGCACTCAAGAGAGTAAAATATGAGTGTTCAAAATAGAGAGTAAAATGTGAGTGCTCAAAATAGAGTAAAATGTGAGTGTTCAAAACAGAGTAAAATGTGAGTGTTCAAAATAGAGTAAAATGTGAGTGTTCAAAATGGAGTAAAATGTGAGTGTTCAAAATAGAGTAAAATGTGTGTTCAAAATAGAGTAAAATGTGAGTGTTCAAAATAGAGTAAAATGTGAGTGTTCAAAATGGAGTACTAGTCTTTGAGAATATGCATCAAAAACTTATAGGCAAGCTCTTTCCCACTTTAAAGTAACTATTTTGCCTTACTTTGAAAATTTCTGAGCAACTATAAGAGAAAGAAAGGAAGAAAGAAAGAAAGAAAGAAAGAAAGAAAAAGAAAGAGAGAGAGAGAGAAGGAAAGAAAGAAAATAAAAGAAACTTGGTCAAAAAGATTCAGTGTTATCTTAGAATGCCAACTTGAACTTGGCAGGGCTTTAAACTGCTCTCTGAAAGCTAAACACATTGGACTGATTCAGATGAGAAGTGATTTGGAAGTGCATGCAAAGGAGTTTCTGGAACTTTCTTAATCACCTGCTGCTACAGCCATTAACCTCTTGGTGTCTGTTAACTATGTTGTGATACATAATTTCTAAATATTTTTTTCTAAAAAAAAACCCAAAATCAAACTGAACAGTCAGCCATGTCATAAATCTAGTTCAGAACATAAAAATTATTCTTGGCTTGTATGATGTAATGGGAACTTTTGAATTTTTTTGACTCGTGTTCTAAATAATTAAAAAAACACTCTTAAGTATGCTAGCATGTATGCACACCATAATGAGAAAGAGAGGTTGGATAGGAAAGGAAAGAGACCTCAGTAAAATAAATAAATAAAAGCAGTTTTCTTTATTGTTTTGTTCCTGTAGGAATATCTGCCTTCAGCAAAGGAATGTAGACTTTTTTCAAAAACTCATCGAAAAGATATAATCACTCGGGGAAGGGGTAGAGTGTCTCATTGTTTGTAGCAATTGTGTTCCTGGCTAGAACAAGCACAGCCTCTGTTCCCTAATAGTGGTTTGATATCTACTCTGGTCTTCTCAACTCAGATCTTGGAGGCCTCCTCCTTTTGAGTTCTAGATGCAAAGGACCTAATAAGAAACAGGGCAATCACACTTGTTCATAAAATGTTTTTCCAACACAGAGCACAATGTCTGAGAGTTGGGAAAACTGCATCTTGATCAAGATTGGCCCACACTTTGCTATGGAATTACTCTTATCTTTGGACCAAAGTTTCCTCATCTATAAGATAAAGGAGCTGTATAAAGTAATAGGAACTTCTCTACCCGCTAACTACTTTATGATTCTCAAGGCTCTTTCCTTTCTGATGCCTATAACTTGATACAAATTTAACCAGGCTCTACTAAACAGTACTATTCGTAAGTAATTTTTTCCTCACTGTACACAGCTCTGTGAAGTCAATGTACAATTGTTTTGAAAGCTGAACACAAAAATATATGACCAGTCACTACAGTTTAATAATAGCCTAAGAGTAGTGGAAACCCCATGACCTGGAAGCTATTGGAAAGGTCATGATGTGCAGGTGCAATATGAGTTATTTGGCATCCTTGTCACTAAAATCTAAGCTTAAACAATCTTTTATAGAGGTAGATTTCAAAAAAGTTGATCAGTTATTAAGCATATGTCCCCTCTTGACTCTATTTGCTTCGATAACAAGACAGGTTAAAATTAGCCCAAGAAAGCATGTATTCTGTGCATGAAGGGACACTGATTTGAATGAGACTATATAACTTGTATTTTGTATTACATGGATTTTTGTTCCAAAGAAACAAGACAGGCATGAGGTTAGCTACTGATTCTTTTCTAAAATCCATCATTCCACAGCATTATGCGTACATCAGTATGATTATTTTTAAATACATTGGATGAAGTGAGCTTTTAATTGGAAATACTTTAAGCACATACAGTATGCTGTACAAAACTACTGGGCATAAGTGAAAGTATTCTAACGCTCAAAAAGATGTTTTCTTTAAAAACATAAGCATCTTTTGAAAAAAAATAGAACAGCAATCAAGTTCAAAGGCAGAACTCTACAGAGAACGTTGTCAGTTTTCTGGCTTTTTAAATCTACCCCCACCTCCACCCTTTAAAAAAGCCCCAAAGTGAACAAACTTTCTGGAGTGGAACACTTGAACAGTTGTTTTTCCCATACTACTTTTAACATCTTTCTTTTCATTCTTAACTTCGAGAAAAAAAAAATCATCCCTTAAAGAACCTCACTGCATAAACAAAGTCTTCAGGCAATCAGCAGCATCTAAACAGGAGGCAGAGCTGTAGGTAAAACGCGTCTTAAAAAAACGCTGGATCGTCATGTGTTCCTCTCTGACAAGCCGAGCCAAGCCAAAGGGCATCCAGCAGCATTCCTCTGTTATCCCTTTTGTTCTCTGCCAGTTCGTTTTCATTCACTGGAAAGGCCAATTTTCCACATGCTATTCAACGTGGTGTGCTCATTTGAAAAAGAAGTGAGAAAAAGAACTTAAGATGCTGAGGGCTTAACTCATTCCTCCCTTCTCTCCCCTCCTCCTCAATCACAAGTTCTCTTTCTTCCAGGCTCAGGGAGAGACAAATGCAGCCTTATTTAGGCCCCGGATTGAAGGCCTGCTGGGTCAAACAGTGAGTGCAACTTGTCCCCGGCTGAGCAGCGTTTTCCAGGTGGGACTGGTTAGGTGCTTTCTGTGGACTCCCCTGTTTTTATGACTTTATAGTCATACCCTCCTGCCAAAGATCAGCTCAGCAAAACATGGACATGGTGGGGGAGGGGGCTGTGTGCTTTGTCTCAGAATGAACAGCTAAAGAAATGGTACAGTTTCAGAAAGGGAGTCAGCATTACCGACCTCTGGGAACATTGCAAAGTAATGCACATGCTCAAACACAGAAAAGTTTTGAAATGCAGCATCTTCAGAGTGGGTTAGCATGTAGAGATGGCACCACCTGGGAATAGTCACCAATGCTCTTGTAACAAAAACAGTTCTGCAGCTTTGCTAATGCAAAGAGCCAGAGGAAACCAGAAATCTAAACCATCTAGGATGGAGATGGTCAGTAGCAGATGGAAACTGATCTGTTGGGATATCAATGTATTCCACACACTCCAAATAGTGTTGTGCTGGGGATGCTGTGTGAGGAATTACTGGCTACAACTCTCTTATATTTTGGCAGCATTTAAGACCTGTTCCATCTCTTAAAAAGAGAAAGTGAGGCACAGAGGCATGAGGTGTCATTCAACTGTACCACGGGTAGTTAGCAGAATGGGCAGAACTGCAGTATGGTATTCCTGACAGTCAACTCAATTCATTAAACCTGGGCTCTAGTCTTCCTCTAAAAGGAACTTGTCCTGCTTATGTCAGAGATGTGAAGATAAATATGCAAGGCACAATCCTTTCTTCTAAAGATAGAATAATGGAAATGCAATGCAAATATCAAGCTAACTGCATAGAAGGCAAATGAATCCCTGAGAAACACAAACTAAACTTTCCATCAGATTCCAAAGATGGGCAGAAGAAACTTATGCCAGATTCTCACTACTTCAATAATGATTCCTGTATTTCACACAAGATAATAAAACAGTGACTTGCGAATATAATAAAACAAAGGCCTCTGAAAATTTACCAGATCCATCAGGTGGCTATCCAAATTAAGGATGACAACTCAGGGCCTAGAGTATATGAGTGTTCAGTGTATGGGTTATTCTCATTAAAGCAAACTTGTTGTGATTGATGTTACAATGAAATAGTGCTCTATTCATGGCAATACAAGTTCATTAAAATTCCAACACGATACAATGTAAGAAAACGTGCTATTTCAAAAAAGCCAAGCATGAGAAAAATACTGAGGAGTAGAGTTTATTAATGAACCTGAATTCTATACTTGTTTTTACTAGTCATTTGTGCACAAAATCTTATTCTTTGGATCCTTTAAGAACCCTGTACATGCTTATACTCCTAAGTTTAAAATAAAATGATATTCAGAGAAAGTGAACAGTGATGTGGGAACTGGACTCAGACTTTCTGAAAGCAAACTTTGTACCTAGAGGGCCCGCCTTTAACATTAGCCCGCTGTAGGATGCTCACGGTGCATTGCCCTCTCCCCATCACTCACATCATTGGCTATGGTGAAGCACTACAGTGGACGCAAGGAGACCTCCCTTTAAAAGAACATTGCACTTGCTTTCAGTGACGTGTACAGAGTTGTTTTTTTTTTAAAAAAAAAAAAAAAAAAAGAAGAAGAAGAAGGAGGAGGAGGAGGAGGAGGAGGAGGAGGAGGAGGAGAAGAAGAAGAAGAAGAAGAAGAAGAAGAAGAAGAAGAAGAAGAAGAAGAAGAAGAAGAAGAAGAAGGAATGCTTGCTTTCCTTGTAAAATTCTTAAGTTTTGAGATATTGGCATAAGCCCAGGTGGGAAATTTTGCCATGGTATAAGAGAGGGGAACTTGCTGGTTTAAGTGTGAGATAGTTAATGACCCAAAAAGATTTAATCAGGATAAATCTCACCACTCATGCCTTTAACCTCCCAAATAGAAATTTCTTTTGTTTTAATCATGTATCTATGTATATGGGTGGTTTTTCTGCATGTATGTCTGTGCATCATGTGCATGTCTTGTGCCCAAGGAGTCCAGAAGAGGGTGTTGAAGTCACTGGGATTGGATTATGTAGGGGTGGCTATCTATGATTCACCCCTGAAGCACTGCTCCTAGCAGGCAGCAGGTAACTTCTAGGTACCTGCCCCCAATCTGGGCATGGCCAAGACAGGGACCCCTCAAGACCTGAAACGTGCACGTCATGCTCGCTCTCTCTTGGCTACCTCATGATGCTGGATTCTGGCACACGAAAAAATTCTTTTGTGTTTGCTTAGTTTGTTTTCAGTGTTTAGGTAAGAGCCAGAGAACCTAATAGATTTTACTTACTGGGTTTATGTTTCCATAGGTTGGTAGAGTTCATTAGCACATAAGTAGATGGGTAACTAGGCGGAAAATTTAATTGCTGGTGATTTACATGCTCTTATTACTTGTCACCAGCCACCAGAAAAAATAAACAGTGTCATCAGGTGGATCTGTAAAAATCCACCATCATCATATTTGAAAATTCTCAAAAGGATACAATTTATAGAATGTCAAGCTGACTCAGGGTAAGCATATGAATGTAAGATGAGGAGAAGGAGGACTTGAAAGATTATTATGGGAAATGGTTCTTCACTGATCAAGCGATGGTTTAGTTAGGCCAATTTAAGATTTCAAGAAATTGCTGTCTCCACTGGCACAGGTGTAATGTTAGACAGTTTGGAAATGGAAGCAGCTGAAGGCATGGTCTGTTTCCGCCTCTGAAGTATTGCTCTAGCCTCCATTTTTCCATGGCTGGGCTATTTAGCAATGCTAATGGGAATGTCAGCAGTAGCACGGGGCCATTTCATAAATGACTGGAGGCCAAAACCTATGTTCTCTTAGATGACCCAGTGATATCTTTTCTACAAAAGATACACAATAAAGGAAAATTCTTAGTGAACTTTAAAAAAATATTTTTTTTTTTTTTTAAAATCATGAAGCTTGCCAAGTTTGCCTCTGAGTGTTCTAAAGTTGGTTTTGGCATGTCTGTTATCAGTCATCTAAATGTCAGTGGGAGACCTTCCTCACGGGAAACAGATGGTCCAGGCACTTCAGAGAACTTAAGGAGGGTTTATTTACAAAGAGACAAATGGCCAAGATGCAGATGGAATTTAGGAAACTGCTAGAATAATACAGGGACCCAGAGCACTAGCAGCAATAAAGAGTCCTTTCTCCTCTCCCACCCCATGCCAGAGGTAAAGGGAGGAAAGAGGTGAAAACAGAGGCTAACTGGAGAGGCAGACATTCTCCATGGCGGGGGTGGGGTGGGGGGGTGGGGTGGGGGGGCGGGGGGGGGGGGGGGAGCCGGCCCCAGATAACTTCACAGGAGGAAGTCAGGGAGTGCAGGAATAAGCCCCTTGATGCTGTTCTTCCCTATGTTCTAGCTTCTGCTAGGGTCCTCCTTGGAAGTCATGGGTATGGAGGGTTTTTTGTTGTGCAGATGAATCAGCTCTTTCTCCTTTTTTGCTGAATAGTTTGATGTCAACTTGACACAAGCTAAAGTCATCTGCGAGGAGGGAGACTCAATGGAGAAAATGCCTTCATAAGATCAGACTGCAGGCAAGCCTGTAAGGCGTTTTCTTAATTAGTGATTGTTGAGGAAGGCCCCAGCCCATTATAGGTGGGGCCATTCCTGGGCTGGTGGTCCTGGCTTCTATTAAAAAAAGCAGACCGAGCAAGCCAGAAAGCAGCACCCCTCCATGGCCTCTGTATCAGCTCCTGCTTCCAGGTTCCTGTACCTGTTAGAGTTCTTGTTGTGGCTTCCTTCAACGATGGACTACAATATGGAAATGTCAGCCAAATGAACACTTTCCTCCCCAGCTTGCTTTTGGTCATGATATTTCATCATAACAATAGAAAACCTAAGAAAGACACTCTTTACCTCCAGTTCATTCACCTACTGGAAAGCCTGTGCCTGTGTTCAAAAAATATCAGTCCTATCACCTCTCATTCCACTGTGGAGCAGGATCAGCTGAGTCCCATTTCTGCCCGAAGCTAGTACAGTTAATCCTCATACAAGGGAGTAATGGCAAAAAAAGGAATGGAAATAAATGATGAAGCTCCACAAAATATAGCTTCTAAAATACTTTCTACAGATAACCAATAGGGTAACTTGAGTCCTAACTGCTGATTCCACTACCCAATTCCAGATCTTCATACTTCAAGATTTTTTTTCTCCAGTGGGTTGACTTAACAATTACTTTCTTCTTTTGTGTCCAGGATACTATGAGCTGTAACTCCCAGGAGCCTGTGGGTGTGAGTCTGAAAAAGATCACTATTGATTAATGAGACAAAGAAGAGTTAAAAGAATTCCAAGAATCATTGTTTGTAGCTTCATCCATGGCTCTAAGATACTCCCATCCAGTGAGACAGGATAGCACAGTTTCCTAATAATGACTGTTTCTTGGTAGAAGAATTCGAATGGGTCAAACCTTTAATCAGTGTTATAGTTGTTCAATCCTTATAATCACCCCCCTGAGCTAATTCATTGGCTACATCTACTGTGTGATGAAAAGAGAATCAGGCTGTTTCAAAGTTACTCAAGAGACTGTCTGGCTTTCTGTGTATATTCTTAACTGTATGTTCATCATTCTGTATTCTCTGGGTGTGTACATAGTTAAATGATTCTCTATCATGCTGTCAGAGCAGCTAACAGCCACAGACACTGCATTTCTGTCAGCATTTTATTCTGGGCAACAAGAGACAATTTGAATAACCATGATTCCCTCATGATGTCATAGACTTTATCTGGTTCCTATAGAACTCTCAAAGTCAGATTATATAAGGGTTTACAGACTCAAGTTACTAAGGACATTTATATCATTCTTACTTGTTTTCCAAGAGTCTCAAATTTTTCTATCAATAGACAACATTTGTTCATGGCACAGATTGTCTGCATCATTTCTACCATATAAAAATGTACATAGAAGCAAACTCTTCTCAACTTATACTACGTAAGTATAAGAAAGAAACTTTGCACTTGACTCTACTTGTTCATGACGCCCATATCACTCTAGCACACTCTAGTGCCATACTATACTGTTATTTTGTTGTTGTGTTGGTGACTAAATATCGGACAAGAAATAACTTCCTAAGGAAAGGTTCACTTTACTCATGGTTCAGGAGATCTAGTTCACCACATGAGAACAAGGTCAGATCCCATTCATGGCAGCAGATATTTGCTCACATCTTAGCAGATCTGGAAGCAGAGAGGGGAGGAATAGTAATATTCTAGTTTTTATCCTTCTTTTTTAATTCAGTCCAGCACCTCAGCCTAAGGGATGCTGCCACCCACTTCTCAGAAAGAATTCTCCTTCCTCAAGAAAATCTTTCTGGAAACACACTAAGATGTATTTCTCCTAAGGAATTTTACATCAGTCAGGTTGGCCACAAGGATTAGCCATCATAAGTGTCCTATCCACAGTTGTTTCATAGAGCTATCTTCTCAGCCCTGTGTTGTGGAAGATTAGTTGAAGGTGTGCTTCATCTGTTTATGCTGTGGAACATGTGTTTAATGATGCAAAGGTGTGTTGCATTTTTTTATGTTGAATTTGTTTAACTCTTTGAAGCTGTGTTACTTTGCCTGTCTAAAATATCTGATTGGTCTAATAAAGAGCTGAATGTTCAATAGCCAGCCAGGAGACTGGATGGGTGGGGCTGGCAGGCAGAGAGAATAAATAGGAGGAGTAATCTGGGAAGAGAAGACAAGGGAGCAAAAAGAGAAGGAGAGGAGGACTCCAGGAGCCAGCCTCTCAGCTACATAGCAAGCCATGGAGTAAGAAGTAAAGAAAAGTGTACAGAAATAGAGAAAGGTAAAAGCCCAGATGGAAAAGGTAGATAGGATAATTTAAGTTAAGAAAAGCTGGCTAGAAATATGCCAGCTAAGGCTAGGCATTCATAAGAAAGAATAAGCCTCCTTGTATTTATTTGAGAGCTGAGTGATGGGTCCCCAAAAGAGTGAAAACAACAATAACAACAACAACACTTGGGCAACCAATGTGGGGCTGAATTTCCAAATAGGGCCTGAGAAAACTAAAGCAAACAACAACAACAACAACAACAAAAAGGATACGGCTCCTTTAAGAGTTTCTGCCAGACAATGAGGCTTTGAGCAATCTTTTTCACACTAAATAGAAACATAAAACTAAGTAAAAAATGCCTGCCACAGTGCAAGGCACTGGCATTCCAGAGTTGGGGGGGCTGAATGCAGTTCCTGGTCAAATGTACCTCTGACCAGGCCATGAGCTTTAGGCTTGGCTTTCACGACCTGAGAGAGGAGCAGAGCCAGCCAATAAAGCTGCATGGAGGACCCAGCTGTAGCTTAGTAGTTTAAGGTTCGTTCATGTGGTCAAAAAACTCTAAGAGATACACAGTAAAGATAGATCCAGACAGAAAAAAAAAATTCTAAGCAGGTTTCAGTGTACATAGACTTAAGCAAGAAAGAATATAGGTATAGACAGTCATAGAAAGAAAGAAATAGTTTAAAAATAAGAAAGTCAAGTCTTTAAAGGGAGAGTAAAAGTAACAGAAAAAAAAAAGGGCCACATAACAATGGAAAATACATGGGAGTCTGGATCCTGCATGTTATTGTGCTGGTTTTGAATTTTTTTGAATACTGATGAGCAAAAGACAGCTCCTGACAGACACAGGACTGAAAGAGGGAGAGATAAAATAAACTAGCCTGTAGCTAGAGTTTTCCTGCCTGGCCCACAGTCAGGACATCTCTTTCTCACCTGCCAGTCCCACAGCCGCTCAGACCCAACCAAGTAAACATAGAGACTTATATTGCTTACAAACTGTATGGCTGTGGCAGGCTTCTTGCTAACTGTTCTTATATCTTAAATTAATCCATTTCTATAAATCTATACCTTGCCACGTGGCTTGTGGCTTACTGGCATCTTCACATGCTGTTTGTCATCGTGGCGGCTGGCAGTGTCTCTGACTCAGCCTTCCACTTCCCAGCTTTATTCTCCTCCTTGTCCTGCCTATATTTTCTGCCTAGCCACTGGCCAATCAGTGTTTTATTTATTGACCAGTCAGAGCAACATATTTGCCATACAGAACATCCCATAGCACCAGCCTAGATATTTTAGGAATGCCTTAACTTCAAAATGGAAGTTGAAAATGCTTTGAAGAAGAGGTTTTTGCTTTTGTTCCCACAGGAGACTGTGGATTCCTTCCAGGTTAATATGGATCATGTTTGATTGGGGAAGACCTCCTGAATCTTGACAGGCAATATATATCAACAAAGGTCACTGCTGGTCTTCCCAGGACTTAGCAATTATCTCATTTTTTTTCAGGGACCCCTAAAGATGCCTTCACCCACAGACAACAGGAAGCAGTCTGGAGAACATGATGCCCACATTCCCAAGAGATGGGGTGTGTGGTCTTTGGTTATTTGGTGGTTTGTGGATGTTTGTTATCATTTAGGGGAATATAGGAATACAGGATAACAAGACAACCATTAATCTCAGATATTTTGCATTGGCATAGATTTTGGTATATTGACACAAATTTAGAGTTATTTTCATTATACTGTATATATGTTTCTACTCTTGCTTGGGGTACTGTGCTTAAGTAGCTCATTTAAAATGCAATGTATAATTAAGAAATGAGGTTAGCAGTTAATCTATAATAATCAAACCTGTAGTCACATTAGGTATGTTTTCAAGGTTAAAAAGGTATATTTTAGACAGATAGATGATTTTCAAACACTAGAAAGCCTACAGAATACAGCATTTAAAATGTTTTGTTAACATAGGGTTTTTCGTGACAATGAGACACATCTCCTGGAAGCACCAATTTACTTCAGAGAAGATGATGGGCATCGAAGAAAGTGCAAAAAGTATAAAAAACAAACAAATAAAAAAATAAAACCAAACAAACCCAACAACAGCCCTGTTTATTAGCTCCATAGTGGTAGCAGCTTCATCCTTCGTGTGTGCGTTAGATTGTTTGAAGTGTGGTTTAAACCATGTTGTCTCAGCGATGACAAGTGTCTGATACTTCCCAGAAGCTGAGATCAATGTCAAGGGATGTGTGAAAACTCCATTGTACTTTAACTCTTCACCGTTTTGAGAAACTGGAGGGGAGGGTTTTTTCCTTGACTTAAAAGGAAAGGACGGGAAGGGGAGGGAAAGTATTACTGTTAATAAGGGACTATTGGAGAAATAAAACAATATGAAATTCACTGACAGCTTTAGAATCAACAATTTTTGTCAAGAAGTGCCCTAAAATGTCTTTCATGAAAATTTCAGGAGATAGACAAAATATGTTCAAGCTCTCTACATTAAAGCTTGACCGGAGTGATTTTTAAACAGTAAGATCTTACCTAGGGTGAAAAAGCATGAAATAGGAATTGGAAGTAGTTAGCCAAAAGGAAAAAAAAAAAAGAGGCTTTCAATTGAGGAATATGGACAGGAAACGGTTACTTAAAATGTAATCATGTGCTTCTGGTCCAGCACACTCAAAGCTGAGAAGCCACATGACCAGCCAAGGAAGATTGAGCAATAATTAGACTTTGGGAAAGAATTAAGAGCAGACAAGACAATTTCAAACCCCTTTGAAGAGTTTTGGATGAAAACACCTTTCAATTTATTTTTGTGCTCTTAACCTGAAGGAGCATCGACAAGAATTCAGCGAAGCAAAAATGTGGCCCAAAGAGTTCCAGAAGTGCTGGGAGAGAGCCAGGCTGGACAGACGGTTTTGCCTGCCACGCTGGCCCAATGGCAGGTCCAGAAACGGGCCCCGCATTCCACAGTTCCTCCCTGGGCTCCAGGCTCACACTTTTTCCACTGCGCCATGCGTGTCCAGTAAGCGTTGCCTAAGAAAACATTGGCTAAAGAGGCCAATTTGGATTAGAACTGGGTTTGTCGGAAGACAGAGTTCAGAGTTTCTACCACATCTTCCCCTTGCTTCCAGTTCTTCCGTGGCTCTCCTTTCCAGTGTGATGTGCTAACACAGCGCGTCATCCGGCAGTTATTCCTCTTTGCACTGTCTGTCCTGCCAGCTCTGGCTCTCTCTTCTTCTCCTCCACAGGAAGGCTCTGCGCAGCCCAGCAGCCCAGCCTCAGCCCCCTGCTGGTCCTCTGACACCAACACCGAAGCATGGCCAGGCTGCTGCTCCCACGTGGTGGACCCTTTCTATCCATGGTTCATGGAGGTGGTGGGCTCGCTTCTCATTTCGATTCCTTCTCTGGACACCAGAGCACAGACTCTGATGTGTCTGGTCAGGAAGGAATTCAGGAAATAGCTCTGGGAAAGCCTGTGCGCTTCGGTACGGTGCAGTTCACAGAGCTGCAGTTTGTTACCCGATCCCACCACGTGAAGGATCAAACGGACAGGCTCTCACGCTATCCAACTAGAGAATTTACAGAGGGCTTTCATATAGAACGTCTGGTGTCCCAAGACCCAGTGAGAAAGGCTGGACAGATGCTGTGAACCTTATGCACAAGAGAGCTGAACTGAGTTCACAAGTGACTTGGCCAAGGTCACAGGTCAACTAAGGGACATCGGGGTTTGGAACCATCTGCTGATTCTCTACTGATCATATGACTTGATCTTTTTTTCTTCTACTTCTTCTTCTGTCCCTAATGATTTTCTTTGTTTGTTTTGTTCTACAGTTTTAAACACTGTGATTTACAGCTTTCTGGATAAAGCACTCGAGATGACAGAGTAAAAATAATATGTTTTGATACTTTGATATCAAAGCCACAAGGCTAGTAAACAGTACAATTATGATTCATAACTGAAAGTACTGCAGTTTACGAAAAAGGAGAAAATGAGAATACATAATATTCAAGGGGGCCAAGCACCACTGGGATAAGGAAGAGTGGATGAAAAAAATCTAAGAGCCATGTTTTTAAATTAATTATGCTTTAAGAGTTTTAAAAAATTTAAATTACGTATAGCAAGGTGAAAAAATATGTAAAACCTAACACAAAGAAAAAATAAACCCACAAGTTGCAGATTTCTGTAATTCATCCATCATATGTGTAAATGACTAATATCTGCTAACTGCAAACTATGAGGCAGGTACAGTCCTGAATTCTTGCCATCCGGTCATTGTCCCTCACAGCAGTCGACAGATCTGTATTCACCTCAACTTTCCAGGCGAACAAAGACAAAACAAACAGCAAAAAAAACGAGTGGCTGAAACAGGTGAGGTCTTCTCCCCAAGCTAAGCTGTCCATCATAATGCTGTAGCCAGGAAAACTTGTAGACAAGGATTCCAGCCCATTTTAAATTATCATAAATGCATCTGAATTACAGTCTGTTTCTCATTTCTTGCCCATGTGTTTAACAAAACTATTGAAACTCTCTGATCTCTTCTAAGAGCTTCATATAACTCCAGTGACAATATTTCCCCCGAGAATTTGAGTGTAAAGTTTGGGACAAGTTTCTCCGAGTTTTGCAGTGTCTGCACATCTGTTTACTTCTGCACACACAAGCAATGAATGCATGTGCCCAGTCAGGGCTGCCAGATGTCCATAATGGTGACATTTGACTGGAATAGCATCTAAGTTGCAGTGGCCTGGTTTCTTACTTTACTGAATTCAGCCATAGGTTTATGATGAAGTGACTTTGTGATATATAGATATTCGGATTTTGTTTTTCCTCTTTAAAATATGGTTATTAAACAAGGCATGCCTATAATTCCAGCACTTGGAAGACTGAAGCAGGAGGATAGCAAGCATGAGGCCAACCTGGACTATACAGGAAATTTTAGGTTAGCCTGGACTGCTCATAGCAACACTCTGTCTCCTAAAATTGGAGTCTGGGGATGTAACTCAGTTGGTAGATAATTACCTAGTATGTGTAAGCAAGACTCTGGGTTTGATCTGCAGCTGCATGATATGGTAGAACACATTTGTAATCCCAGCTCTAGGCAAGCAGAGGCCCGGGGATCAAACTCATCCTTAGCTACACAATAAATCTGAGACCATATGAATCATGTCTCTCAATAAACAAATAGATGAATAGACAGTTGATATCCCTGTAGGGAATTGATCCTCAATCATTTTACAGTTGAGACCTTCATTACAGTATTGACAGTAGACATTAAAATGATCATTAAAGTCAGACAGATCTGGCTGGGACTATCAATCCTCGACTTCAGTTTCTTCATTAGTGAAATATAGTTCTTGATTCACACACTATAGGTGAGGATAAAATAATGTAATAATTGGAAAATCGAAGGCATGCTCTCTTAGGATTGTCTTAGTAGACAACTATAGGAAAAACATAGACTCATGGGGAGAATATAGATTTTTTTTAAAAAAGGAAATATAAATGTATCCACGAAACTGCTGAAGAATATAAGATTGTGGAGACTTCCATTTCCTGTTTTCAGTCTCTCTATGTCTTCTAAATTTTCATTAACTAAAACAAAACAAAACAAAATAACACAGGATTTTGCCACAATCAATGTTTAAAAAAAGATAGTGTCCTAATAGGAAAATCATTTCAGCATGTGGAGGCTGAGACCAGGACCTTCTTTGACTAGCTTGGGGGAAATTAAACACGATCTCTTGAGGTTTTATATTTAGCAATTTCATTTTATCTGATCTTATTTTTCTACGCTTTACTTCTAGTGACTATGCAGCCCCCAGTATCATAAGCTCACTTTTTTAAAATGTAAAGGCACTGGGTAGATTGCTGAAAAATAGTTACTCAGGATAAAGAGCTTAGGCGGTTAAGTTGGCAGCGAGAACACTGGACTTGGAAGAGATGTCTCTAGCACAAACCAAGGAAACTCTGAGGCTGTAATTTTCAGCAGACAGTCTAAGCCTGTCGGTAAGCAGTGATCCAAGATGAAGATCCCATTACACCTGGCCACAAGTGTTTGGTGACCTTGTCAGTTTGTCTGGCCGCACTTGCTTTCCTTCTAACTTTATTCGAGGAGAATCCTGGCCTTTAAAAAGGAAGTCACACCAGCTAGAGCACCCAGTGAACACCAACTAATCCTGACTTGAATTTTATTGTACTATGACTAAAACAACCTCTAAGTAGATGGGCCTTTTCTGAATGGAGGTGGCTCTCGTAACTTGGAAAAAGTGAACACCAGCAGAGTTTGCTGCCAAGGGAATCCTTCACAAAAACATTATGAAATGGAAACTCTTGATTTGGTTTAGACATTCCCCCTTTGTAATTAGTCCAGTGCAATTTATTGAGCATTCAGTAGTAGTGCTTAAAAATTCTCCAGTGGTTCAATTTCTGAGTCTGGGATAACCCACACTTGTGTGGATTGAATTCATGGGGGTCAGTTCACACCTCTAACCCTACAAGCTGAAAACTAAAATTCTAGGTCTTTGAAACTCAGCCACAAAGGATGCAGTATAGTAGCTACGCTGAGCTCAAGGTGATGCCACAAAAGGCAGTAAGCTACATTCACCAAAATGATTGATAAACCATGATCTATCTTTCCTGTGTGTACAACCGTGTATCTTCAGTTCCCCATTTATTCCTTACAAACTTCCTGATACAGCAGAGGGCTGGGAGTTGTGAATTGGGGTTTATATTTTCACTAGCAATTGCACTTGGCAAAAGATGCAAAAGTTTTCTTTCCTTTGCTTTCCAGATGCCCCTCCACTCTCACTGACTATGCAACTCCAGCCACACCCATATCCCTGTAGAGAAGTTTCTGATAACCTTCACAATGCCTGTTGACCCTTCGTTCCCATGAAGCTGGAATGGTCAGGGTAATCGCCCTGGTTTCTAATATTTCTTACTTTCTCTAGTCATTCATAAGACAAGGCAATGTCTTTCTCACTGTGGACGCCACAGAGAATGCTAGAGATAGGACCTCTATGATAGGGAATTTAGTGGGGAAAAAGCGTGACTCTGAGAAGTTTTCCAAATAACCCTCATGTCAGAGCTTCCTGTAGTACTGAGAGTTTGACTTGTGTAATGGCAGGATGTGCTTCACAGCCTCAGAACAGATTGCACTCTTTAGCTTCACGTTCCCTCAGGCAGGCTCTCCTGAGCACCATTGATGCTGGGATGCTGAAGGTCTTAGTGTCTGGTGCATGCTCCCGTTGTCTCTTAGGCAGAAACAAACTCAACTGGCCAGAGTAGGTGGGAACTATTCTTCGTATGAACCATAGAGAGAAGAAATGCAGATACATACTTGGTTTTCCCTTAGAACCTCAAACTGATTGTGAAAAAAAAAAATCAGAATGATCCTAGAAAGCATAAAAATGTACTCTTTTTTCTTTTCTTTTCTCTCCTTTCTTTCTTTCTTTCTTTCTTTTTTTCTTTTGAGACATTTCTCTGTGTCACATGGCTGTCCTGGAATTCATTCAGCAGACCAGACTGGCCTTCAACTCAGAAATCCACCTGCTTCTGCCCCCCCAGTGCTGGGATTAAAGGTGTGGGCCACCACTGCCTGGGAAAAAAAATGGACTTTCAAAAGCAATGAGCATTTAGCTTTGATTTCAGCTTTTCCTGTGAGTCCTGACCACTGCATGCAAAAATTGTGAAAGGCAATTCACTAACTTCTCTCTGTTTTGCTTGAGAATGTGAATATTGAGGGGTGAGGGACCTTGAGTATACTTCGGTAGGATGTCTATAGAGTCTGTGACTTAGACATCCATTACTCGGGTTAGTGTTTGTCATCAATTGTCTAGATTTAGTGTGGAAGAAAACTTGAATTTATGTTGTCATAGTCATCATTTTCTAATTTTTTATTATTTGTGAATGTAATTTTCATGCATTAAACCAAGCATAAAGATCCAAAAATCTTTAAAACATTTTTTTCAGGGTAAGAGTTGTTGGACAGGTATAAGAAGGGGCAAAGGAAGGGCAAACAAGATGGGAGAGGAGCATCAATGTAATGAATTTTGTTTGAAAATCCTATAATGAGGGGCTGGGGATTTTAGATCAGTGGTAGAGCACTTGCCTAGCAAGCACAAGGCCCTGGATTCGGTCCTCAGCTCCAGAAAAAAAAAAAAAAGAAAAGAAAAAAGAAAATCCTATAATGAAACCTTTAATACTATTATATCCTATAATGCTATGATAAACAACCATAAGCAACAGGGGGATGGAAAGGGTTTATATTAACCTACAGCTTACAGTCCATCATGAAGGGAATTCAGGGTAGGAACTCAAGGCAGGAACCTGGAGGCAAGAATAGAAGCAGAGGATATGGAGAAATGCTGCTTACTGGTTTGCTCTCTATGGCTTGCTCAGCCTGCTTTCTTACACAATCCAGGATTGCCTGACCAGGGGTAGGATGGCCCACAGTGGTCTTGGTGCTCTCACATCAATCATTAATTAAAAAATGCCCCCACAGACTTGCCTACTGGCTAGTCTGAGAGAAGTGATTCTTCAGTAGAAGTTCCTTCTTTCCAGATGATTCTGCCTTGTATCAAGTTGACAAACTAAAAGCAATGAACTACCCTAGTGTGCTAATTAAAATCCTTTAATAAAAGAAGTTTTTTCAGACGTGTCAGCATAATTTCCCTCATCTTATATGCCATTGTGCATTACTACTGTAGTTTTACTTATATGTAGTTTGTAGCTCTAGTCTTTTGCATCCATGGTTCACTTTACAGAAGGACATTCATAGACAGACTCAATACATGGATAGAGAGAATTATTGTCACACACACACACACACACACACACACACACACACACACACACACACACCAGGCTACATTCTGAAAAATATTATTAAGCAATGCTTTCAAAATGAGTGACTTCAGTGAAGACTTCCAGACTAGGTATGGGAGCCTGCATCATGCTAACATCAAAAAGTAATAAAAGAAAACTTTCCAAACATTTTAGTTTCGGGACTCTAAATGTGGTCAACTAAAAATGGTTTCCTGTTTCCAAAAAGATTTTTTTTTTCTCTCAACAAGAAAACACTCTCTCTGGAAATATCAGATGTCCTCACAGTCATTTGATATTACTGAACAGAAGAACTGGGGGAGAAAAAAAACCAGAAGAAAGCAGGGAAACGCCAACAAAACACAGGAAACCCTCGTGGAATTTCAAAGCGGTAAAATGTGGAATAAATTAGCTATGCTGAGACATCTTCTATAGAAAGACTGAAGAACTGAGTCAGGAAGACAGACATTCATGTAGAGGACCATACAGACACTATGTTTCAGCTTCATGATTCACAGATTAATACTGAGAAGAGGGAAACGGCTCATAGTTCCCAAGAAGAGATGCATAGGAGGTATTTAGTATAAATGAATAATTACAATGGCAGGAGACTTATAGAACCACCACTCAAATATGTTTCTGAATGTGACAGCTGTTGTTTCTTTTCTATATTTAATTGTACTAAAGGCTTGTAGCTATTTGTTAATATGTTTCATCTTTCACGCCAAAAAGTTACCTGATGATTTGGAAGAATGAGGTCATACAGATGGCGCTGCCCATTGTATTGTGTCTTTTCTACCATTCCCAGCTGTCGTCACAAAACAGCAGGAAAGGAAACTTCCAGACCACTTTCCCCAAATCACAACCACCTCCCAATGGAGACAGAAAATTGTGGCACGTTGGTTTTGAACAGTGGTGATTGTTTTCATTAACACATTAGAAAGGGGTCTTATAAAAGGAAAACATTGGCAACCTCTGTTCTTTTCAAATGTAATACTTTTATAAAAAGACTGGATACTGCATTGGAAATGCGTATGTGGAAAGGGGACAAAAAGAAGGTCAAAAGTGTAAGACAGGATAGAGTGCTGTGGGATGTCATCTTCTGAACATGGTATGATTATTTTACTCCCAAACTCATAGCAGCTGTGATTACCTCCACAAGGCAGAGCCCTTTAATATCTTACCATCGAGCATAGAGAGCTGGTCTGATCCAAGGCTTTCCCTGAGGCCCTGATATATGGAAATCGAACATAGCCCATTCTCCAAAGCAGGTACATGGTTGGCAGATGTAGTAATAGCCCGGGGCCAGGACTTTGTGGTCTTTGGAGATTTGGAACCTGTATACCCAACTCTTCCTACTATTAGGGACTATGGTTACTAGCTGATAAGTGCTTTGTCTGTATTGTTTCTGAGAAGCCTAGTCATCTCTTTATACAACGTTACATGATTAGCTTCCTGCTGGCTTAGTCCCATGGTGTGAAAATTTCTGCTGACATTGTCCCATTTCTCCCCCAGAAAATAGTCTGTAAGATGCTGTACTTCTTTTTTTTTTTTTTTTTGTTTTTTCGAGACAGGGTTTCTCTGTGTAGCTTTGCGCCTTTCCTGGTACTCGCTTTGGAGACCAGATGCTGTACTTCTTAATAAGCTTGCTTGGCTTTAAGACTTCTATTCCTTTCACTGTGGAAGTGGAAAAGGAAAGCTTGGAAGAGCCAGAGGATTCGGGAGTTTTGCTGTGAGGCTGTGTCTCCTAGGGATGTCAGAAGATATAACCATGAAGTCTCACCAACATGGCTATCTAAACTTGACCTGAACAAGGATGACACCAATAGACTTAAGAAAGACAGCTCAGGAGGCCTCAACCCCGGATAAAGAACTGCAGGCAGCTAAGGAATAATGAGAGCAGGAAAAAGAGTTTTCCCCAGGGAAGTGCACGCCAATTGCTCCTCCAATACCAAATGGTCAGCTCTGAAAACATATACATACAAGTAACATTTTACAGACTGAGCAGGTGGTATCCATGTATTTATGAACACATACGCATATGAGTCATACAATTAAAGAAAAAGAGGCCATGAATTTGAAAAGTGAGGCTACATGGGAAAATTTAGAAGGAAAAGGAAGAAGGAACAGATGATGTCATTATATCATAATCTCAAAAAATTTTAAAACACTATTTTAAAAAGTTAAATACAGAAGTTAAAATCTTATAAGAAATATGAACAATGCATAAATTTGATGCAGGAGACAATAATTTAATTCATGATATAAGTAGTCTATTTATGAAAAGTGGCCATATTTTCCAAAGCAAGCGTAGACCTAGGGAGTGACATTGTTTTATGTTTTAGCAGATCTCATTAACATCGGGATTAATAGAAAACATCTGGGGGTCTTCTGTTTGCTACAGCAGATGTCTGCAGTGATATCATAGACCATACAGTTAGGAAGTAATGTACACTCACGATGGAATACAAGTGGGGGGGAGGCAAATTTGTCTTAGATTATGAAAATAGTTTGGACTATCCAGGCCTCCAGAACATGTGGAGACTGAATCTCACTTTGAGAACTACTGATGCAAGACTAGCAAATAAAATGTAAATCTCTAAACTTCTGGAGCAGATTCCTCTGCATTTCCTGTAGTTTCCTGCTCACACGGAGCTGCAGAATCATTGAAGGAACCCCAGCATAAAGAGGTAGATACTCAAATAATCGAATAACCCCCCCCCCCCCGCCGCCCCCGACAGAGATCTGAAATCCTCTGCTTTCTGGGACAAGGACTCCCTGTCATCTCTCCTGTCCTTTGTCTAACCCCATCAGCCACTTTGCGTGACCAGATGCCACACCATATTAAACACGCTGAAAGACAAAGACCAATGAGGTGGGTGAATTTCTGGGTGGTAACGGAATGAGAAGGAAAACGAACGCCTTCCAGAGCAGCTAGCACAGTGGAGCCTTTATAATGGTTTACTCTAGCCCCTACAGAATTCCTTTTCCTACCCTCGCTGTTCCGTTAAATTACAGGTCCCCGAGGAAATCCCTGTGTGCTTCCTTTCAGTCCTTCCCTGCTTTGGTTGATGGCACCGCTTCTATCAGCAGGTGAAAGTTTCCCTTTTTGTTCGGTTCTGCACTCCAAAGGCAGCCCTGACTTAGGTCAAGTAGAGAGGAGGAAGCCGGGATACATTCCAGTCACGCAACCATAAGTAAATACTGTTTTAACCAGAGTGTGTTGACCACAGTTAAACTTCCCTCTTTACATACCAGACCATCTCGTAGGGCCATTCTGTTAAAAAACAAAAACAAAAACAAAAACAGGTACTAATATCACTAAACCAAATCACAAGTTCTAATCACTTGCAAACGTGCATGCACATGTGTATGTGTGAACTAAAAGGCTGTCTTATCTTTCATCCTTAGCCCGTGTTTCAGGAAAGCAAATAGCACTGTCAGTCTCTTAGGAGACTTCGAGACTTTCATAACCAGTGAGTAGGGTGTCCTCTCAAAGGCATCTGACACAGCCACAGCCACATCTTAGCCTTAGCCCTCTGCCTGAAAACTAGCGCCTCCATCTAGTTCCTTGGGCTTTTCCTCCCTGAAAGTCGGCATTTTAAGAGGGGGATGGGGCAAAGGTGGGAAAAGATTTAATTTATGTATAATACGTATATAATGCACCCACAAAAGCTTGCACTAACAATATAGACACTGACAATATCGAGTAGCTCAGGTATCTGAAAAATTCTCAGTATTATACTGCTTTATAATACAGTGCTTTTCAATTGATATAAAGAGCAAATTGGCTGGGCGGTGGTGGCTCACGCCTTTAATCCCAGCACTCGGGAGGCAGAGGCAGGTGGATCTCTGTGAGTTCGAGGCCAGCCTGGACTGCCAAGTGAGTTCCAGGAAAGGCGCAAAGCTACACAGAGAAACCCTGTCTTGAAAAACCAAAAAAAAAAAAAAAAAAAAGAGCAAATTGATAAACATTCTGAGAACATTCTGAAGCCATCTTAACCATAAACCCAAAATAAAGACAATGAGCTGAGTTCTTCTTTCATGTTCTCTGTACAAATTTAAAGTCACAAAGCCCTCAAGGTTAGCAGATGATAATAATAAATTAACTCTGACCCAAAGAGGATCATTTTTTAAGAGAACTATTCCATAAGCATCTCTTCCCATTCTCTCTCTCACCTCTCTCTTTATTCATTCACTTATTTATTTGAAATGAGTAGAGAACAAAATGTCAGCAATATTTCTTTCAGTCTAAGTGAATCAAGTAAAAATAAATTTCAATACACAAGAAAATTATAGGAAATTCAAGTTTTAATACTAAAAATGGGAATGGTGCCCTGCTGTGTTTTGTGTTCATTTTATGTGTTGCTTACCACACTTAACTGTGTGTGTGACATAGACTTGCTTTGTCCTATACTGCAAATAGTGACAAATTCTTGCAAGAGACCATATGTGACACACACACACACACACACACACCACCATGACGCAGTTATAACTCAGTGGGTCTGTAGATGTCACACATGTGGGCACACTGAGTGAGTTTTAAAAACTTCTAGTTCATGACCGACATACAAAATAGAAAGAAAAAAAGGTCAGACTTTGAAAATTGTACTTTCATGACACACAAGGATTGTTGGCTACATTATCACTGGAATTAGAGGGTGGAAGATTGCATTTATGATGAACTGGTGCTACAGCTGTGCCCATCGCTACCACCAGACGGAGCATGTGCACGGTTTTTAGCATCAATCTCGGCACAGGAGAATTGCTTCACGAGCAAGGGAAAATAAAAAGCAGGCTAAGTATCCAAGTTATTAATTTATTACCCAGCAAGGAAATCTATTTATGGGTAGCTAATTATCTGTATGATACTAGATTAGAAGCAGTAAAAATTCATTTCAAATGTAGGAAATTATTTTTAAAGTTTGGATTTATGTGTATGTGTTTTGCCAGCATGTATGTCTGTGCACCACATGTGTGGCTGGTGACCACAGATGCTAGAGGAGAGCTCTAGAGTCTGAATTACAGGCAATTGGAAACTGCCTAACATGAGTGTGAGGAACTGAGCCTGGATCTTCTGTAAGAACAGTTAGTCAGTTAGTGCTCTTAACTGCTAAGCTGTCTCTCCAACTCCATGTTTTTTTTGGGGTTTTTTGTTGTTGTTGTTGTTTTGTTTTGTTTAGTGGCTTTCTTTGTTTTTGATGAAGCAGAAGATGTTGGTGTTGTTATTCATTTGTTATTTACTTATGGGATCAATTCTTGGTTTTCTGTTACTGAAAAATCATGGCCTATGAGCAGTCTGTAAGACAAATACAAAAGACAGTATTTCAAACAAAATGGAGAGTGTGCTTATTTCCTACTCTCTGAAACAGTCTCCAATATGCTAAGACTAAAGGTAGGAGAACAGGTGGGAAGCAGAAATGACTTAGTTCCACAAACTTACTAAACTTTCAAATTTTGCTTGAACAAGAACAACCCTCAGTCAGCATTAATGGAAACAGTAGATTTGGAAATATGCTCTTTCTGCAAAGGCATTAATTTCTTGATAAATTCAATTTAAAATTACAAGACAATACAGAGTTTGTACGTGAAACATGCTGCAGCACAGTATAGTGAGTAATGCTTCCTTGACTGACAATCATAAATCACAGGTATGAAAACATTAGAACAAGACGGGAGCTGGAGAGATGATTCAGTGGCTAAGAGAACTGCCTGTTCTTGTAGAGGACCCAGATTCAAGTCTCAGCACCCACATCAGGTGGCTCACAACTACCTGTAACAGCAGTTCTGTGACATCCAACACCCTCTTCTGACCTCCTAAGGCACATGTATGCATACACACATACACACACATATATATATATACATATACATAATTTTAGCTAAATTGCAATAATAATAAAATTAAAATAAGTTAAGATTTTCATCACAACATAAATTTTGATATATATATATATATATATATATATATATATATATATATATATAAAAACTCAGAATTCTAGCAACAATTTTCAGATTTCCATGTAAGAGGAAAAGACAACTGCATGATGGAAAATCCATTGAACTGTATAGCTGAGAAGCTTTGAACTAATCATCCATTGAAAGTGATCAATGTGACGTGCAACACACACTAAAAGCCAGATATTCAAAAAGAATCTCATCTAATTTTGTTAACATATTTCAAGTTTTAAGTATGACTAGAATTGCATGCTGGTGGGTTGATAGCCACATTCAGCAAGGCAATCTTGTGAAGAGAAATTTTGAAAGATGAAACAGATAAAGTCTCATCACAGACAACATTAACAGATGAACAGTTGTAATTGACTTTGATGATGAGAGCACTAATTTTGAGTCACAATTAAGAAAAATGTTATCCTTTTTTTCCTGAACAAAAAAAGAACCATGTTTTTGTCATTAGGAGACATATTAAAAACGTTATTATGTAGTTGCTCAAAATAATTTTAGTACGGTAGTACTCAAGTTCAATTTTTATTAGAATTAAATTTCATCAGCTAAAAAGTATGCAGAAACCTTTTATTTGGTCTTAATTATAGACGCCAACGTATTTCTGTGATTCAATTTCTTGATGCAGCTGAACTTGTTATTTATATGGCGCCTTATGAAAAAGTTTCTGACCCGTCACCAGAATGAGACATACTTGAATTCTCATGAAAAGAATGGATAGTAGACGGTCATGTCAGGGACAGTCAGAGACCAGAGAGAATGGGATGGTAGTTGTCCTGAGGACTGTGTACAAGGGTCAAGTCTGAGATAAACCCCAAAGATGGCCATGACAAACTCCTATAATTCAAATTGGCCAGAGAATCTTTGAAATACTGCAATATTCAAATTACATGTACTTATTTTGTGTATTTGCGTGTGGATATGTCCACGCCACAGGCAGTAAGAGGACAATGTGTGGAAGTCACTTCTCTCCTTTCATCATAGGGGACCTGATGGTTGAACTGCCTTGCCTTGGCAGCAAGTGGCCTTGTCTATTGAACTATTCACTAGCCTTAACTAGAAATTTTTAAAAACTCTTCGACTGAAGGGTCTTAGAAATACTGTACCAAATCTGAGTCTTTTGGCTTATAGCACTAATAAATGTAGCATTGTTTTACTCTAAGAGTTGCTACAACTCAACATTGTTTTATACATACACAGAAAACTTCATGAACAATCCCAAATATGATACTATTATCATTTTTCACTGGGCCACAAGTCATAGGGTATTTTGGGGGTTTTTCTTAGTATTTATTCTTCTCTGATTTTTTTCAATAACAAATGCTTAATTTACTGTTTTATGTCTCATGTCTCTATTCATGTTCTCTCCAGTAGTCATATTTTAACTTTTAAAAAGATATTATTTTATTTTATGTGTATGAGTTTCACCTACGTGTAGGCATTGTGTGTATGAGTACAGGGCATGCAGAGGGGAGAAAAGGACATTGGACCCCTCTAGAACTAGCTGCAGTTGTGAGCTGCCATGTAAGTACTGGCCACCAAACTGGCCTCCTGTGAAAGAGCGGCAAGTGTTCTTCACCACTGAGGCTTCTCTCCAGCCCCAGGTATTTTAATTTCTAAATTAATACTCTTTTTTTGCAATGACTTCACTCTAAAGACTTTTTTTGTTGTTGATTAATGTTCTAAAATTATTGTGGGAGAAGACATAGGTTCATATTTATGTTTGAGTTCCTTATAAGATAAAAAGCTTATATTAAGAAGAAAGATCACAAAACCTTTCAGAAAAAAAGATTCATTTAATTGTGTGTGTGTGTGTGTGTGTGTGTGTGTGTGTCCATCCATGTGCCCATGGAGGCCAGGAGAGGGGGACAGATCCCCTGGAGCTGGAGTTACAGGTAGTTGTGAGCCACCTGTCATGGGAATGGAACTCAAGTCCCCTGTAAGAACAGCAAGTGCTCTTAACTGCTATCTTATTTTCATTATAAATATTTTGTCTTTCTCGTGTGTGCGTGTGTGTGTGTGTGTGTGTGTGTGTGTGTGTGTGTGTGTGTGTGAGATATGTGTATACATTCGTGTGCTCATGTGTGTGTCAGTGCATATCACATTGTGCACATGGGTGTGAAAGTCAGAATTCAACTTCAGGAGTAGTTCCTCAGGCACAGTCTGCCTTGTTTGATCTTGTTTTGAGATAGAGTTTCTCCCTGGGGGCCTGGAGCTTGTTAATTAGGCTAGACTCTCTTTACCTCCCCAGTCCTGGGATGATAAGCATACGCTATAAAACTCACTCTTTGTGCAGAGTGTAGGGATTAAACTCGGTCCTCATGCTTGAGGGGCAAGCACTTTATTGACTTAATCTCCTGGCCCCAATGTATTCCTTCAGGAAAGTATTTTTAGCTAAATAAATGAACACTTAAAGATTATGAAACTCTGTTTCTCGATAATCACATATACCTATATTATTAGCAAACAAAGAAGATACAATTGTTGATAAAAATAGATTCTTGCATTCTTTAAAATTATGATATATTTTAAGAAAGTCTGGAGAGGGGAAAAAAGGTCTTCCTGTCATGCCACTGGGAGAAAAATCCTTTTGCTGATGGAATGCAAAGTTATGCTTGTGTGAATCCATAAACATTGTTTTCTTTTCAAAATCTAATTCATTTATACTATCCCAGTTTGTTCACAGTTCTGAGACTCGTGAATTCCTTTTAGATTATGGTTTCACAATGTGCCAAATGCATTTCACATGTAAGGCAACCATTATGTATGTAGCCATGAGGCTGGGAAGTCATCGGGTTCTGGAAGAACTCAGTCATCCAAGATGTGCAGCAGTGGGGCCAGGCTAATCAGCCAGTCCTGCTCCAGGATCCTAAGACACTACCATTTTGCTTCCCAGTGACTTTGTTTCCATAGTTATGTATTTGGAGGGAATCTGTTTGTTTGAGTTTGTTTACCCTGTTGACATAGAGAGCAGTTGGAATTGTTGGATAATTTCAGTGTTAGGAGATGACATTAGCTAATGTGGGTGTCACTAAGGCACCCTGGACGTGGCTAATAAATTGCAATTATGAAATCACAAGTTTACTTTTATTGAAACTAAGGTCAAGCCCCTGTGTCTTCCCAACTCTTCTTAGCTTTAGTGTTTTCAGAAAGAAATGAAGATTTAGAGAAAAAAGAAGACAATAGCAGAGCCTATTAAAAAAGTAGTTTTCTCACTCCATTTCCCAAGTCTTAGAAAAAAAAGTATTTAGACACTGACCAGACCAGAATAAAAAGACTGTGATGTCTGAAAATAACAAAGCTGGGAAAAATAATAACTATCTGGTTAGTATTTGTTTGCAAATTCGTGACCAAAAAGTGGTATTTTCCATTCTCAGCTCCTTCAAAGACATGAGAGATGGAAGAAGACTCAGACAATCATCTTTCCAGAACAGATTTTCAAATGAAGACAGCCCAGAGTCAGAAAACTCAGGAGTTTTCTTTCTTGTTAGTAGCTTAACATGGTTCAGTCTACCCTAGTCAATTGTTAGCTGACAAAGGTCAGCTTTTAACTAGTGAGTTCAAACATGGAATTTTTTCAGACATAAAAAAAAAGAAAAAATATCAAAATTAGTCCTCATCCCTTGTCTAGCAATCAATTCCATATATTTTATATATGAAATATTTGCTTTAATATAGTTTATATAAACAGAAGATGTACCCTGGAAGTAACCTAGCATCTTTCATTTTCTTGGTTTTGCAACTTTAAAAATATTCTTTTTCAATATATTTTCTCATTATTATGCAAATCAAGTATTACTTTATATTATAAAACATGGCACAAGACATAATCATCATAGACAAAATCTCCACAGGAAAAGAGATACGTATCAAATTCTACTTGATTGTTAAATATTTCAATACACTTCACAAAATCTCTGAAGATACTTAGCTTATCCAGCTACCAATTCTTTCAACAGCATCTTTTGTGATATGGAGTCAAATAATCATTTGTGATAAATGAATGGTTAAAAGCATCAGATGCTTTAAGTAGGTTTAGACTTTTTGCTGTGGGATTGTCTGATTGGTCAATAAATAAAACACTGATTGGCCAGTAGCCAGGCAGGAAATATAGGTGGGACTAATAGAGAGGAGAATTGAGAGAACAGGAAGGCAGAGAGAGACACTGCCAGCCGCCACCATGACAAGCAGCATGTGAAGATGCCGGTAAGCCACGAGCCACATGACAAGGTATAGATTTATAGAAATGGATTAATTTAAGATATAAGAACAGATAACAAGAAGACTGCTGCAGCCATACAGTTTGTAAGCAATATAAGTCTTTGTGTGTTTACTTGGTTGGGTCTAAGCAGCTGTGGGATTGGCAGGTGAGAGAGATTTGTCCTGACTGTGGGCCAGGCAGGACTGGAGAAAATTCCAGCTACACCTTTTATTTGAAATCATCAATTGTGAAGAAAACTTGGGTTAAATTGTGCAAGAAGGTGCAGCATGCTCAAACAGCATGAAAAAATTACTGTAAGAAGAATGTCTGAGTTGGGGAGAACCTAGGAGGCCCAGGACAGAAGGAAAGGATATAAAGTTGGTTAGTGACTCTCTGGCAGTGGATAATTGTGAGGTCAAGTTTTGTATTTTTTTTCACCACCAGAACTGACATAGGCATCCTCTTTATCTCCACTTACATCCAACTATTTACTATACCCTGGTAGCTTTTCCTTTAAAAGTTCTTTTGAAGTTTTTTTTTTTAAAGTTCTCTTTTAAAGTTCTTTTAAAGCTTGTTTAAAACTCTTTTTACTCTTAAAAAGGTGTAAAACACACTGTTTAAAACATTTTTAATATTTTAAAAGTTCGTTTGAACATAATGAGTAAATACACAAAGGTATCAATAAGTGGCTGGATGAGTGAACATGTTAATGAATGAAGCATAGTCCTGGTAAATTTTGGCTTGCTGCTTTTCAGGTAAGAGATTCTGTCCTGCTTTCTACCCAGGGGCAGTGCTGGGCAAAGGGAGATGGTTTAAACAGACTTGCTATTAGTGGCTCTGTTTTAAAAAAGCACTAGAGGATCCAGGAAAATTAAGACAGAAGGAAACGTAAGAACTCACAAACCACATTGAGCAGTACTCACCTTGGCACCCAACACATTATGGCTTGTGTCCCTCCAATGGTGGGCTGAGTTCTCTAGCATTCTACTTAACCTAGCATCACCATCTTGATCGGTCTGTTTGTGGTCACTAGCAGATGAAAGAACAACTTTACCACTCAGCCTTTGGAAGGATTGCTGTATTACACTTTGTAAAGCTATACTTACATCTGGGTAAAAAGTTTTTTTTTTTTTTCTCTTCCTTTTCTTTCTTCTTTTTTATAAAACTAATGTGTTGTACCTACCAAATGTTGCCAAGTGGCTGGGTGTGAAGATATATAATTAGCTGGGATATAGATGACAATTAGATTATATAATTCACTGTAAACTGATGACTAAAGTTTCTTGGAATTTAACAATCTAATTGGCTAATTGAATTAAAGTTCATGGACACACTATGTGGTATGATGTCAATTTGTATGGTTTTCCTGCTCCAGCTAGACCAGGATTCCTGGAGAAAGAATTCACCTGTATTGACTACTTACATAGTGTGGGATGTCTTAACTCCAGTGCATACCTTGAAAGGAAAGAAGAAAGTGACCTTCTTAGAAAGAAACCTTTTATTTCTGAATAGGAGCAATAAATTATGTATTAAGCTGGGCAGTGGTGGCATACGCCTTTAATCCCAGCACTCGGAAGGCAAAGGCAGCGGGATCTCTATGAGCTCAAGGCCAGCCTGGTCTATGGAGTGAATTCCAGGACAGCCAGGACTACACAGAGAAACTCTGTCTCAGAGAAAAAACAAAAAAACAAAAACAAACAAACAAACAAAAACCAAACTGTAATAGTGATTGTATCCTTGTATCCCCAATGACTTGTGTATTCTACTTTCATTTGCAATTACTCTATTAATGACTACTTTTATTTATCAATGGCTATTTTAATTCAGTCCCCACTTTCTTGTCTCTGTAATGGATTACAGAATAATTATCTGTATTAAGTAATTTATTCACTGGAATAATTTTTAACTTAACTGAAGATGTGTATGGTGCTTTATGATTATAAGCATGTGTAGTTTTCTTGGTCTTTTGGGCTATTAACATTTTCTCAGAATAAACTAGAATAAAAATATTTCAGACATTGTGTTTCATCCCTTTTAAACATCCTCTACATGTTTGTAGCCAGTTTCAAAAAAGACAAAGCTAGCATAAGTGCTTAATAACCACTTTGGCCATCTGCTTCCAGAAACAAAAGTGTCAAATGTATCTCTTTTTAAAGCTTCTGAAATACCTTTCACTCCGCTGAAAATTATAATAAAATTAAATAATCTTTTTAAAGTATCACAGTGAAATACACACACACACACACACACACACACACACACACACATACACACACACATATATATATATAAAAAAGTTTCCTTCTCTAGCCTAAGCTGGCCATGAACTCACAGCAATCCTTCTGCCTTTGTCTCCTGAGTGCTGAGATTACAGGCCTGAGCATCATAACTGGTTTCACAGCACTTTTCTGTGTGTTTAAAACCCACCAGGTTCTGATAACATAGATATAAGATCAAATAGAAGTGAATGTCAAATTTAAGTCCTTAACTTTTTATCAATTAGTAAGCAGTTAGTGACTGGGCAAGGCCTGAATATCTTTCACATTTCATCAGCTGGAAATGAGAAAAAGAAACATATTCCATATTTGGAAGACAAGTATAAAACAATATTTCCTTTGATAGAATCTATTTCATGGCAGGAATATGCACAAGACAGATGGGACAAGAAGGGTAGGGAGGGATAGAGCACAGGATCCCGGATCTCAGGCACCATGCACTGCTGTATGGTTTATTTCATACCGCTGACCTCTGCTGCAGGAGTGTTTACCTTGATTTGAGACTTCTTGTCCTGTCTTCCTCTTCCTGGCTTGGCTGTAGCTTTTAAACTAAAAATAAAAATAAACGAAAGCAGAGAACAATTTTACTAGCAAGTGTCTTACAAAAAAAAATAACTGTAGCCTCATAAAGGTTTATCTTTTCTGATTTGTTCCAATTTGGGATACAATAAAAAACATAAAACGAAGTTTAACATCATGTCCAACAATCTAAATAAACTACTTTCTTACCCACCCTCACCAATAGAGCCACAAATTCTCAAAGTTCAGTGCACTGGGATTTAAAACAGCTCGCCACTGCCAGTGTCTGCTGAGAATCCCCCCACACATTGTGCACACAGCACACAGACAGAGAATGTGAGCAGTGAGCTTGGTACAACATTAGAAATGTTGCCATGTTATACAGAGTGACAGGATGGCCAATCTTTCAGTAAACGCCGTTTTAACAAATATCAGATTTCAAGATAATCTCACTTAAGTCTGAAGTACATTATTCCGTGTTGGGTATAAGATTGCAGATAAAGTTTGGCTTTGAAACGGCTGCAACAATTTTGCTTCAAGTGCACTTTATAGGCTAAAATGTGAGTGTGCTTTGAATGCCGAATATCAAGTTCTGGAAAATGGTATGGTAAGCTTTCATTTTTCCAACCAAACTTTGTGCTCTGAAAACACTAACTGAACTACTAAAAATATATCCTGTTCCCGTAAAAACATATTTATTTAGTCTTCAAAATTTAAATTTTGTATATATATGTGCATATTTATATATATATATACATATATATATCTTGTGCTTAGGTGTGTGGGAGAGTTTATTTCATCACATCATATTGTCCTTTATCATCTCAAGACAATATCTCTTAACATGCCAAGGTTATATTTGGTAATTTTCTGAACTGTCTTAGTTATCTATTAAAATTTATGCAAATGGGCTCTTTTAAAAATTAAAAAAAAATCTTATTTATGTATCAGGAACAAGTTGAATGTCTATGAAACTTGTTAAGTATTTCAAAACTTGTAATTTCCTGGCTGAAAAATAATACTCCACTTGAGTCCATTCCACTAGTCTGAGTAATTTATGGCCAAAAGCATGGTGTTTCAATGCCAACAGAGGCAGCGTTCTTCATTTTTGTGATATAATAGCATGGTTTGCATGCTTTCATTCTTATGAAATGTAAATCGTGTTTATCGGAAAGTTAGAGCTGCTTCTTTACGTGAAAATGTGTGTTCAGTTCAGCCTTATGTCTCGATAGGAATCTCCTGTGCCAGGGCCAATCCTGGGTCTGTCGAGTTCATGTAAGGTAGGATCGCCTTCCTCCTTTAATGTCACATTGTGACTTCTACTCTGTAAAATGGGAACAAGGCTTACCCTCAAGGAATGTTGGGAAGATAAAATAAGACGTTCTACAAAGAAGAGCCCGGAATAATGCCAAGAACACAAATGGTAGCTATTAAAATTTGAACCAAAAAGATTACGCTGTTACCAAATGAGAGATTTCTTTTTCGGACACATTTTCAGCTTAGGAGTGACTCACTATGCCAATCGAGGTCGAAAGTGTCCTTTTTCCATTCAGTGACATGAGAGCTAGGTTGATGCCATCAGTCATTCATCTCTCCAGCACAAGACAGAACATTCCACTGTTGCAAAGAGCAACTAACTCCCTGCTGCACTCAGTGCTGAACAGGTAGGTGTACTGGGGTCTGCATTCCAATGATGAACATGTTAGAAGCAAGCAGCAATGCTCCGATGATAGTTGATAAAACTAATTGGAAATCCTTTTGGTAAGAGACAAATAAGAGTACACATATATGCTGTGGGATGGTCTGTATGTCAAGTGTGTTGCTGATTGGTCAATAAATAAATCACTGATTGGTCAGTGGCTAGGCAGGAAGTATAGGCGGGACAAGGAGGAGAATAAAGCTGGGAAGTGGAAGGCTGAGTGAGGGAGACACTACCAGCCGCCACGATGACAAACAGCTTGTGAAGATGCCGGTAAGCCACGAGCCACATGGCAAGGTATAGATTAATGGAAATGGATTAATTTAAGCTGTAAGAACAGTTAGCAAGAAGCCTGCCACGGCCATACAGTTTGTAAGCAATATAAGTCTCTGTGTTTACTTGGTCGGGTCTGAGGGGCTGTGGGACTGGCAGGTGAGAGAGATTTGTCCTGACTGTGGGCCAGGCAGGAAAACTCTAGCTACACATATAACTATAAAAGCAGAATACTAAAAAAATGACACAAGCTAACAAAAAAATTAAAAAGCCAAACAGATAAAAACTCACAAGTAGGAAATGAATTACGGAAGCCTCAAAATACAATTTAATGTGGAAAAAAAAAGCATGTATTTTCAAGTAGGTTGCACTTAACCTCTGTCCAAACCTGAAGGTGGAATTACTTAATAATTTGATAACAAAGAACAGATTACAAAGACAGGAGGCTGTGAAGAGGAGGAAACTTGCGGTGAAGAAAACCGAGCAACACTGCTGTGCCTGGGGATGGAGCAGCATCAGTAGTCATGAGTCATCTCTAGTCTTAACAGTGAGGAAAACACTAGGCAACAGAGGTCCAGGTGCACTTTACCAAACACCTGTCAGCCTTCCTAACCATGCCAAGCTTGCTAACCAAGGGACTAACTGTCACAGAGCAGACGAGTGCAAGGGGACAGACCAAGTAAAAGTAATGTGGAATTCTGGGAAGAATTTCAGAACAGAGAAAGGACCTTGGTAAAACAACAACATCAAAAAACGATTGTGACATCCGAATAAAATCTGAGATTTAGTCATAGTCATTAGTAATGAACCAGAGTTGGTTTCTTACTATGACAAATGCATTTTGGTAACATAAAATATTAACAAACAGAGGAGATTTTTGTATAAATATAAAAGTATCTTAAAAATTAAAAGGTTATTTTTGAGAAGAAGAAAGCATTTATCAATCAAGAAATTTTCATATGTTGAGGAGCCAGGTAAAAGTTTTTCTAACCAAATGTTATGACCTGACTTCAGTCCCTGGTACTCACATGGAGGGTAGAGTGAACAAACTCACCAAGGTTGTCCCCGCTTCCACAGGCATGCTGTGGTACATGAACCCCTTGTGCACACACACATAAACACACAATAAGTGAATGTAAATGATAAAAATTTCAAAGAATTTTTCATGTGTTGAAAGACATATAATTCATAAGACGGTTATGACAGTCATGACATGGACTAGAACACCAGATTATACAAAGCTAAAAGCTAATGTACAGGTTAGTAGGGACAAATGAAACTAGAGAGAGTTTGGACACTTTTTGAACACTTCTTTTGATATCAAGTAGACAGTTAAAGACAGAGTAAAATAGTAGAATAATTTAGGATACAATGTCTATGTTGAGGTTTGTACAATAGTTGATCATAAACTAGAACATGGGAAAAATATATAATCCCCAAAGTTGAGAGTATGTAGGACAAAGTTGTCAGTTATAGCACATTAAATCACCATACAAAATGGGGTAATAAGAAACCAAAAACACACACACAGACACACAAACACACACAAAGTTTTAAAATGTTCTCTGTCACCAATCAAAAATAAATGGTTAACTTATGTAAAGACCAAGACACAAACTATTTTTAAAGTTAATATATAAGAAATCCTGTGCATGCAAACTAGTAGGATGACACTAACCAATACCTCAACACCTAAGAATTCTGTTTTGAATACACAGTTATTCCTCTTTGTAAAGAATGAGCAGTATCCCACTGTATATTCCTAACAGTGCCTTCCCTTAGCTGTTGTGAATAATGCTGCAATGTAGGTGAGAGCACTACATTCCACTTCTTTTGAGAATACACCTAGAAATGGGATTCCTGGATCAATATAGTGTCTCTCCTTTTAATTGTTTGTCACACTGACTTTTGTACAGGTGACATAAATATTCATTTCCACCTGTAGAGCATAGTGTTGCTTTTCCTCTGCACCCTCACCAGGGCTGGTTACCTTTGCTAACAGTCATTCTAACAAGTGTGAAGGCTGTCTCACTCTGCCTTCACCTTGCATTCCCTGGATAATTTGTGACACTGAACATTTCTCAGATATCTATTGACTGGTTGCACATTTTAATTGGGGACTTCAGGCCTTTTGCTCACTTTTAAATTTTAGTTATTTTGAGTTGTTGAATTCTTGAAATTAAGTTTTGTAAATTACTGATGTATTTAAGCTTCTTTTCAAATGTATCTTTACAAATCTTATCCTGTACATAACCTACAACATGAACAAACTTTAAAGACATTATGCTAAGTGGAAGAAGCTGGGCAAAGAAAGACAAATGCCACAACTGAATGTGATCCAACATGTCCAGCTCATACAAGCTGAATCATTGCTACCAGGCACTAAGACTGAAAGTGGGGCTATGGGGAGCCAGAGAAGTATTGCTTATGGGACACAGAATTTCAGTTAAACAATCGAAATAACTTCAAGACATTTATTGTACAATGTGGTGACCAAAATCAGAAGAGTTTATTGCATTATTCAAAGTTGAAAAGACAGTATATGGTGTTCTCACAAGAAATAAATCAGTATGAGAGATAAAGTCTATGTCAGCTATCTTGTTTTTGTTACTCAATAATATGTAGCGCTTTTAAGATATCATATTGTTCCCCTAAAATTTTGTTAATTAAAAATGAATAACAATGTATATAATGTATTTAATATTAAAAACAAAAGTAATAACTGTACCAACCATGCAATCAACTCAAAATCTGAGGGAAACAAACAACAACTATATAAAAATCTAGACACTATAAGATTTATTAGCATAGAAATCTAGCATCTGACAAATCAGAATTTCATGGAATTAATAAACTCAGGATGTAAACATTTAAGGAAATTTGGAAATATTTATAAATTTAAGTTAAAAATGAGAGCAAAAACAAATTTAAAAGGGATGAGCAATGAAATGAGAATTATTGATCTTCTTATGGAGATAAATATAAATATCTCAATAATGAGCTTTTATACAGCATGCCTCTTATGTTGTACAACAAAGAACTATGGTATAACATAATAATCTGTGAATGTTGCCAGAGAATGTGTAGTAGGTTTCCTATTTGTTACTCAGCCTTTCATTCTGGTCTATGCCAAGTCTAAAGGTCAAGGATCAAGTGTCTGATAGGAAAGTGCTCTTGCTTGTGGTCCTGAATCAAAGAATACCAAAATACTGGAAAGCCACCAGATATGAGCTCTGAAACCCACAGCAACAGAAATGACTTCAAATAAGAGTATACAACATTGTGAAGACAGCTCAGAACTTAGGGTTGCTTGTCAGAACCTAATACCATAGTCAAGGAGAGATGAAGTCTTGGGTAGGGTGAGAGTTAGTAAATACTTAAGAAGCCTCACAGTAAGAGATGTTACCAATCAAGACATACTGTTACCTAATATTTAAACTCAATGGAGACCCTCAAACTAAAGAGTAAGAGGTAGAAATTTTCTACAAAGCATGGAAGCCTCAGGAAAGTCATATTCTTACATTGACACACAGAGTTCTTAACAAAGTGGGAGCTTCATGATTTCTCTGATTCTGGCTTGGAAACTGTAGATTCAGATTTGAAAACTGTAGATTCATTCCTGCTGCGTTCCACTGGTTGGACATAGATCACAAGCCAACACAACTTTAAGAGGAAGGAACATGGACTGATGTAAAATAAGTGCAACCATATACTATTTACTTTATTTTCACATGCAAATCTCATTCACAGTTTGTTATGGTTTAGGCATAAAGTATCACCAAGAGAGGTTCAGGTATTGAAGGTCTGTTCTTCAGTTGGCAGATCCAGTCTTTGACACGTGATTGATTGGGAGAACTCTGACCTAATCAGTGGATTAACCTACCAGAGGGCTCATAGCATGATGACATTATCAGGAGTTGACAGAAAATTTTTGGATGCAGGACTCCGCCATACCCTTCGACCAGGACGCACTTGGCTTACTAGAGGCCTAGAAAAAAAAATATTAAGCCAGTGACCAGGAACTGAAACTTCTCAAACCACGGGTGCAAATACACATTTTCTACTTTTAAATTGTTTCTGTGACAAAAAAAAAAAAAAAGCAAAACAAAGAACCTGAGTAACATATCAATTTTAGGACCCTGACAAATCATCTCTACTATGACATCAGACTTTGGCTCAATGTCTATATACACTGAGTCAGGCCTACATTCAGATGACACTACTCAAATGTAGTTCCTTGAGTAAAGTTCCTTGAATTCAGTTTCCCAACAAGGTCTAAGAAATAAAGACACAAGTAATATACCCCTGTATTAGGTAGGCTCTCCAGAGAAACAGAATCTGTAGAATGTATGTAAGTGTGTGTGTGTGTGTGTGTGTGTGTGTGTGTGTGTGTGTGTAGTGTTACAGAAAGTGAGTCTATAAGAAACTGATTCATGTAGTTAGAGAGATTAAAAAGTATCTCCAATTAGCAAGCTGGAGACACAGAAGAATTAATGGTGTGGTTCCAGTCTGAGGCTACAGATCTGAGATGCAAGAAAACCACAGGCATAGTCAACCTGATAGTCACCAGCCTCGAAGCCTAGGAAGAACCACCATCTCAATTCAGCTCTGAAGGCAAGGGAGAAAGTGTCCTACCTCTAAGTCCGTCGGGCCAAGTCTCTCTTATTCCTGGGATGGGTCTCATATAAATTAAGGATGGAAATCTGCTTTCCTAATGTAAATGTTTAACATATCCCAAAATACCCTCCCATAATTACTCAGAACAGTGTTTGACCAAATATGTAGGCACCCTGTTGCCCAGTCTGATACATACAACTAGTCGCCACACCATGAAATACTCAGAATAGCATAACACCACATACCTGAAATACACGTTCACATTCGACAGAGGTTCAAATAGGTAGCATCTCTAGTGCTTTAGAACTACATCAAGGGGCATCTTTCTATTCCCTTCATTAGGACCTATGGGAGCGAAATAAGTGTTCCATGTAATAGAAGCCATGTGATGGAATAAAAGGCCCTCCGGATAGAATGAATAGGGATAGGAAGAGTGCTTATGAGCAAGTCTCTGTGTGTCTGTACACACACATACACACACACACACACACACACACACACACACACACACACACACACGCATGTGCACACAAATCACACACACACACACACACACATGCACACAAACATGCACACACTCATGATCCAGTTCAACATATAACAGGAAACAATCAACAGAATTGAAAGGTAAAGAGAAACAGCTCATTTGCATATTTGCATTCATAGTGAGTACGGTAGACTAAGTAAGACTTGTTAGCCTAAATATATCACTTATGTGAATACTTTTTTAATTCTTCACATCTCAGAAGACAATTTGACCTAGGAATTGCTGCAGCCTGAGGGTCAGTGGTACCTCCAGAGCTCATGTTGACACCTAACTCTTCAATATGATGGTATTCAGAGATGAACCATTTGGGAACTGACTGGGTTATAAACGTGGAGTCCTCATGAATGGTATCCTTGTGAGAGGAATCCCAGAAAGCTTTCTCATACTTCCCTTCCTATAAGTCAAAGGCTGCAGCCTGAATATAAGTCATCACCCAGAACCCAGCCATTGCTGCCCCCTGATCCTAGACTGCCAGCCTCTAGAACTATGAGAAATACATGTCTGTTATTTATAAGGCACCCATTCTATTGTACTTTGTTATAGCACTATGTGTTCTCTAAAATGGGAGAAGTGTGTGTGTGTGTGTGTGTGTGTGTGTGTGTGTGTGTTTTCTATGGTAAGCTATAATGACTTATAAAACAAAAGTGAATAATCTTTTTAAAAAACTAATTGTAGCTGAAAAAGATTGTTTTGAAGTGTTGAGCTCAAAGCCCAGAAAGGGTGGCTTTAAGTTAATATTCACATGTCCAGTTGGAGTTACACTTGATTCAATAAGGCAACAATAAGGAGATACAGAGTAAACATTTAGAAAGTTTATTTAGTAATTCCATTCCTAGAAAATAAATTCAGTGAAGTGGTTAAAAATTTATGACCAACCATGTTCACTGAAGTGCCGTTTTAGTACATGAATGCTAAATGAAACATAACTTGTAATGAAGAAAAATCACAAACAGTTGCCATTTCCAGCAATAGAGCAACTGCTAAGTAAATCATGAAACATACACGACTTAAGAATTTAAAAGCTAATAACAATTATGCTTTCATGAAATAGAAATGAGGTCATGATAATGCAAACCGTGTAAAATGTGATTCCAATTAAGTTTAAAATATATACACACTGAAACTTACAAGGAAATAAATCAAAATATTAACACTGTTTCTGTGTACTGCCATTGTGGTCAACTTTTTTTTTCTTTATTCTATTTTTTCTTCTTCCTACCCTTAGCATGTACTATTTTAGTAAACAGAAAACAATAAGAAACAATAAATGCAAACTAAAATGGTGTGCTATTAAAAGGCTTGTCTTTGAGAAATTGCACAAGAAAAGACTAAATTCTTAGTAACAAAGCCTCTAAGGGAAAAGGGATCATCTCAGTCCATCTGGGAGGACAAGAATGCAGTATGGGAAGTGCTGGGGAAAGATTCAGATGAATCAAAACAGAGACAATTCCCTCAGGTGTGTGGTTTTCTATTGGGCACAAAACCCATTTATTCATACCAAATCTTGCCCAGAAGCACTAAAAGAAAACAAACCAAAGGCAAAAAATGGGGTTAATGTAGAGAGAATGGGGAAAGATGCTGGAGCCCACTACCAGACTTGCCTACAGCATTCATTCAGTAGGCTCTGCAGGGCAGCAGTAGATCTAAGCAATACAGTTTTAAAATCACCTAAGATTAAGGTAAGAATCCACACTGTAACCTTCATGATTCATTGCATTTAAAATACAAAAGAGGCTGGGAAGATCTCAGTGGTTACGAACACTTGCTAGTCAATCATGAGAACCGCAGTTCAGATCCCAGCAACTTTGTAGGGTCGTCCACAAGCATCTATCTGTAACTACACAGCTCCAAGGAATTCAATGTCCTTTACTAGTCTCTTCAGGCACCCACATATACATTTGTGCATACACTTACAGAGACAAGTGCATTATGACACACCATTTCATAAAATAAAAAAAAATTAATGTGAGAAATTTTATGTCATCCTTGTGAAAATAGGGTCAATTCAATTCATCCATTCTTCAACCAACTCACTGGCCATCGCTATTAAAATCCTAAGTCTAAAATAGCTTTTTATTAACATCCATAGGTTCTTGGCCTAGAACAGTGGTTCTCAACTTGTGGGTTGTGACACCTTTAGGCCAATTTGTAACAATGAAAATACATCCTACATATCAGAGATTTACATTATGATTCATAACAGCAGCAAAACTACAGTGATAAAGTAGCAGCAAAAACAATTTTGTGGTTGGGAGTCACTACAACATGAGGAGCTGCATTAAAGGGTCGTAGCATTAGGAAGGTTGAAAACCACCAGCTAGAAAGATACTACCTGATATTAGAAGGACCTCGAGTAGGAAATAAAAAAATAAACTTGAGTGACTGTAAAAGGACTGTGCATTGAGAAGGTCAATTTAGGTTTGATTACTTCTATTTGTGCTGAACAGATGGGGGGAGACTCCTCCCCGACCCTAGGCACCACTGGGCTTGGATAAAAATGAGATGTACAGTACTAGCTACAGCAACAACAACATAAGCTCAGTGACTGTACCAAAGCGGGGTGCAGGGCCTGGGCGACCACTGCAACCTCCGAATGGGTCTCACTTGTCAAATCTGCTAAAACTGGCCAGAAATTTCATAGCTGTCCTCTCTTCACTGGAGTGCTAATAGCTTCAGTAGTAGCAAATGTGAGTATTTCTTTGGACTGAATGGGAAGCTATAGCACAAAAGCATATTCTAGAGATATATTGCCCAGTATATGATGTTCATTCCATGGATGACTATTCATTTCTTAAAACATGGCTGCTCACCAGGGGTGCTGGTGTGCCTGAGGTCTTGAACCAGATCAATAATGACTCATTGTCATGAATAATTAATTGGTGGGTGAGGCTGATTGGACAAAAGGGTCTACTGCATGGCACACCTCAGCACCCAATGATACAGGATGAATGAAGAGGTGTTGACATGACAGAGGAGTGAGGTGGGTCTTGTTTGGTTGGTGGGTTTTTGTTTTGTTTTGCTTTGAGTTGATTCTTGGGGGTTCCTTTTGAGAGGATGCTGCCAGGGTGAGGGGAGGATATGGAGGGGCTGGGAGGTGAGCACGATTGGGGTGCATGATGTGAAATTCCCAAATAATTGGTAAAGAATTATGTTATGAAAAATGTGACTCCTCTGTATTAGAACACACTATAAATGGAAAGTACACACGAAGTTTCAAAGACAGTAAAAAAAAACAAACAAAATATCTAAATTTTTCTTACTGTTTACATGCCGAAACTGCGTGTTTTTAATATTGAAGTTACTAAAATTATTTCCTATTACTTCTTAAATATGGCTCCTGGAACACTTGAACTTGTATGTGTAGTTTGCAGTGGAGCTAGCATTTCACCTCCAGTGTTGTAGAACAGTTCATCAAGCTGAGGATACCGTCATCAGGCCTCTCCAAGTCTTATTGTCGCACCTTTTGTGTGGAGAAAGGAAAATTCTTTGTTCTATGAAGGAAGAGAGAGAAAACAGTCCTAATCCTTTGAGTTCTTGATTTACCCACTTGGGTCTGAGTGCGTTTGTAGAAACAAGAAATACCAATTAATTTCCGTAGTAAATGTGGAAGTTGAGGGCCAACCCCAAAATGCCCCCAGAACGAACCTTCTGTTGACTGTGCAATAGTTAGAAACTGCTGAGTTTCTTTAATCAATCCAGTTCTAGTTTGTTGCCAAGTTGGAATGGGGGACATTATCTAAACAGATTTCATAAGAGGAGTCTGAGTATTCACATCAAGATGAGCTTAGGAATGTTCTAAGCAATGGGAATTGGTTTTCACTTTTATTCAGGGATATGTTCCCTTTTATTTTGGTCAGAAGGTCTATGATTTCATTTTATCTGAAGTTGAACATTATTGTAAAGCCTGTGAATTTTAACATATTCTATTATTTCCTCCAAGAACATCTCAATTCATTACTTAAGCTCTTTTGCAAGTCTGAATAACACAATAGATCCTAAGATGAAGGTTAAACTACATGGTCCAATACTCTCGAGGGTGTTAACATTTTCCCTTGTTTATTTAACAAATATTTATTGAGTTCTTACTATGTGCCAAGCTTTCGACCAAGCATTAGGAACGCAGTGCATATTTTTTAAAACTAGAACAAGTTCACTGATATCCTAGAAATTCTAGTCTAGTACGGAAGGTAGATTTTTATCAAATAATCAGGTGGGAAAATTCAACAATCGAGTGAAATGATTAACTTCAGACAGCAGGAAGTCCTGCTCCTCCAGTGGAACAGCAGGGGAAAGCTGTAAACCCAAATAGCTGCAAAACAAGCCAGTGTGCTCGATCGAAAATGTGTGGGGAGACAGCAAGTCAGGCCAGGATGTTGAACGTACTATCGTGTAACTTATTATCTAGGCATGACTAGTTACTCCTGGCGAGGCTGACATTGAGATAAGGGCCAGCCATTCAGGAATACACTCATTCATTATGGCTGACTTGCAGATTGGGGAGATACAGCCTGGGCCAACAACAGAAAAGGAGGACGGACTCAGGAGTACAGACAAGGCTTCCCATCGCCCATTTAGTGAAGGCACAATGTGCCAAGCCAGGACTCCTGTACAGACAGGCTAATTAGCAGGGTGTATTGCAAGCTTTAAACATAAGTCCGTACAGAATTCTGGTGGCTGGAATGTTGAGAAATGGTGGTTGAGAGAGAAGCTGAATGATGAAGCTCGAGATAAAGCCTTGCGTTTAGGGGCATTATCAGAACTGTTCGAGAAAAGTTTCCATCTGGAGAACACTGTGGAAGTTCGGTGGCCAGAGCTGACTGCGATCTAGGTTAGGTCCATGGATGTGAAGATATCAGGGCACTCTGACCAGGTTATTCTGTTAAGGACTGGTACTTATTCCCAAGGCCCTAATTTGGAAGAGGAAGTAAGGATTTAAATTCACTAGTAATTTTTTCTTTTGCTTTATATGTCCCCAAGTGAGTTTTATATGCTTTGAGAAATGACACTTTAGTTTGGAATATTTCCTCAGTTTTGTGGCTTGAATGTGAAATGTCTCCCCTAAAGGCCCGTATATTTGCACTGCTGGATCACAGCCGGGGGTGAACCCTGAGCTAAGGCCTAGCTGGAGGAAACTGGTCACTATGGTCAGGCCTTGTGGTTTCTTAGCTCAGCCAAATTTCCTGTTCAGTGTCTGCTTCTGCTTGCAGACAGACATAACACGCTCAGTGGCCTCACATCCCGGCCACTGTGCCTTCTCCACCCTGTTGGGCTGTGTTTACTCAGACTGTAAGTCAAGAAAAACATGTCTTCTCTTATGTTGCTTCTTGACAAGTATTTGATGACAGCAGGGAGAAGATACCTCTCATCCAACTTCACATTTACGGGTGTGAAGTTGAATGAAGGGCTCAACTAGAAACCTATCCTTTCAGATGGATTTCTTCCAAGTAATTATTTTTATGACTCTATCTGGACAAAAGTGTAATTGTTCTAGGCCCCGAGGAGGAGAGAGACTAGTAATTATGCTATCTGGAAACTTGAGAAGGCAACGGCCAATGAATTGCAGAAGAGATACAATTAATGATCATAGGCAAGTTTACAAAAAAGAGCTGATACTTTTATCAGCTTTCAATGCCTATTTATATATAGACTGCTTGGGAGTGCCAAGAATTGTTAATTTCCTGCACAGTTAATGAGTAGTCACTTAAGTTCATATGTAACATGAATAATATACAGTCTAATAATATGTTATATAGTATATGTGATACAGAGTTAGGACATAAAATATATTTATTTTATTCTCTAAATCAGTGCTTCTCAATGTTCCTAATACTAAGATCCTTCAGTTCATCATGTTATGGTGACCCCCAACTATAAAGTTATTTTGTTGCCTCTTGATAACTGTAATTTTTCTACTGTTTTGAATCTTAACATAAATATCTGATATGTGACCCCGTGAAAGGGTTGTTTGACCCACAAGTTGAGAACCGCTGCTCCATATGCACGTCTGAAGCCTACATATCTTGCTAAATAGTCAGGTTTGTCAAAAATTTGTCCAGTTATTTTAATGATTTTTTAACTATTCAGCAACATTAGTGGTTTTGCTTGTTGGTGATATGGTATTGTTTTATAGTTCAGGCTGGCCTCAAACTCAAGATCCTCCTGCCTCAGCTAGAATTATAGGCACCTGTCACCTCTCTTAGTCCATTAGTGAAATTTTAAACTCACAGAAGACTCACTAGTGAAATGATGCTCCGTGCTCAGCCACAGAAAGACTCTTTCAATAAAGCTAAGGTTGTTAGAGACTAAGGATGCTATAAAGCCTTTGAGGGGGGAGTCCGGCTGCAGTATCCCAACTTCAACCCTGAATCTCCCTCCAGTCACTATCCAGCATCAGACAACAGTGAGCCTCTGTTACAGCCTCTTGATGGGAGCATGGAAGGCAAGAGGAACAGGAAAAAGGACAGGAACACTAACTGTGCTTCTGGCTTTGGCAGCCTGACAGTTCAGCACCTGACTTACATTACAAAGTCAGAAATCTTTACTCTGGACAACCTCGTGACATGCCTAATCACCTTACTTTGGCCTCCTGTGCCCTCTCTCTATAGAGGAATTCTCCTTCCTCATGGGTGCACTTTTTAAAGAGGAGTCAACTTAGAATCTGCATTCTTCATTGTCTACTGTGTAAGACTCACATTGTAGATCCCCGTACATCCACCCTGAAGTCATACATTGTTTTCTGAGCATCTCTCCTCTCTGTTCAGATAGAATCATGGATACTGCCCCCTTTGTGTTGACAGCTCTGAGCTCATGAGTGCCAGAGGCTTACTGGCTGGACTTACAAACCCAGAGCTCAAAGCCTTGACAACTAAAGGCTTATAGCTCTAGACTTTAAAAGTCAGACTGTGAATGCCAGCTTTCTGTGCTCAGTCTACAGAAAGCTATGGGAACTCAAACCTATTGACCTACCGCTAACGACTCCATGAATTGGAAACTTGTTGCTCCAAGCTTTCAAAGCCCAAGACTTACAACTGTAGGTGCTCAGGTCAGAAGTTTGTTGCTCTGGACTTTAAGTGACCATAGCCTGGTATCTTAAACCTTGTGTTACAGCTCCCGAGCTTCTAGTGTTAAGGCCCTTGGTTTTAACCCTGGCTGGGTCTCAGGAACTCTTGAAATGACCGGAGCTTGGAAATCTCACCTCCAGCACTTCCTGACCTCTGCTTCATTGTTTTCCATGGTCTCAACTCTCCACAGCATTTGCTTCTAACCCCTTTCTGGAACTTTTCAACTACCTTCCTGCTTCTGCTGTGTAGGCATGGGGCTAAAAGCCACAAGAACACTTCTGGTCTGTACGAAACCAGTTCATCCCATTCTATCCATGACAGACACACATGCAAATATACACATAGGTAATCTTTTGGGAGACATCTCTATTGGGGGCCAAGTGTTGCTATATTAGGACAGACCTCTTCCAAACTAACCTAACAAGATTGAGAAGTAGCCTGCTTATATAGCTAGGAAAGGTACATCATGCTGTGCTCAAATTATAATTTCACTAATCACAGCTTGCATGTGAATGGCTTTCAGTTCCACCAATCACAGAACTTAATTATAGACCAATCACAAGCCTTGCTTAAGAATGAGTCACAAGCCTGGTATGACACTAATGATAGTCTTTTGAAGCCAAGGAGGTGCAGTCTTCCTGGAGTGAGTGAGAATAACTGCAGGGTGAACAGGGTTACCTAGGGTTCTCCCTGTTTGCCATACCAAGACGACATTGTCTTCCCAAGCCCTTTCAGGTTTCCTGCAGTGATTGTAACTTTAGCATGTGCTCAAACAGGAGCCATGGGTTCAGTCACAGGTGTGTTTTGGTGACCTTTGCAGCTGGAGTCTTCTCAGAATGACTGTGGAGGTTCCACACATTCAGACTGGAGAATCATCAAAGATGAGGGTACTGCTTAATTGGTAGTTTCCCGCTTAAAATAGCTGGGCACAAGGGCAGAGCCTAGCAACTGTCGATCAAGGGACTGAGTGGCTTGCACATAATTTGCCTAAAGAAAATAAAACTTTAAATACTGCTGATAGTAAAAGTTTTGTCATGAAGAATTAACATTATCTACAGTACTCTCCGGTGTTCAGTTTCAAGCCAAATGACCCTAGGGAGAGTTGGATTCCTCTGACTTGTCTTGCCAATTAACCCAAGGGCTATGGCAGACAACTACAACCTGCTGTGATTCTTCAAACTAGCCAGTTCTAACTTGGCTTATTCCTATGTTTCCCACAAGAACTGTGAGAAAAGGTTCTTGCACAGAGTTTGTTACTCTCTGCTAGTGACCACTGATAGTATTTCTCCATGAATCCCTGTTGTGCTCTGCATTGTTTTGTTGAGATCAACACACCGTCTTGTCTATGGAAGTCATCCCCTGAACTTTGACCTTACCATACCTAAAGCCTTGCAGTAAGCAACCAGCAACAAAATGTTCTTAAAACAGAGGGGACAAGCCAGATGCAATAACACATGCCTGTAATCTCTGATGGTGGACTAAGACAGAAGAATTGTGAGTTCAAGGCTAACCCAGGCTATTTATCAAAACCTGGTCTCAAAAAAAAAAAAAAATCAAACAAAACCAAACAAGCAAATAACAAAGAGCAGGCAGAGTAGATGAGGTGAGTGGGTACTGGCTAAACAGAGTTACCAAAACACACATCAGCACATTTGTCTACCCTGCTCCACCTAGGAATGGGAACATGATTGTACCCTTTTAGATGGTAGTCAGGTATAATTCCTGTCTGGGTGGGATAAATGATTGAAGCCTAGTCAATAAACAGGATACACACAAAGGAAAATAAGTGGTAATTGTTGGCAGGCTTAGCAAACACCAGCTTAGGAGAATTGTAGTAACAATCAAGGGTGGGGGTAGGAATACATCTTGAGATCTCACGAGTGACAGAACTATCTATAGACACTGGAGAAGGGGAAGAGAGAAGGCTCGGGCTGTCACTTCTTATAATACAACATCATTTGACCCTGAGAAGGGACCCTAGATGGATCCTCCACTTGTAAAAGTCCTCATATGGGTCAGGGAAGTCCAGTCCCTCCTGGGAGAAAATTTCCCAATAAAGGACAGTTTCCAAATTATAAATGAGTAATTTATACCACCTGAGAATTTAGCCTCAGCCTGAACGTTAGCCTGTCAATGTCCCAGGCTTTTCTAAAATTCTTCAGCCATTATCTGAGAGATTGGTATTTTCTCCGTGAAGTTGTGTAACCTTTCCTTGTCTGGGATGAGGTTGTTTGGATAGCAAAAATTCTCCCACTAAAAATGAAGCACATAAGAAGATGACTTGACTTTAATAGTTGATAGAGCTGGGAGGAAAGAAGAAGTAAGATGGCAGGGCACAGAAAGGTATATAAGGTGTGAGTATACAGGAAGTAGCTCTCTCTGGGGTTGATGATTTCCTAGCGGTAAGAACTTGTGGCTTGGCTTGTTCTATTCCTCTGACCTCTCAATTTTCACCCCAATATCTGGCTATGGGTTTTTTATTAATAAGACCATTTAACAATTTGTGTTACAAATAGTCTTGTGCCCAAACCAAAAACACATTAGATTCACTAGTGTGTGGCTTCTGAGAGACACCATATGTGCACCAATCCATTAATCTTGGTGTTTATCATGGCAATTAACATCATATTAATACAATATCCTAGCCAGCAGAAAATATCTCAGCATTTAATAAACGGGATACTGTACCTAGTGTACCTCTAACTGTTAGTGACACTATACTGAGTGGTCTGTATTCCAGATAATCATTGAGGCTACTCTGAGGTCTAACACCCCTGAGTGTTAGGGGCGGTTGCCCTGAGGTGCATCCCTGAGTGTCAGTGAGGCTACACTGAGGTGCATCCCTGTCTTAGTCAAGGTTTCTATTGCTATGAAGGGACACCATGACTGCAGCAACTCTTATAAGGAAAAACACCTAGTTGGGTCTGGCTTACAGTTTCAGAAGTTTAGTCCACTCTATTCATGCTGGGACATGATGTATATAGGCAGACATGGTGCTAGAGAAGGAGCTGAGAGTTCTGTATCTTGATCCCCAGCCAGTAGAAGGAAAAATTGCCATAGTGGACATAGCTTGAGCATATATGAGACCACAAAGCCTGCCTCCACAGTGATACACTTCTCCAAGAGTGTCCCACATGCTTCACTAAGGTCATACCTCCTAATAGTGCCACTGCCTATGAGCCAAGCACTCAAACTCATATGTCTATGGGAGCCATACCCATTCAAACCACCATATTCCACTCCCTGGCCCCCATAATCTTGTAGCCATAACATAATGCAAAATGCATTTAGTCCAATTTCAAAAATCCCCATAGTCTATCACAGTGTCAACCATGTTTAGAAGTCCAAAGTTTAAAGTCTTTATGAGATTCATACAATCTGCTATAAAATAAAAAATAAAAGAAAACAGACCACATACTTCTAGCATATAATGGCACAGGATATTCATTACAATTCCCAAATATAGGGAAGGGAGCATAGTGAGGAAATACTTGAACAAAGCAAGATGGAAAACCAGCTGGGCAAACTCCAAACTCTGCATCTCCATGTCTGATGTCAAAACACTCTTCAGATCTTCCACCCCTTTCATCTTTGTTGACTGCAACACACTTTTGTCTCTTAGGCTGGTTCCACTCCCTGTTAGCAGCTTTCCTCAGGAAATATCCCATGACTTTGGCATCTCCAATGTCTTGGGTCTCTAAAGCAATATGGCTTTCAACTTCACAGCTTCATGCAATGGTCTCTCTGTGTCTCCATACAGGGACACCCTGCCGTACATCTCAGCAGCTTTCCTTAGTTTCAGAGAGAGATTCCAATTACCCTTTCTTCTAACCTTGACTCTAAAGCCAGAACCACATTACAAAATCTGCCAAGTTCTGCTACTTTCTGGGGCTGGAACATGACCCAGTACATCTTCACCAACTTCCTATTTTTGTTAGTTTCCTTCACAGTCTAAGCTTGGCTGACCTGGAACTTGCTCTATAGATCAAGCTAGCCTTGAACTCAGAGATCTGCATGCTTCTGTCTTCTAAGTGCTAGGATTAAAGGCCTGTACCACCACACCTGGATGTAAACTGTTCTTTAATTTCTTTTCACAATTTGGAAACTTAGCTGGGTGGGATCTTGCCCTGAGGCCTCTACTCCCCTTATTCCATTTAACGTCAGGTTTCCTTTAATATGTTTATCTCCTTGAACACAGGTTAGCTCCGTTCCACTTCCTGGTGCCTCTTTTCTCCTCAAACTGTACATTTTGTATTTTTCCTTGTTCAACTTGCCCCTTTTCATTATAGATCTTCCTAAGATTCAATGATAATAACCATAAGACAGAGTCTATACTAGGCTCTTTTGAGATTTCCTCTACCAATGGAATTAATCCAAAACTCTACACTTTAGCTTCAGGCAGTCTTTTCAGACAAGGGCAAAAACTAGCCACATTCTTCAACAAAATATCACAAGAGCAATCTCTAGGCAACATACTAAAATTCTCCTCCTCTGAAACTTCTTGAGCTAGGCCCTCACAGTTCAAATCACCCTCTTCCATGCTCCTATTAGTATGGCTCATTAAACAGCACTTATAGCATTCCACTGATTTCCTAACTCAAAGTATCAAAGTTCAAATTCCTCCAAACAAAATCATGGTCAGGCCTATTACAGCAATATTCCAGTCCCTGCTATGAACTTCTGTCTTAGCTTTTGTTTCTATTTCTGTGAAGAGGCACTATGATCATGACAACTCTTATACAGGAAAGCATTTAATTGGGGCTGGCTTACAGTATCAGAGGTTTGGTGCATTATCTTCATGGTGGCATGCAGGCAGACATGGTGCTGGAGAAAAAGCTGAGAGTTCTACATCTTGATCCACAGGCAACTGTTACCACATTGGGCATAGCTTGGGTATATGTGAGACCTCAAAGCCCACCTCCACAGTGATATACTTCCTCCAACAAAGCCACACCTACTCCAATGAAGTCATACTTCCTAATAATGCCACTCCCCTATGGTCCAAGCATTCAAGCACATGAGTCCATGTGGAGAGGGGCACACCCATTCAAACCACTACAATTCCTGAGTGTCAGTGCTGGTTACACGGAAATGTATGTCCTGAGTATCAGTGTTAGCTTATTCTTTCCAAGAAAATTGACTGAGCACTCCACTAAAACAATAAACTTTCCTTAATCTAATGGAGCTTCTATCCTTATTTTTAAATTAAAGATTCCTTTGTGTATATGCAACAACATATACACAAGCCAATATACATCAGGATGACTGTTTCAAATGTTTTTGAACATTAAAAGTCTTTTTTTGTTGTTGTTCACAGAGTCACAGTTTAGCAGTATCAAGGAGCAGACGTTCTCTATGCCAAAGGAATAACTTTTCACAGTATGAAAGGCTCTTTGTTACTGTGTTCTTGTGTTTGCTTTCCATTCAGAACATTTTAGAATACTGCCATTATTCCCCACTCTATTACATATTAAAAAACACAAACGTTCTTCAGAAAATTGGTATAAACATACAAGACATTCTGATAGAATAACACATTGAGACTTTACCATATGGACTGAGAAAAAAATCTGAAGTACAGGAGAGAGAGAGAGAGAGATGATGATATTTTATGAAGATCACTTGAACACAGACATGGCTTTAAGACAAGACTTTCTACAATTAGGGAGGCCACATAATGTTGCCAAACTGGAGCACTTTGAGACAGTGAAAGGAGATGCTGTAATCACCCAACTGCTAAAACAGGCATACACTGGGACCATCCCTAGAAAACTAGATCACCATAATTTGAGGAAATATAGGCGCCACCAGGGGCAGCTGGAGAAGCTTCAGAATTATCTGAGTTGAGACAAAGAAGCCTGAAAGAAAGCACTGTTATTGTTTCGGGGTTTTGTTTTAATGGACAAATTTCAGAGACACAGGATGAAACTAGGAGTATGACATTTGGTCTGAAGAATAAAGAAAAGACTTCTGCCATCAGTTCTGACACCTTGAAAGTTTAGAACATGTCTCCTTCATTCTTACAGGGAAAAAAAATAACAAATTGAAAACCAGTGACTCTTTCAAGACACGTCAGAAACAAACAAGGTTGTACAGCAAGCCACTTCTCCCAGCTCTAGCAAGATGTGAAAACTCAGAGTCAAGACTTTGCATATTTACTAGGAGAGGAAGCTTGTGGAACCAGTGACTAGTCTAGACACTTAAACAGTAATTTCAATCAGTTGCTGAAGGTTTAATGTGACCCAGCATGAAAAAGAATGCCCCTAAGGACACAGCCTTCAGTGAAACAACAACACCTTCATGGGTTATACCTTAATAAACCCACTCAATTCTTCTATGAGAAGCAAACAGAGACTCTCTATGGTTCTGGTATGGAGAAAGGAACAGGTCTCTCCAAAGCTGGTACAGATCTACTTCTAGAAGGGAAGACTTTTACAGTCCCTTACTGCCTTTGCATGGGGCATTTCTTTCAACTGCTGCCTCTTTAGACTTTATGTTTTATACACAGAAAGAAAAAAGTGACAACATTCTTGGGACACTGGCCTTGCAGCACTGGCCTCTCGAAAGACAGATTTATTCCTAAGATTATAGCATCCTGGGGCTGCAGAGATTTCTTAGTGGTTAAGAGCATGTACCAGTGTTGGACTCAAGTTCAATTCCTAGCACCCACATCAGGCAGTGCACAGCCACATGTAACCATAGCTCCAGGGAGATCTGAAGACTCTGATCTCCATGAGCACCAAGAAACACATACATACACACATAATTAAAATAATAAAAATGAAAAATTTTGAAGACTTTTATTAGTTCCTTGAAAGTTTCATACAATGTGTTTTGGTTATACTCACCTTCTCTCCTCCAACTTTTCACTGATCTACCCCTCCTTCAATACCCAACCAACTTTGTGTCCCCCCCTTTTTTTAATTCTTCAAGACCAATTTGTGCTATGGAAGTGTGATATTGATGTGTGATCTTCCACTGGAGTGTGGTTACCATAACAGTGACCATACTCTAAGAGAAGACTGTCTCTCTGTCTCCCTAAAGATAACAACTGTCAATTGTTCCAAGGCTAGGAGTGCCCAACTCCCATGCTGGGATTTGCTCTGGCTTAGGATTCCATAGATTTTGAGTGTGTTGATGCAACCACTGTGCATTCATATGTGCAGCTGCCCTGTTATATCTAAAAGACAGTTTCCTGCAGTCATCCAGTGTTTGGCTCTTACACTCTTCCCATTCCTTTGAAATGATTCCTGAGTTTGGGAGGAAGACACAAGGTATAGACATTCCATTTAGGGCTGAATATTCTGATAACTCTTATTCTCCATACTGTAGCCTGTTGTGGGACTTTGTGGTAGTCACTATCTCCAGCAAATAGAAGCTTCTTAGATGAGAGATATATTGATCTGTGGATATAACAAGTAATTAATTAGCAGTTAGTTTAGTACTACGTCCATTTAGCAGAATAATACTTATATGTTCTCCCTTAGGGTCTACGACCTGTCTAGTCATAGGTTCTTAGCTCACTAATGATGCCAGATAAGGGTTTCATCTTGTGGAACAGATTTAAATCCAATCAGAAAGTATTTGGTTACTTCCATAATGTCCGTGCCATTATTAACACAAGCCCACACGTCTTGCCAAGCCAATCATTATTGTGGTTTGCAAATTTCACAGCGAGGTATGATTGATGAGGTTTTTTTTTCTTCTCTAGTAGTGTACATAGCAGCTCCCAGTGTTGTGAAACTTGGCCAGTGGGGATAAAACTTCCAGATCAGTAGCAGCTTGATTTCTCCATGTTCTATGACTTACATGGTGTCTTCAGCAATAGATGTTCCCGTTGAGTTCTGGAGGAACATAAAGAAAGCATGCCTGATACAGATGGACTGATATACTAGAACATAGTTGAGAAAGAAGCAATGAGCTTAAAGATAAGTGAGCAGAGATTTCTCAGCCTGAAATAGGAAGAACAAAATAATAATAGCAAACAGAAGTCAGACCATTAAAGAATAATGTAGTAATTTCAAAGGATGCAATATATGCATTGCTGGCAAACTAGAGGAGGCAAAAGAAAGATTAATTAATAATGGTTGGGAAATTTCCAAAATTAACAACAGACACACAAAAAGCACAGATTTATGAGCCTTAGCAAACACCAAGCAGGATAAAATTTTGAAAAATCAGAAACCAAAATAAAAAGAAGAACCTTGAAATAGGAGGAAGAAAGGGGATGATGAAAATTCTCTGATATCTGGGACCTGCTGATGACCTTACCCTTTCTCTGACCCTTGCCTCAGGACCCCCTCAGCAGGTATCCAGATGACTCTTCACTATAACTGGACTTCTATACCACCCATCGAGCTACGAGCGTTCATTGTCCTGCCTTCGCTTCCAGTGTCTACTTGAACAGTGCTCTATGGCACTTTTGAAAATAATATTTCTCCTAGGTTTAATTTTTCCCAGTGCCATGCATTTTCTTTTCACCTTTTTGGGTACTTAAGCAATTAAAAATAATAAGGGCAACATGGTTTCCTTGTAAAAATGAAGAAAGTTGAAAATGGCATAAGGAAATGAAAACAGTGTAAGAATGAAATCAAAGTGTACGTATGAAAATGTCACACTGAAGCCAATTACTTTGTATGCTAGCTTAACAAGCTACTTCTTTGTTAATAAAAAAAAAAGAAAAGAAAAAGAGTAAAATTTCCCAGAATCTTATAGCCCAGTTAAATTAGGTTACAAAGTAATTAGATTTCTAATGTTTTTCTCTATTTATACAAACGTTGCTATACCTCTCCTATCTCTTGGAATAACACATATTGTTTCATTTGTTGGCAATACTTTTTCCCACTACTGAAGCATGATGATACGGCTATGTGTATGTGTGTGTACAAGAATAACCCAGCAACCTGGGAGGGGAAAAAGCAAGGGAGTGGAATAGGGTGGGGAGGAAGATATCAGTTAAGTGCTAGGGTATATATGTCTTTAAATGTCATGATGATCTTTTTGTTTTGTATTCTGACTAAAAGAAGATAATGAAAAAATGTGGTACTACTCAAACACAAATCAAAACAACAACAAACAGTATACAAGCATTGGCCTTCAAACTGTGCAAACTTGGCCCTTAGCATCAACGTCGAAGACTGGGGTACAGTAATGGCAGAAGTGACTAATTAGGCTATCTTGTTCTTGGCATTGGATTCAGGACAAATCCTCTTAGTAGCTTCCTTTAGACGAAATTCCTAAGGTTCTTAGATTTTTAAAAAGTCCCAGTGGGGTGATGTCTTGAAGACAAATGTCATTCTGTTTTATTTTGTTTCTGTAAACAGAACTGCAAGGGAATATATGATTGATTGTGGAAGCCTACCATTTGGAAATCAGTTGTCCCTCAAAGACCCACATGTTAAATGCTTGGTCCCCAACCTGTAATGCCATTAGGAAGCAAAAGAACTTTTTGGAGATGGGATCTTGAGGAAGGAAGTTTGATCCTCTGAGAGGCGCTCTTGAAAGGGGTCCTGGGGCTGTGGTCTTTCTTCCTTTGTCTCTTTGCCTCCTGGCTGCCACAAGGTTAAAAAAAAAAGTCTCCTCCACCATATGCTCTCACCGTGATGTGGTACCGTGACATCAGAGGCTTGAAGCAACAAGACCAAGCAACTGTGAAATGAAGTCTCTGAAATCAAGAGCAGAATGAACTTCTCAGTATTTTAAGTTGATTGCCTTGGGTATGTTGTCACAGTGATGAAAAACTGACTAACAGAGGAGAATCAGTGATAGCGATGTAGGTGTTATAACTGTCTGTATCCTGATGTGAAGGGAATCATGCCTGTCTCTAGTCTCTACATGTTCTTTCCAGATGGGTACTATATTCAGAATGAGGTTCCAAAAGCCTAACGATTGACTCACCAAAGCCTGAGACAAGTGCAACACTGCCTTGCTCTACCTCTAAATACAAGATATTTTTCAGTACTTCCCAATGCAAACACTGCATGGAAACTAACAAAAACTGGGAAATTTCAGTCTTCAAGCCTTGATAACTCCTTCATTCATCTAGACTGGTTTTGTGTGTGTGTGAGAGAGAGAGAGAAAGAGAGAGAGAGACAGAGACAGAGACAGAGACAGAGAGGATGTTTACCATTACAAAATGAAACATATTAAACTAACTCAACAAAATAACATTCCAATTAAAATTAATGCCAGTGATATACAATACTGCTCAATTAACTCCAGTAGATGCAATAATGAAAGATTTCTTTTGTGATGCTAAATTCAAAATATCTAAAGGTCTTGTAAGTGAACATACTTTCTATTTAAAGTCCATAAAAAATGAAAAAGGATGTAAATTTGTAACTTACAGAGGAGAAGAAAAAATAAGAAAGAAACACAGGACTTTAGAATTCTTCAATGGAGCCTATTGTGCGTGTGTGTGTGTGTGTGTGTGTGTGTGTTTTTTTAATTGAATTTTCTCCACTGTATGGCCTTTTTTGTAAGCTATCACAGTGTAACTCATTTCACCCTTGAGGCTATCCCAAGTAGAGAGGATGCTTCTTTCTCATGAAAAAAAAAAATTCCACCTTGCTAAGATTTTCATGGTGTACCCAAGTTGTACATTAAAAACCAAAACTGTATTCTTAACTATCTGCGATTCTCTACAAGGAAAGAGCCTGCTGCAATTCCTGCAGGAAAGCCTCCATGTTCTTGCAAACCAGCATCACTGTGTGAGAAGAAAAGAGGACAGCATCTATTGTGTTTAAAAGTCAGCATCAAAGGAGGCTGCCTTTTGGATCAGGAGACGGTCCAGTTGGGCTGTGAATGGCTACAAGGCTGAAAGGGAGGGGGCAAGGACAGCAGCCCTTTTAGAGGGTGGCAGGGCAGTGCTGGGCCTGAGAGAGCTGCATTCAGTGGCTTGGCAGAGCAAAGGCAGGCCACAACTACGCCTTAAGTTGATGCAGAACGAACAAAGAAAATGCCTGTTTTTCAAGAGCTCAATCTCAACTGGGATTCAAGATTGCCCTTTTGATTTTCAAAGGTAGTCCTCTCCCTGTGAAATCTACAAATCACACACACACACACACACACACACACACACACACACACACACACACACACACACACGTATATACAGAGAGAGAGAGAGAGAGAGAGAGAGAGAGAGAGAGAGAGAGAATTTAATGTAGGTTGAATGTGGCTGGATCCTTGTTTGCTCATCTGGGTTCAGTCTCCAATCTCCCTAGCTAGAAGAGGGAAAGGTAGATAAGGGAGAAAAAGAAAGCCCCATTTGGCCAGCCACCTGGGCCCAGCACACACACAGCTCTTTAAGACCAGTTGCATTAGAGGTAAGCTGAGCTTGGCAGCATTGAGATGGAAGGAAACTCTGTGGCAAAAGGGGTGGCAGCAGGGGTGCTACTGATTTTGTTTCCTGTTACTTATCAACAGCCTTGTTCAAAGCCCTCCATCTACCTCTGCTGTGAGGCATTCCCAGAAGTCTCAGGCCCCGGATCATCTAGATTCACTGCACTCGCTGCTGCTGCTGCTGCTCATTTCCCAAGAAAGAGAGCTTTTGATTGTCATTGGATTTGAAGCTACTTTGAATCATCCTTGTTGAAAATTCCAAGAGGCACTCAGAAGCGTGAGTTTGTCACTCACAAGAATCCAGTATGAAGACAGAGAGCTTACGAGGTAGAAATCCTCAGAAAATTGCCTATAATTGAAAGCAGAAGAAAGAATGGGAGTATATAAATGAAGAAATAGAAAGCAAGAAAGGGGAGAATTTGAAATGAACCCTGGTGACACATTTACTTTAAAAGACCAAAGCAGGAGAGTTAGTAAAAGCGAATTTAAGTGTCAGCAAGGAAGGGAGAATGGTTGCTTCCATACGGCTTTAGTTCCCCCAGTTTCAGAATTTTCTGGAATGCCTGTCAATTTCTACACATAGAGGATACTCTGGGTATTTATTTATCAAACAAGACATTGGGCGAGATCCACATAAATATTACTCTTCATTTCTTTCCATTGCTGTTTTCTTAGCACTAATAGTATGGGGACACATGATTCCTACTTCAGCTGCCTGCCTGCTCTCTCAGAAGACAGTGATTGACAGAGAGGACCTGTTAATAGAAGATGCTGACCTCCAGGGGGAGCTCAAAGAGAGGAGAGCTGAGGAGGAAGGGTCAAGATAAATGCGTGACAGGGCGGTGATGGTAGTGTTTTGCTGTTTTTGTTTTTGCTTTTTTTAATTAGGAAAGTGATGGAAAAAGTATTGCTTCAGCACAGCTGAATTCTCAGTCTTTTTTAAAAATCTTGGCTTTTAAAAAAAACTCTCACAAGCAGGGTCATAAACAGATCTGAGCGCGCCTCCTACTACGTAGAAAAATTGTCCTAAAATGAAACAAAAACAAATGAACAAACAAACAAACCCTAGAGTAGGAAATACGCATTAAAAATAAGGACCAAAGGGCCTTATTGACACATAGCCTTCCATATAACCACTGACGTTCTTAGCTCAAGGTACACAAGCAGGTCTGATGGCGTCAAGAATTCCGACACCCATAAATGCACCGTCCTGCCGCGGTCACGGTCGCTTCTTTCAGCTAACACCTGCCCCACATCAGACGCTTTGGTGCTTTCTGACGTTCGAGTTTGCAAACATTGTTTCCACTTGGAGAAATACATTTTTCCAGTTCTCCAAATCTTCATGGTTGACGTTTAAGTGCTCACTAGTTCCCGAAGCCCCGAATTGCTCATCAGACTATCAGGAGCTTTGGTTCCTTTCTCTGAAGATGGGCTTGACTCCAGGGAGGAGAACTTAGAGCAACCTGAAGTTGTGCGCATGTGCTGTAGAAATTGCCAGCGCGCCCTAACTCTTGCTTTGGGGCTCACTTATGTCACTTACTGTGTCCAACTCCTCCAACTTGAAACAGGGGGATATCACTCTTAGAGGGAACTCACCTAAATCCCTCGTCTGGATTATATAAATGTTGTGTTATCATTTAAAAGCAATCGAAAAGACACCGATAACACCTGAATACTATGTTTCCAGGACGAGATGTTAGCCAACCCTCTTGTCTTAAACTTCAAGAGAAAATGCAGTGCACTGCAGAGAAAGCCCTTTTTAAAGTCCTGTGACCAGATCCAAGCAGGGGACTTGCCTTCCTGGTACAATTGAGCATTTCAAAGCAGGAGGGATTAGGGAACAGCCACAAGGCAGGCACACTGCCATGGGCCTGAGCTTCCCAGGGTGAAAAACTTCTTCTGTTGGCCTAAGAGCACAAACATCGCAGTCTTCACCAGGGGTAACTGAGAAAATAACCTAGAAAGGCATCCCTGGAAACCTACACCACCGGTTCGTTTTGTGCGTATTCCACGCGCTCAAGAAATCTGCTGTTTAGTGATTTTTAGTGTTTGGGGGACGGGGGGGGGGGGGGGGGGGGGGGGGGGGGGGGGGGCGTTGTTTTGTTTTTAAATTCAGTAAGTGTTTATCTTGTGTCCAGCTCTGTGCCCACACAGGGGTGTCAGGCAAGTTTTCTGCCTCCAAGAGCTGAGACAAATGTAGACAGATGCCTGGCTTCTACCCAGGTCCACAGCAATGTTTTATTGGGAACACAGTCACTTGAGAGCATTGTAACCCTACTGACCAGAAACTGCACGCTAAGAGCCAGTCTCTAATAATAAAGGACTGCTCAGGTATGAGGCATTCCAGGCATATTTGGGGTCCCATGGCAAAGATTTTAAAGGGATTTGATCAAAAGTCAAAAGAAGCCCTTTCACATGCTCTCACTGAGGAACTCGGCCTGCAGACTGTTCTTAATTGAGAGGCTTTGTTGGCCAAAGTGAGCTGGCCTCAAGCCCAATCACAGGACCCCTTGGAACAATTAGGAAAGCCATTAGGTTTCGTGCCTAATCTCAAGCAACCTTAAGTCTCTCTCTTTCCTGGGATAGTTCGGTAGCAGCACAGGAGAGGGAGTGACCCCCACCTCTCTCCTTTACAGGTAGCCCCAGGCCACAGCACTGACTCCTGCTAAAGGAGAGAGAGTCTTTAAAAAAAAAATTTACAGATATCATTAACTTTCACCGTCAATCTGACTAGAGTTCAATTTTCTTTTGACTATAGTAGGTAGTAACTTTCTCTTTTAAAAAAAAAAAAAAGAAAATTAAGCAACTATAACTCATTTAAACATTATTATTTCTCTGTAGTTATTCTTACTTCTTTTTTATTGTTTATTTTGTGTGTGAATGCAGGTGCCAGTGCAGGTCAGAAGAGGGTATTGGATCCCCTGGAACTGGAGTTATGGATGATTATGGATTATGAGCTACCATGTAAGTTCTAGGAATTGAACCCTGGTCCTCTGGAAAAACAGCTAGTGCTCTTGACTGTAGGGCCAGCTCTTCAGCTTATCCTTACTTCTTAATCCCTTATTACATTCTTGATTTGTGTTTCACTCTTTCTGGAGTGTCTAAGTAAATGTAGTAGCCAGCTGTCTTAAATACACTCGCATATTATTTAATTCCTTAAAGAAAGCAATCTAAGAGAAAACAGAACGACGATATCTTTAAAAGCATTTGTTTTTCTTTTCCTATAAATAAGAGTAAAATCTGGATAAGCATAAGCCCCATTCTTCGTCACTGGCTGGCTTTCACATTTCCATCTTGCCATATTATGGTTGGTTTTGGTTCTGTGGGAAATATTTTAGGAGATAACTTGAAAGAAACATTGGAATCAATTTGTTAAATAAAATAAATGCGTGCCTTTGTATAAGATCCATTATAGCAAAAAATCTTCAGTATTAAGGATGGCAACGCACTTTTAAAGGACCCTGAGAGGATTTCATTTCTTTTCACTGTTTATCATTTTAGTTTTATTTTTGACTATATTTTCGTTAGCTGTTTCAAATCTCTCCATGAATCTCCACTCTACTGGGTAACACAAAATAGAGTCTTATCAATTAACAAGATCTCCCTGTCTTCTGGCTTTCAGCATCTTTCCTGTTCAAACAAAATTCCGCCACCCACGAACTTTAGACCTGTCTAAGACGTGCCGGGAAAAGTCCCCAAATTCGGATCAAAGAATGCTATCTAAAAGATAGTCAAGTGAAAATTAACTCGACATCTTTTTCAAATCAAGCTAAAATTTAACGTTTTCTATGAACAAGTACACATCTTAAAAAGTGATGTGTTTACTCTGCAGCAGATGATGAAGTGCGATGTCTTTCTGTCCCTCCGACAGGTAAGCATTGGGGACATTCAGAATGGGTCACGGAGGAGCTCAGCTGGCAGGTAGGGGCTGTTAGGCCTGCCGCAGGGGCTGATGCTGCAGCAGTAAGAGGGCTTGCCCTGTCCACCACTGCTGCTCCTGCTGGGACAAAGCCAGTGGGAGCAAAGAGGAAAGATTCTGAGGAGCCTGGTGACAGCAAGGGCTTTGGTCCTTCTGAATAAACTCTCTTTTGTAACAGGTACAATAAAAAGCTGAACTCATTAACACAACACAAAAAAAGAAGTGCCATTGCTGTAGACTTCCTTCACACCCACACACTTGGACCTGTCACAGCCAGCTAGCTCCCACACTCTTTGCCCCACCTTGCTGCACCTGGAGAGGGACACCTTAGGGCACACATGGGTCACAAAGAACTGTCCCTCATTGGAGAGACTGCAGCGCTGGACTCAAAAGACAAGGTTTGTAACTGAGTTCCTAAGGCCCACGTGAACCTATCTGTTGCTGTTGGTAACAAAAATGAAATATTCTTATTTTAGTACTAAATTTGAACAAATGTCTAAATGTGTTTTTTTTATTTTTCAAAATGGTGAAAAAAATTAGCTTCTTTATTTAAATGTGCACCAAGAGTTCTTTAACTGCTTATCAAATGCTAAAAAACAAACAAAAATAAAACCCTGAATGAATATTAACATAGATATTTTATCTTTGGGGACAATATGATCCGAAGGTCTATTTAGAAGACAATCATTTCTTACTTGACAGATATCAGCAGATGCTTACAGGCATAACTGAAACTAAGCACTGTTCAATATGTAGAAGGACTTTAATGTCATCTTTTGCGTGTTTTCTTTTTCTTTTCTAGCTGCAAAAGTTCACAAACCAACTTCCAAGGGTTGAAATAGTCTAAGCAATATACACAAAAAGAAACCCGGGTTGGGCTACTTCAAGTAGAGAATCCAATCGTGAAACGTGTCTTGACTTTTCCCAAGGATGTCCTTAGTCACAGATGTGTTCTCCCTGTGAACACAAACCAGGCTCTGTGCACCTTTCATCAGTTCTGATACACCCTCTCTCCTGTTTCCTCAGAAGAACCGGAGGACGGGAAGGAACAGTGTTCCTCCTCCGCTTAGCGTTCTTATCTAATAAAGGTGTTGGATTTCCGTGTGCCGTATCAGAGCTCGTGGCGTGTTCTCCAGAGGGCAGAGCAGGACGCTGTCATCTTGTGTGCTTAATGTTCACCGCCACCCTGTACTATTTTGGAGCTCTTGACTCCCTCACAATTCAAGGTGACAAAAAGGAAATTGTTGCTTTATTAAAACTATTTACTTTTCCAGTTAAAGCAAATACAAAATGCTCATAAATATATAAATAAATCACAAGAACCTCTGATATGGTGTGCTTTTCTCTCAAGGCCACAAAAAGTAAGCCAGAAGAATACAGCCAACACCCTCTGCTGTTGGCAGATCCTAAACATACAAACTATTTAATATTCAACTGGATTTAGGCGCATTTTTTTTTTTCTTGAGTCCCCCTGTAACACAACTTTCAGTTTTACAGTTCCCATCATGGCTGTTATGACCACCCTTTGCCACAAAATATCTGTCTGTCTTTGAATCACACCACTGTTTTCTACTTCTCTGGTGTATCTTTAGCAGTCCACAGATAGTGAAACTTCACATATCTAAATCCTTCACACTTGAACTTCTGGATATCCTCCCCACCCCACCCCACCCCCGTTAACAGAAGAGTGATAATCCACCTTTCCCATAAGCCCCTGCTTCTTCTCTGCAGAGGTTAGATCTGCAATAACACAGTAGCCACCAGCCACGCACAACCCATTTTAAGATCTGAATTATATACATGTGCAATTTGTGTTTCTATGTTGAGAATTTGACTGTCAGCATATTTGTATATTAGCATATCCAGGTGTTCTATAAGCAAATATATATATATATTAAATTCTAAGTAATTAATACAGAAGAATACAACAAATACCAGTTATCTTATTATCATTGTATGTTGAAATGAAATATTTTAGGTATAGTGTATTAAGTGAGTTATGTGACAAAATTATTTCATGGGCTAGAGAGATGGCTCAGAGGTTAAGAGCACTTGTTGCTCTTGTAGAGGACCCAGGTTTGTTTCCCAGCACCCATGTGGTGGTTCACAACTATCTGTCACTTTACTTCCAGTGCATCCAATACCCTCTTCAGACCTTCTCAGGTACCATCTACACACATGATGCACATACATGTATGCAGGCAAAACACTCATGCACAAAAATAAAATGAATACATTTAATTGAAAACATTTTTAATAAAATAAAACTTTTAATATTTTTAATCATGTATATATGTGTGTTTGTCTGTGTGTGGCTATGCCCATATGAGTGCAGATAACCATAAAGTCCAGAAAAAAGGATTGGATCCCTTGAAACCGGAGTTATGAGTGATTGTGAGCCATCTAATATGGGTGATGGACACCAAACTTGGGTCCTTTGCAAGAGCAGTACACACTCTTAACTTCTGGGTTATCTTTCCAGAGTCTCTTTTACTTTTTAAAGTACAATCATGAAAAAGTTTTAAATTTCCTTTGCAGCTTATATATCTATCAGTTAGAAATAGCTTAGAATTGAATCCCTGAATATCATACCATGAGATTTCAACATTTTCCTTCTTAAATCTTTTGAATTTCTCCCCACTACATAGTCTGCTGTTCTCACATGTCCATAATGCAAGCTCAGGAAGCTGTCTCGAACTTACATTCCTATAGTCCATTACCTACCAAAGAATAGTCACTGAATGATGACTTGGTGCCAGGTGTTTTTTCAGGGTCTCTGGGTAACCTTGGGATTCTGAAAGCCATCCATGTATCACTATAGCTAAAGATGAAGATTTAAGGTGATAAGATACAAGCTTGCAAGGCAGAACGACCATCATTAAACAGCTTGTGTGACGTCCAACATTTATGCTGAAAGTAATAATGGTCTTCAAGTTGTAAATTAGGAAGTGATATTTGGCTGTATTTGCAACTAAATATGTCCAAAATAGAATTAATGCTTGTTCTGCCCTGTAACCACAAACCCCAAATCATTCAGGCTTCGTAAAAGGCAGCTTCTATGACAGTCCTTCCCAGGATCATTTCCAAATTTAAAAAGTTATCCTTACCTGTCTAGTTTGACCTCTAATGTACCAGCAGAAACTGTGGGCTTGACTTTTAAACCACAAACCTTTACCACCCAATTTCAGGCCAATAAGCACTCTACTCTTTGTTTAAAAATACCAATGGCCCCTCGTTATTTTTAGAATAAAACCTAGACTCCCTGCTACGGTTTCTATACATCGGTACTTATGTGCCTGCGTCTTTATTCTGTTCATTCCAGCTCTCCCTCTGCTCTCAAAGGATAGTGTGTTTATCAGTTTTCCATCACCACAAAAATATACCAGAGAAAATCAGCTTAAAAGGGAAAAAAATGCTTTGACTTATGGTTCCAGAGGTTTCAGCCTCTAACACTTGTTTCTGGGTCCCGGAATGAGACCAAACACCATGCCAAGACGCTCGTGGTGGAGCAAGGTGCTTGTATTTCAAGGATTACCCCAGGACACAGCCTGTGAAGCTGACTCCATCATGAATCAATCTGTTGTTGAAACCTCAGTCTTCATAATCCAAGTACTTCTCAAAGCCCCACCTCTGGCCATTCCTCCAATGCGAACCAAGTCTTAGCTCAGGGTTTTTGCTTCAGTCTGTCAATGCCAGCCCCCTCACTTACTTGTAAGCCATTTCCTATTTGGGGGGGGGGTGCTCTGTTTAGTAGGTTCTTCCTAGAGACCCAGTGAAGATCAGGGCCATGGATTTTTGCTTTTCTAGTTTTCCTTTATCAGTTTCTCCTGCATTTAAAGTCCTCTTCTGTTTGCCTTTCTCCACTATGATGTCTCATGTATCCATCTTTTCCTCCATCTACCAGATACGTTCAGAAGGAAGTAGTCTAGGTGCCTACCTGGGGCCTACCTGTGATTTTCCCTGCCATGTGTCTTCCTTCCTGGAGAAGACCATACTCTTTTTTATGTCAACACCAACAAAATCACTCCGGATGTAATGTATAAAACAGGGGATACAAATTCATTCCCTTACATTTGTCAAGTGCCACCCATTCCTCACATGTATAAACCAATAGGATATAGGCTTTAGGACAGCAAAGATTTGACTAACCTTATTGACACACAGTGGACTAGACCATTTCTAAATCTCAGTACTTTATTTTCTTAATATATGGGCCTGATTCTCGTGAAAGTCCTGTGTAATGCTTAGAAGAATGAAATACATTGCAAAACATTTCATCCATCAAATGTCTGTCATCCTACCAGTCCAGATCAAGTAATAAATGTGTTTGCATGCATCAGCAAAGAAGTGAAACTGCCCCAGGCAATTAAGTTACTTACAGCTCCTTGTTTGACAAAATTTGGCTGGAGACACTCATATTGTAGAATTGAAGAAAGAATGAGGCATGTAAAAAACGTAGATACAGCCCGACCCTCTTTGTTTAGCTACTGAAAAGGAAAATTCAGCAGCTTTACCCAGAGGAGATTAGTAGTGGAAGAGAGTGGAGGAATTAACATTCCCAGGGTTCTGTGAGGAGCGGGGTGAGGCATGGAGGTGAGGGGAGACTGGGGTAAGGTAGTGAGAGCATCATCTGAGTTCTGGGTTTAGATAATCAAGTGAAGTGACGTTTGCTGTTGTTTCTCAGGAAAGGTCTACAATGGAGAAATCTACTGAGAACTCATTAGCAAATTGTCATTTATTAAAAATGTTTTTAAAATAATGTCCCTCAGATAAAGTATAGACTGTAGAAAATACCAAAAGATCATCCAAGTTTTGAAGAAGGCATGAAAAAAAAGGAAGAAGACACATGTAAATGGGCTGCATTCAGAGAACTAGGAGATGGCTCTAAAGGATGGGGAAGGGGACCGTATACCAACCTGGAAAGAGAAAAAATATATGAAGAAAAGATGGCTGTATGATTTGGGCAGTGCGGGGAATGAACAGACTCAGGCGAGTAACAGTTGTAAGCTTCAGAGTCAGGATGGGAGATTATTACGGGTGGAGAGATCTGTAGATGATAAACCAAAGAAAGAGGTGAAAAAAGGTTTGGAAGCCATGGTGGCAGAGGGAGTCCATCCTTTAAAGGGAGGGAAGCGTAACCATGGAGGAGACATTAGCCTCCTTCATGAGGAAGCTCTCTCCCTCAGCAGCTGGAGGACACAGCAGTAAGTCAATGTTGTCAGGGTAGAGAAAGCTAGGTTGAGCCATTTTTACAATCCTGGCCTTGGTGTTTTGCCTGAAAGTAAAGGGGTCAACATGGAGCCCGCAGCTCTGCTTTCCCATTCCGTATCTACGCAAAGTTTAGGTCAAGCAGGGTAGCACCAATTCCAGAGCAAAAAGAATGACAAGTGACCATCGTGCATAAAGGTGGGGATGTTAGAGAGTGATTGAGATTCGAGATGCAAATGCAGAAACTGCTTCCAGCAGATGCTGCTGTGGATGTTACAGGACACCATTGCACTCTGTAGGGGTCCCTAGAGAAAGGAGAGCCTGGAGAAAGGAGAGCCTGGGACCAGGGCTTCTCCTCCAGCACCCAGGCATTGTCTTCTGCTCTTATTCTGTGGAGTTAGTTCCCTGAGCTCCCTTGAGTCCACAGTCAGTACAGAATACTCAGTAGAGTCTGCCTTTAAAACTTCACAGGACTTAACCAAAACTGGAATTGAATTAACCCTTTTTTGAGAATTAGTTGGCTTATTTATTCCAGCCTTCTTAATAGCCATTCTCTGATGGGAATGCTAAGAGCATTTTCTCTGAGTTTGGTCACACATCAACTGTTAGTAACCACATTCTAAAAGCAGGGGTGCAAAAGAAAGAGAAGAAAATAGCAGAGGAAGAGTAGGAATACAGGGCAGACAGTATTTGAGCAGAACCTTCAGAACCAAAGCTACTCAGCCGTGAAAGGAATGCTCTCCTTGAATCTGCTCATTATCACTTGAGTGGATGGTAGCATCAGAGTTCAAGCCAAGGCTGTGGGGAGACTGTAACTAAATGTGCTCTTCTTCCTCATTCTTCTGTAAAAATTACCTCCAAAAGAGGCATTTGAATTCTGTAGAGAGAAAAATAACAGATGAAAGACTTTGTGAGATTCTAGCCTCTTCGCAGTTTATGAAAATGAACTCTAAGACTACAGAATGTTACTTCTTATTAGAAACACCTGCAGCTGGATCTTCTGAGGAGCGTTATGGCAAAGAGCTGATTGCAGGGCTACCTCATGAAAACTTGGTCTTGTTCAGAGGGCATTTCTTGTCAGAGCCCACTCGATTTTCTCCTCTTGAGAAAATTCCCCCAGATGCCATCAATAGAAGCAATGGTTTGAAAATTTCCAGAGGAAAATATACCACTTTCTTTTTTTTTTTTTATCAACTCTCCTTTTTTTCTCCCCCTGACCATCTATATATTCCTAGCTCCAACAAACCTATCTTCATGATTTTCACATCCTCTATGCTGAGAGAAAACTTCTGAAAAGTCAGAAAAACACCAGCCACATGCACAATTTAGCCCTCCACCCACAGAGCTGCGCACAAAAGAATCTCTCCTCCACGGACAAAAACATGCGCCAACACGAACACCAGACTCCTGTAGCAGGAAGTAAAAGCTCCTGATGAGTGAACTTCTGTGACAAATTTCCCAAACTGGGCCCAAAATAGCCCTTTTGCACATAAAACACCACTTCAATGCAAAAACCCTTACCATCTGGTTATTGTCAGGTCTTGCAAGCGCATAAAGAAAGCTGTTTTTATACTTTGATTTATTTTTCTTTCACCAAATATGCTAGGTTTCTTCCCCACTGTGTGTATTGTGTCTAGAAAACACATATTTAGCCCTCCTGGCCCAGATAATCTTAGAACTACACAAAGACTCTTCTGTTGGTTTCCACCCATAACCTCACAAATAGGATGAGCAGCCTTCACTATTTGAAATGATAGGGTCTCAAATTTTGACAATGTATTATTCTAAACTAGTTGTTCTTATGCAAACCAAGGTCACAGTGGCCATACCCAGCTTCAGTTTGCATTCTGATACAGAACTTTGACACCTTAGGGAACTGAATCAACAGTTCCTGCATGGACTGCCACCCAGGACAGTGCCCAGTGACCTTGTCTAGAGATGTTCCTGATAAAAATCCTGTTCTAACTGCCAGCATTTACAAGTCCCTGAATGCAGAGGCAGCTCTGAGAACTTCTGCACACAATCCTAGCACAGCTGCTCTTGTTTCCCTAATAATGAGAATAGCAGAAACACATCTGTTTCCATGCTTCGCTGTTGACAGCTTACCAAAAAGTATGCATCCAATAGTTTTACCCAAATAGACACAGACATGTTGGGTCCAAATCACAGAGACGCTATATGATGGTTTGGTTTTAAGTTTGTGCAAGAAATTCAAGTTTTATATTTGATGTCATGCCTAAATCAAATCCTCTCCGCCTCTGACAGTATTCTGAATGAGGTCCCACGGTGTCTCCTGGAATGTCACTGCAGTCTAATGAAGTTCATGATTTTTATAATGCCAGCTGTGAGATAATTAATTAATAATGCATGCTTTTGGGTAGTTAATAAATAATAATGAATTGTATTAATAGCTCAGTCTTCAAAGCAGAAAAAATTGAAGAAGTATACATATGTGTCACTGCATATATGATATCACAGATATGAACAAAGAGCTGTTTCTGTTTTTGTTATTACTCTGCATATTTGAATAAGTTTTTATTTCTTTTTCTTTTTGAATAAAGTCAGGTTGAAAGATGTTATTTCTTTTTTTAAAAAAAATTGACCTATAGCATCTATACTTGCATATGAAGTAGAGTATTCCAGTTTGATACACATAGTCAGTGTATAAAAATCAAATAATGGGAACTGGAATTTCTAGTTTCTCAAATATTGTCAATTCTGTATCTGAGGAACCTTCAAACCTCTCCTTTTGGTAATAATTTGTATTTAGTTTCGTCTATGAATGATTTTTGTCTGGGATAACAGAATGTACACTATGATTTCCATCATTTGTCAGAGTGAGGGAAAGCGTGGAGCTACACAGCATAGGAAATTCTGTAGACTTCAAAGAAAGGATGTTTTCAAAGATGTCTTTTCAGGACTCCCAGTGGGGATAGCAGGTGAATGTGAGGTGAGTGATCAATCAGAGAGGTTGGGGAGAGCTTTGGGAGGAGAACAAAAGGAATGGAGAAGGTGGCTGGCTTTCCTCTTGGAGTTTGTTTCGACCATACCAAATAGACATTTAAAATAAATCATCACACACTGTTTAATAATGATTATGTTATTATTAGCAGTATTTAAAATTAGGAGAATAAACATGTTTGAAGTCCACCCATCTATGCTATTAAACTGCTATTAGTCTTATAATGGAATCTCCTGGGTAATCTCCTTTGCCTGGTTACTGCTTCTTGGATCCTCCATCTCACGGCAGCAGTTAAATGATCATCAAGATGGAAAAAGGCCATGATCTTTGGTATCATTTAGGAGAAATAAATAACTTCCAGGAATCTCACCATTGCCCATAAGTGATCCATGAACTTAAACAGTAGATACAGCGTTCAGAGAGAAGCAGAGAAGCTGGAAAGAGTCCAGCTGCTTTTCTATTTTCACTAGAGTAGTATGTTGAAGTAAACACTGCTGTTGATTGGATCTAAAAAGTCCCCCCAAAGACCATGTGTTGATTTCATATTGAACCTAAGGGACCCCCTTGGAGGTTTTACGGACCCCCTTGGAGGTTTTACGCTCTTTAGGACATTGGCCCTACTGGGAGATCATGTTATCATTGGCAACATGGCATTGAAGAACATAGAAGGACTCTGGTCCTTCTTGTTCTCTTTGCTTTTCAGCTGCCTTGAGATGAAGCCTCCCCCATCCCACTCCCTATCATACACTGCCTAATCACAGACCCGAATCAATGAACACTCCTGAAGCCATGAGCCGAAATGAATCTTCCCTCTTGGTAAGCTCTGGTAGTTTGTTACAATAATGGAAACCTAACTAGCACAGACACCTTCAATGCTAACAGAGCCAATTAATATAAAAAGACGTAGTACTCTCATATTATTGAACCGAGTTTTGTGTTGATGAAAGAATAATTATGATTTTAAAGAATACTTTCAAGAAAAAATTGAAGAAATTTTTGTTTTCTGGCATATGCTTTAGTCTTCTATTTACCAAGTCAACCATACTCTCTGGTCAACTTAAGTTCTTTATCCCACATACATATATTGGAAAATGTTGAGATTCTTTTGATGGTGGTCATGTGTTATCTATTCATCACTGACATTTAATACATCATTTCCTTAGTGCAAAACAGCTAAATGGCCATGCCAAGTAAAAATTTACATGTTCTTCTACACCTTCTATAAAATGCCTAGGTGATATCGATTTGCCCTGCAGATGCTTAAAATCTAGGTGTTTAAAAAAATCCCAATTTTGCCTAAAATAGAAAGAACTATGCAAAAATAAGAGGCAGTAAAGCTGCCAACTTCCCCATTAATAAAGTAGGTGTATAAGACAGCAGTAGTTCATTCTATATTTCTTGACCTTAGGAGAATAAGTGCACTGTTGCAGAAAAGAGAAAGACTAACAATGAAAGTGAAGAAGAGAAACTTAAGCAATTTTCTCCTTAAGCTTTTGGTGAATTTTCTAGCTTGCTTTGTCCTCTTCAGTTTGGTCTTGGTCTTTTGTTTGATGAGGAAGAGGAAGTGAAGGAGGAAGAGGAGGAGGAGGGTGTTCTGTGTACGATGCCAGCTCTTGTAGCTTTTTTCTATAGTCTTATTCACATCAAGCAAGAGTTCAAGACTATCCTCTCAAGGATTATCTCTATGATGACAAACTAGAAGATGGAGCACCTCAGAAAGGATCCAAACTAAGAAATAAGGGGCCTGAGTTCTTATCTGAATTCCTTTGTTAATTAGGAATTCATCCGGGCCAAGTCCATTAAACCATCTAGCCGATCTTACCACAAAGCATGTACTTAGTGTCAAAAAATTTTTGGAGTCTTAGGTGTGGGCTTGACTCCATGACTGATTTTAACTCATCAGTGAGATAAGTATAATTATGTTTATGTTACTGTCTTAGTTGGGGTTTCTATTGCTGTGAAGAGATGCAATGACCATAGCAACTCTTATAAAGGAAAACATTTAATTAGGCCTAGCTTAGAGTTCATAGGTTTATTTCATTATCATCATGGAGGATGGTATACAGGCAGACATGATGCTGGAGAAGGAGCTAAGCGTTCTACATCTTGATCTGCAGACAACAGGAAGTAAACTGTCTCCCTGGGTATGACTTGAACATATATCTCAAAACCCACCTCCCCAATGACGTACTTCCTCCAAAAAGGCCACACCTACTCCAACAAGGCCATATCTCCTAATAATGCCACTCTCTATAGACCAAGAATTCAAACACGTAAGTCTATGAGGGTCACACCTATTCAAACCACCACAGTTGCCTTATAACAATATTAAAAATAGAGAATGTTTTGAACAGTACATGTGTTCTATATTTTTACTGTTAGCAAACCTGCCAAAATGTAATTCTAAATTTAAAACTATAAGCCACAAATGAATTTTTCATTTACTCAGTCATATGGAGTCTAGATGCACAATTAAAAGATTTCTAAGTGGCCTCAGAAAATAAGAAGTAATAAAAACAGGTGGGTTCTGCCAAATATAGAAACACTGGAAACCTCACTTTGCCCCCAGCTGAGCTGGTCCTTCTTCCAGCTCTCACTTAGTCATTTTTATCTAATCAATGTATTTGCTGATGTAAACACGGGTTTGGGAACAAAGTCATCAGTAGCAATTTTATGGTTCTTGCTTTATCTAACCTATCTCAGAGCACTGCCCTATAGGCTAAGAGCCTCTTGCTCTTGCCAGGAACTCCTCTTGGTGTCAAGAGCTTTTCCCTTTGAAGTGTTCATGGGACCCTGTGTCTTTACAAGATTAGATAGTTCTTAGACATCTGCTGTAATGTCACCTTCCCCAAGAGCCTTCTGTGATCACAGTCTCTACAAGCACAGAGTAATGGTTCCCATTACTACTGACCACATCGTCTTAGATCTCCTTTGTTTGTCTAGTGGATACATAGATGAAAATAGAATCATTCTAATTCCTCTTTCCCCTATTCCTCGCCTAATCGATCAGTCACCTCTAGCCCCAAAACGTATTCAGTAAATGTTCATTGGCCTCCATCTCTACTGCTAGCCACTGTACTTTCTGGTCACAATCATCTCTGCATTGGATAACTATGCTATCCCTTCAATTAGAACACATGCCTCCATTGCCACATGCTGTGGTTTGTACATGGCTTGTCTATTCAACATTCATGATTTTTGTCCCCATTGTGAGCAATAAGGAGAAGAGAAACATAATTTGATGGTGGTATCTAGAGTTGGAGCCTTTGGTAGGTGATAGGAATTGATAAGGTCATATGATAAAGACCATGACTGATTACTGATAACTTAAAGAGGTGTACAAGCTGAGGACGTGCATGTGAACACACACAAGTTCCCTGTCTCTTAATCTCACTATGTAATGGATGACTGCTTCATGACCCTGCCAGGAAGAAGGCCATTATCAAATATATGCCTTTAATCTAAGAACTCCAGAACCATGAACCAAAACAATGAATAAAAATTCAAAAAGTTATTCTTTGTGATTACATTACTGGTAACTTGACAAGGACTAATTCACTACGTATTCTTTTATTTTTTTTTCTTGGTAGCCTTAATAATCTTTCTTAAAGATATGTCAGATTTAGTATATACCTACTCAAAATCTTCTAATGGCTTCCCAACTCTTAGAAGAAGAGTCAACCTTTTGATATTGGCCTGCAAGAGCATCCCCTTAATGTCACTATCCATTCTCTCTCCTCACTCTGCCCATCCACCCATCCATATGTTTCTTCCTTCCCAGGAGTGCTCAGCTGTTGACTTAACTTGACCATGTCTCCCTGCCCTTTCTATGACTCATTCTTTCTCATTATGAAACTCTAATATCAAATGCCACCTGCTTAGCCCTTCCCTTTTAGAATAGCCTCTCCCCCATCACTATCAGATCATATTACCTTTTGGTATTTTGTCTGTAGCACTTACTTATCAATATTTTAAATTATCATTTTCCTTTTTTGCTTAGGTTTCCTATTTCTTCTGGTAATAAAAGTGAATATATACTTTATGTAATTCATTGTGTCTTATATATACTTAGGGAAGAGCCTATCAAAACACTAAATGCTCCATATAAATATTGCCACTGCCTGTCTTCCTCACAAAAATGTATCATCCATGAAGAACATAGCTTGCATTATCTTGACCATATATACTGCTATGTCAGTATCACTCAGCTCAATGCTTAACGGGTAATCAATCATGAATAATTTTTGAGATATATACTGAGTTCAAGATAAATAAATGATCCCAGTTTAAAGAAGAAAATCATTGTATTTCTAAGTCACAGTCAATACTTTTTTGTAATTGATATTATGAGAACAACAATGAGAAACTGTAATTTTGCAGCCTGTTTGAAGGGAAGGTAACGAAGAATTTTCTATGAAAGTTGTAATTGTGACAGTAATCTAAGACTGACTTCAGAACAAAATATTTAATCCCTTGTCTATAATTGAGATCGTTGTCTACTGATGGCTCCCAGCTGAGTTCCTCCACCCAAGACTGTAAGAATCAGCCTTGCTGCCCAAGGGAACAAAACAACCTCTCCAAAAGAAACTTGGATCACATAGAGCGACAGTTGGACACTGAAGAATAAGTAAAAAATGCCCTGCTTCCGTGTGAAATTGCCTGAACACTGTCATATGTCTGGTAAGACTTCTTTCTAGAGATGTTGTTCTTGCCTTTAAATATCTAGGAAAGCCAATTCCTTGGAAAGTTATCTAAGAGAGTTGGCTCTAGGAATCAGTTGTGGAAAGTGAAATGCTGTATTTGAATTTACCCTATGATGATTAGGTGGAGTTTAGAAAGTCCCTGATAAAAAATCACAGTGTACAATAGTTCAAACATTCACTGGTAACAACTGGGATGGGATTCAACTGGAAGAATAGGCTAATAATGGGAATGTTGTGGGTATTTCAGAGGTTTAGAAAAAGCTATAATCATAAAGACTATGGGATTGGGTGGGTGTTGCTAGAAGTTACTGTGATGTTGGGAAAGTCAATCAATGTAGAGGGTGATTACTAATTTAAGAGAAATCCTAAGCCATTGGCTGTAGATGAAAAGACTTATTCTTGTAGTCAGAGAACAAAAGGCTGAAGAGGAGGTGTAAGTTTTACACAAGGTGTTTGAAAACAGTGTGTGTTCTCCACCCTGTCCTATAAATAATCTGGGAATAGGACACTAGAGCTGATATGAGAACATGTGGGTCAATATACTTGAACATTTTCTATTTCCATACTCCTTTAAGCCCTGGGCACCTGCAGAAGAAAACCATCATTTGTTGAAGATGAGTGCTTAAAAATGTAGTCTCTGACTCACTTAGATCATATCAAACTCACTTTCTTTTTAAATTCTTATTTATTTATTTATTCATTATTTTATTTTTGTTTTTTTTGTTTTTCGAGAAAGGGTTTCTCTATGTAGTTTTGGTGCCTGTCCTGGATCTCACTCTGTAGACCAGGCTGGCCTTGAACTCACAGAGATCTGCCTGGCTCTGCCTCTTGAGTGCTGGGATTAAAGTCATGTGCCACCACCACCCGGCTTACATATTCACTTTCTTGAAGCATGCCATTTCTCTTATATTTTAAGTATAGGAACAAAAAGATGTCACACTCAAAACATTTGTAGGCAAATTTTCGTCTAAGAACTTGTTTACAAACTATATTAGTCACTTTTCTTGTTTCTTGACAAAATGTTTGACAGAAGAATTCAAGGACTGAAGGGTTTATTTTGATTTGTAGTTCAGAGGGACCACAGCAGCCACATGGAGAAGAAGACATTAGTACTTAGCAGTAGTGGAAGCTTATAGCAGGTAGCTTATCGAATGGCACTAATCAGAAAATAGAAACACAACTAGAAATTGGACCAGGCGCTGTAACCCTCATTCTGTGCCTTACATCCCAAAGAGTTCACAACCTTCCAAAATAGAGCCACATTGACTGGGGACCAATTGTTCAAACACATCGGCCTATAGGGAACACTTTCTATTCATACCATAACACAAACAAGCCCAACCTATGCCCTTATTAAATTAAGGCTAATTTTATGAAATGCAGTTTGACTTTGAATTATGATTGTCATTAATTTTGTCTGAGGATACCCTAAGTATTGATGTTATGAGGACTAAATTAAACATGGCATAATCATGCTAAAGAGCTTACTCTTATTATATAGATTAAATAATGTAGCACTAAGGAACGGTAGACTATAGCTAGGTGAGCACAAGGTACACAAAAATCAGACAATAAAATGGATAACATGGATAAATTAGTACCATATGAAATACTACATCATTTAGCACTTCACCAAAAAGGGCAGTGTTTTTAAAGGAATGAGAAACTAAATCTAGATCTCTAAGATGACACAGGGGATGTGAAATCAAGTTTTCAATTACGCTTGAAGAATGACTTCTCAGGATTCACTCAAAGCTTTTCCCCCTTTGCAATCCCTGTTCAAAACCCTTGGTTTTATGGTTTAGAACCAGCTGTGTATTAGAAGCTATCAATTAGCTAACTATGTATAGCTTGGCATTGTTAGAATACAATGTCAAATAAGACAATGGAATTTCAAGGGGGAGGACAGAACCACGGACACTGAGGGAGATCAGCAGTTACATGGAGTCTGAGATAGCAAGTCTGAGCTTGGGAATGGCTCTTCCACCTCAGTACTTATGCAAATTATTTCAAGAAGTCTTACTTTCTTCAAAAATAAACAGCTGGGCCTTGAGTTAGCTCAACCTCACATCAATCCAATCTAGAACCTGCTGGGGCTTGTGAAGGGACTGGTTCTGTGGAACCAAACCCACAGGATCCCCATGGGATATCCCAGAAGAGCGTCAGTGAGGATCCAGTGATGATGGTGTACCAGAAACCAGAGGCCTTGAATCAGACCAGTGACTCAATGCAATGAACATTTACAAGTAAAGTTGACAGGACAAAAGGGTACACTACATGACAAATCTCAGCTCCCAATGCCACCAGGAAGAATGAACAAGTGTTGGAGAAGCAGGAAATACGGAGGATCAAAGAGGTTTTGCTTCTGTATTTGTGTTGGTTTGGTTTGGTTTGATTTTCTTTTTAATTGTTTTTTGGGGGGGCATTGCAGGGGTGAGGGGAGGATATAGGGGGACTGGGAGGTAAGTAGAATCAGAGTGCATGATATGAAATTCCCAAAGAATCAATAAGGAAACTATGTTTAAAAAGAAGAAAGAGAAAATGAAAAAAAAAACAGGTCTTACTGTCTTAAAAAATAAAATTTTGATAGGCAGAATTTAATTAATTTCAAAGATGTCTATATCTTAGTATGGCAGGTACTTACCACCAAGCCTTAACAACCTGAGCTCAGTCCCCAGGGTCTGCATGGCAAGCTGTCCTCTGACTGTCACACTGGTACAATGTCATGCATGCATCCCACTCCTACAGATAAATAAATGTAAAAGAAAAAAATACATGCCTTAAAGTTTGCGCAATTTTACGGATTCCAGAGATTTTAATAATTCACCACATAGGCGGGTCACTGATCAACCAGGGTTACAGGACAAGGACTTGGAAGCCTTGTTTCTCCTGACAGCCCGGAGCCGGTGCAGAAGTAGAGTTTATAAGCACAAAAATCACAAACATTTGTTTGGGCATTTTTTTTTATTTTAAAATCACAAAGAAGTATAAACATGCACACACAGTTTAAATGCACTAAAGCTATGTTTTATTTGCCTGTAAAATGTTCTTAGTAAGAACAAATCATTTCTCTAAATGTCAGGTACACTATTTATGCAGTTCTATATAAAGAACAAACCACTGCCTTCACCAAGGTCAGATGTAATAGTTAAAGAAGAGAATCTATTCATTTCTTGAAGTCCGTTCCTTGGACTAAGTCCATTTTGATAACGATGTGATAAAGAAGCTATCAAACGGTCTACTGCTGTTATCATTCCACACAGACATAAAGAGATGAATTATTATTAATCTATAGTTTATCTATAGAAATACAAAAATATCCTTAAGCAGAAATTTAAAGGAGTATGTTGAAATAGATTTTTTTTTAAAAAAGGAAGGCATTAGTCAACCATGGAAAGACCAGATATGCTAGTGCACACCTGTCATCTAGACACTCAGGAAGTGGATGCAAGAGGATCAAGAGTTCAAGGCCATCCTAGGCTGCATAGCAAATTTGAAGCCAGCCTGAGCTACATGAGAATGTATCTCAAAATAAATGAATCAATAAAATGATTCTAAAATTATAAGCTCCAATTTCAGCACCCAGATGAGTAAAACTTAAAGAGTGCATTCCCCAAACCCTGTAGGAGGGCAGCTGCTTGGTTTTCATTAATGGTTTTTAAATAAGTATTCAGGAAAATGAGGGGAATATGAGCAACACAGGTGTCGTGTTTCTTTAATCTAGAATCCCATTTAAAGGTTAGTATTCTAACCCACATCGTATCTACTGTTCTGTATTCAAAGTCCTTGAATTCAATGATAAGGACAGCAGGTAGATGATCAAAGCGTTAAAATACCACTAATAGGAAAAATAGAAGTCACTAGTGTTGCATGAACTTCTGTTTTTTTAGTTTACTGATCTCTGAACAGCACGAGTCTTGGTGCCACTGCTGTAGTTCCCGTCGATTTTGCCGAGGGAGAAGTTAAGATCCAAAGATTTAAGTGCCTTCTTCAACGTCATGTCAGTGGCAGCATTGAAACTTAGAACACAGACTTGTCCAGTCTTCTCTCAATAGTCAGTAAAATAAGCAAGTTGGGGAGGAAAGGGTGTATTTGGCTTATACTTCCAGATCACAGTTCATTGTTGGGGGAAGTCAGAACAGGAACTCAAGCAGGGCTGGAACCTGGAGGCAGGAGCTGATATAGCAGCCATGGAAGGGTGCTGTTTACCAGCTTGCTTGTCATGACTTGGTAAGCCTGCCATCTTACAGAACTTAGGCCCCTGAGGCCAGGAATGGTACCCCCTATAATGGACTGGGCTCTCCTGTATCTATCACTATAGCTAGAGTTTTCCTGCCTGGCCCACAGTCAGGTCAAATCTCTCTCACCCGCCAGTCCCATAGCCGCTCAGACCCAACTGAGTAAACACACAGAGACTTATATTGCTTACAAACTGTATGGCCGCAGCAGGCTTCTTGTTATCTAGTTCTTATATCTTAAATTAACCCATATCTATTAGTCTATAAGTTGCCACGCGCCTCGTGGCTTACCGGTACCTTACATCTTGCTTGTTATGGCGGCGGCTGGCAGCGTCTCTCTGACTCAGCCTTCCACTTCCCAGAATTCTCCTCTCTCCTTGTCCTGCCTATACTTCCTGCCTGGCTACTGGCCAATCAGTGTTTTATTTATACAGAGCGATATCCACAACATATCACTGATTAAGAAAATGCCTTATTGCCGGATCTTATGAAGGCATTCTCTCAATTGAGGTTCCCCGCTTTTGGATGATTCTAGCTTATGTCAAGTTGACATAAAACTAGCCAGGACAATTATTAAACAAATTCTCTTGCTGGTTGGCTTTTGTGAATATAAAAACAAAATATACAAATTATACACATACACACACACATACACACGTAACAATATTGGCATCTTGAGAGAGCAAAATTCTTAGCTGGGTTTCAACTGGTTCAGAAACTACATTAACTGAAGTTCTGGACTCCTTCTAGTATCTCTTGGCAGCCTATTAGAAAGGCAAGCAGCCAAGGATGTAATTGAGTCAGTGATGATGCCTGATTTTTGTTGTTAATGGAACTCATGGTAAAGATAAGCACATTGGTTTGGAGGCTGTGTAAACTTGGTCTCTGAGATAAGCAATTTGCCTAACTGGAAAGAAGATGAGCTGTTTCCCCAGGCACCTGATACTCACTCTTCCAGACCTGGAGTGAAGGTTGTTTTCTTTGCCATTGGGAAGATTTATATTAGGTAGATGGCTACTTAAGTAAAATAAAGGGATGGAAATAGAATCCCTAGGGACCCTAGATCTTCATTATATCACTCTTGTTTTCTGAAAATGAACATTTGCATTACTGTGTGCACAGTAACTTTGAGCCACGGACACTTGTCTCAAACAGGAGTTTTTGATTAAAGTTAAAACACAGGGTTGGTTCTACAGTAGAGAGACAGCATCATACAGAGGCAAAGATAGTGGGGGGCCACAGGGATTGTACGAGCTTCGATTTTTCTCTTCCTGGATTATGACTACTTGTTCAATTTCCAGAAATAAAGGGTACTAATGGTAGGAGCTGGAACTCTTCTAAGACACAGGACATTTCAGCTGTTTTGGTCTGCAATCAGCTCATTTTGAGCAAAGAAGGTTCTCCATTCCTGGAAGTGCAGCTGCCTTTTCAGTTCTAAGATCTTAGAGGTTAAAAGGAAGTCTCAATGAAAAATTATTTTGGAGATTATACCATTGACTCCTCACCATCAGTCAGTTTCCAGCCTGCGGGTTCATTCTCTGCAAGAGGAGCCGATTCCTTTAATGAAACCTCTTGTAGAAAACTGTGTACTTGTGTTCCATGTACTTCTTTGGAGAACCTCATCTTATAATACTTTTCCAATAAAATCTTTTTGAGTGGACAAAAAAGTCATGATGTTTGCAGTTATTGCCAATGTTTGTCACGAAACAGCAACTGCCATAAGTTAAAACCCTCTTATTCACCTATCGTCTCTGCAATAGCAATGCTTTTTATTTGTCTACCTTAATTTCCTGTGGACTGCCCTGTCTTCTGACGTATTTTGTGATTGATTGGTTGTTCTGGGAAGTCAACAGTCAAAACCTAAACCACGCCTCTTAAATTGCTTTAGTTCCTACTAGGAAAATATTCTTACCTAGAGAGGGTGGAGAGTGGGGAATATGTCCCTTTTAAAGCTATTATTTGCTAAAGATGAGAGTATCCAAAGAAGCTTTCTATGGTCTGTCAGCAGGAGGTCCCTTGAAAAAGGAAGAAGAGCCAGGCAGAGGTGCAGGGGAGAGGTAGAGAAAGGGGAGCAAAGAAACAGAAAGAAAAAGGAAGGGGAAAAGTTCATGCCATTTCTTAAAACTCGACAGATGACTACCTAGTGTGGGGGGGCGTGGCAGAAAGAAAACGTGGGGTGTTCTGTGGCTTTTAGGAGTTATAGCATCCTTGGCAGAGGAAAACAAAGTCATCAACAATGAAAGTTGCTCATAGAGTTCAAATGAGGGGGATATGGGAGGAGTAGTGGGGAGAGGCGGGTAGCAGAAATGACGCAAGTATAGTACTCACGTACAAAATTCTAAAAATAAAAGTAGGAAGGAAGAAGAAAAGACAGGTGAGGTGATGTTCCTGTCCAGTTCACAACATCAAGCTTGTTACTTGTCTTTACATTTCAAAACACACTGAAAGTTCTCGGGATCTGAGATGCTGAGGAACCACTATCTGGAACATAATTATAAGCACCATCTGAGTGGACATGGCCTCTCGGACATGGTGGTAGCATAAATTCAGCCTGACTCTGTTTCCCTTACACTGCTATGAAAATCAAAAGGGGATCTATTAAGGATCAAAATTTCAGAGAGAAAGAAATAAAAATTTCTACTAGAAATGTAAGAGAATGCCAGGCAGTGGTGGTATATGCCTTTAATCCCAGCACTTGGGAGGCAGAGGCAGGTGCATCTCTGTGAGTTCGAGTCCAGCCTGGTCTACAGAGTGAGTTCCAAGGATACACAGTGAAACCCTGTCTCATTTTTTTTTTTTTAAAAGAAGAAATGTAAGAGAATAAAGAGAACTTTTACTTTTACTCCAAAGAGACTTGACAATACATTTTCTTTGAAAGGCTGTTGATGTCATAGTTTGTATGAAATGCTCCTCCAAACACCCTTGTTTAAAGTCTTGGTCCCCAAACTGGCACTATTGGAAGATGTAGAACCTTAAAGTGATGTCCTTTGGGAACTGGGGACATGTTCGTGACAGGTGCAGTGGAATCCTATCCTTCCCCTTTCCATGTTTGAAGGATTCACTCCACCAAGTGCTCCTATCATTATGTCCTTCTTTCCCCAAAGCAGCAGGGCCAGCTGTTCAGGGACAAAACTGCCAGAATTATGAGCCCAAATAAACCTCATTGTTTTAGGTATTTTGTAACAGTAACAGAAAATTCACTAATAGATATAGTAATTGAATCTTTTCCTTTTTTTCTTTTTTCTTTTTTTTTTTTCTTTTTTTTTTTTTCTTTTTGGCTTTTTGAGACAGGGTTTCTCAGTGTAGTTTTGATGCCTGTTCTGACTGTCGCTCTGTAGACCAGGTTGGCCTTGAACTCTCAGAGATCTGCCCAGATCTGCCTCCTGCGTGCTGGGATTAAAGGCGTGTGCCACCACCGCCCAGCTAGTATCTGAATCTTTATGTTTAACATGGTGATTCATGAGGAATCAGATGAAAAACTAGACCTGGATTCAAGTTCATGCAAACCAAGTTGTCCTTACCATGGGGCTTAGAACACTGCCTAGCCTTTGACGTCCAGGCTTCTGCCACTCTACTAGTCATTGTTTTGGTTAATCTTCTCTAAAAGTCCTCTAACAGTTTTTCAGATGACTAACTGCAAATGCTCAGAAAAATAGGATAGTACAAATAAATATAGCAGAAAAATTTAAAAACCAAAGCCCAATACTAAGTTATTATTGCCAAAAGAGGGGGAAAAAAACAGCAAATTCCAGCTATTACTGTAAATTTAATTAGACTGTTTTTTAAAGCATTCCATAATTATCATCAACTCTCATAATTTATACCATCCATACAAGGATTACCAGAGAATAGACTCAGAAGTCAGGCTGGAATTCCAGTAGATGAAACACAGACCAAGACCTTCAAAAGTTGCTAGATTGTTTGAATACACACATGAGGAAATAAGTCAGTTACCACTAGCTTTTAAGATACACCTTACCCAACTTGTTTAATGAATTCAAGAGTCTGGAGTGGCTCCTGGACATTTGTACAGACAAAAAGGTTTCAGCAAAATCAGGGTCACGATAACCCCTTTAAATAGGCACTATGTACTTCTTCTTTATCTGAAAAATCTTAGCTATGCTTTCAACATTGCTCTCTGGGAGGCTTTGTAAGAAAAAGCCTCCTTTTTCCTGCCTACTTCATGAGTCTGTGTATGTGAGAAGCACTGGCCATTTGGAAGTGCTCTGAGGTCTTCAGAAAGAAGTATGTCTGACCTGGGACACCAGTCAGCCATGCGTGGTTTTCATTCGTGAACAATCACTAAATGACGTTTGGAAAATTGGGAAATCAGCAGTTAAAAAAAAAAAAATCATCAGTTTTAAATATCCACTTTTAGGAAAAACAATCTCTCTGGTGTGCGATTCCTTTGATTTCAGTAATTAAAATTACATTTTTCTTTCACAAATATTTTTATTCTCTTGGAATAGAACTCAAATCTCTGTTTTATAGAAAACACATGAAGCTTGATTTTTTTACTTTGAATCAGAAGCATTTTTCAAGTTATCCCAAATATATTGCATTTCCTTACAAGGCAGCTTAAGAGACTGATGTGGGGGATAAGGCCCTTTATAACGACTAGAATTTGACTTCCTGTGCAGACTTTTCCTCTTAAGTCCCTATCTGCATTTCTGTCGAAGAGTCGAGCTTCTGGGCCTTTTAATTTTAATTTAATTTAACTTTATCTTCTTGGGTGGAGAAATTTCCAAGCTTCCACTTTGGATCTGGTGCCACAGAGGACACACAGAAATGGGGAAACTAAAATGGGCTGGGGCGATTTACTAAAAAATAAAACAATGTCATAAATGCAAAACCCTTCTATCAGTAGCAACTTGGGACAGGTAATAGAGTGGAGGAAGGGAAGACGGAAGAGAGGAAGCAAAGGAGGCGGAAGGGAGGGGAGAGAAGGAAAGAAGGAAGGAAATATGCCAGAAACTCTAGATGACATGGTTGGACTCAAGTTTGGGCTACTATCTTTCTTGCTACTTGCTTTGAAAAGTCATGAGTCGTGCAAAGGTAGCCATTTACTTTCAGACTTCTAAAACAGAAAAAAAAGAAAAAGGAAAGACCTAGAACTTCCTTTTAAAACTAACTATGAGCTAAGTTGTGAGCTCCTATCATTCCTATGTTAAGCAAGCCCCTAATGTCTTACCTCAGAATGCGACTGTTTTTGAAATCAGGGCATTTAAAGAGCTGATGAAATAACAAGTAGATCATTAGTGTAAGAAATCTGGACAAACAGAGAGACAGCAGACAGTCAAACAGGAGACAGACAATGCTAGAACCCAGAAAGCACATAGCTGTCTGCAAGCCAAGGGAAGAGACCTTCACAGACACCATAACGACCAAGCCTTGATCTTAGACTCTGGCTTGTCAGTTTGGGCTCCTAAAAAGGAAATCCAGTGACTAGTTGGCTTACAAACAGAGAACCAATTTCTCAGCTTGGGACACTGGACATCCAAAATCAGGGTACTAGCATGCACAGGTTCTTGGTAAGGACCCTCTTTCTGAGTGTCCTTACATGCATGGCCTCTTTTGGCATGTGCATGCCAACACATATATACATACAACTCTTGTATCCTCATCTTGTAACATAAAGCAATAACCATGACCTAAGGTAACTTCTAATACTTCCCAAAGAACTCATCTCCAAAAATTATGATGCTGCAGGACAGAGTTGCAGCATACAAACTCCGAGTCTGTAGCAGATTTCTAGTCTATAGAAGGGTGAGAAAATAAATTTCATTGTTTTGAGCTACCAATGCTATGGTGTTTCATTATGCTGTAGCCCTAGCACATGAATATAGTTGTAGAACATTAAGCATTGTTTTTATTTATTAGTGTTAAGCCATTATTTGTTCCCAAACAATTTAAAGAGAACAACTTTCAATTCTAAGTAGAAATATAGAAAAATTTATATATGGACTAATTTTTATTCTTGACAAACAAAAATATTATATCCCAACTCATTTTTGTGTATTTTGACTTTAAAACACAAATAAAAACTCTGGGTTGTCACAGAAAATAGGAACTGAAAAATGTTATTTTCTTATTAATTTCTAAATGATAAATATTTTAAGGTCTATGGGCTGTAACATCTCTATTCCAATAGTAATGTAGTTGGGCTAGCAATACAAAATTAAGTGTCTATATTCCAGTAAAATGTACTTGTATATAGACATAGAAATTTTAATTTCTTGCAATTTTCATATGTAATGAGATATCTTGATTTAAGAGCCAATAAGCTGCATTAGGCTTCACCTCTTAAAGGTCTTAGCACCTCCTAACACCAAGCTTCTAATACATGAATCCTTAAGATACACGCTTACATTGTTTCCAAACTGTAGCAAGCCCCAAGGTGAGGAAATCAACTTTCTAATATAAATATGACCTGATGTGTTAGATACAAAGTACTGAAATCATGACACTTAGCGTAAATGATACATTTGGCTAGAAATGACCCAATTAATTATTAACTACTGCCTGGTAACAGTCAATCCATCATTCTCTTATTGTCTTGGAATCAGATAGGAGAGAGAAATTCTAGCCTAATATATTTTGCTCTAGGAAATTAATGTGAGTTTTTGGTGGTTATAAGTGGTAGTTATAAATGATGTATATCCATTATCACCAGTAGAAGGAGGCTTTCTTACTAATATGGTACCTCAAATGGCTATGCCTCAGCAAGTTCTATACTATTAACAGAAGACCTGTATCACCCATCTTCAATTCTTTTACTTTTAGCTGTATTAAGTTTCTGGTTACAGTCCCACTTTGCAGAGCTACCACAGTGTAGCTAAAGAAAGAGAACACATTTCTGCTTTCTTTTAGACGTTGTGGGTTTTTTTTAGCATGATTGAAATGTTATAATCACTGAACTGTATACCATTCTTTAGGCCAGATAATTATCTTTTATTTCAGATTCAGGGTATTCATTTCATAACTTTTTTTTTAATCTTGTATAGGATCTTCTAGCAATCTCTGGATCCTGAGAGAGGATGGTGTGTAACTAGGACTTGCCAGGCAGTGGTGGTGCACGCCTTTAATCCCAGTGCTCATTAGGCAGAAGCAGGCAGATCTCTCTGAATTCAAGGCCAGCCTGGTCTACAGAACAAGTTCCAGGGCAGCCAGGGCTACACAGAGAAACTCTGTCTCAAAAAACAAAAAATAAATAAATAAAACAAAGACTTGTGCTCTATACTAGTTACTTTTTTTGCCACTGTGACAAAACTCTTAACAGCAACAATTTAAAGCAAGGAAGGAAGATTTATTTTGTTCACAGTTTTAGAGTTGGGTCGTGATTGATTGGCTCTGTGATCTCAGTCAGAAAGAACATCATGGTGGCAAGAATGTGAGAGAGAGGAGAGCTATTCACTCCATAGTCAAGCAAAATGTTGGCAGTTTACAAGAACTGCCCAGAATGATAGAAACTTGAAGACCTATCCCCAGGGAGGCACTTCCTCCACCTAGTCCCACCTTCCAAAGCTTCTAGAACCTTCTTAAGTGGCACCCCGAGCCAGAAATCAACTTTTCAATACCAAGTATTTTTGAAGGATACTTAATAGTCAAACTGTAACATATTGTTTCAGTCACTTCAAAATGACAGGGATGCCTTCAATAAAATGTGTACCCTGGATGTAAAACAAAAAGTAGCTGCTTGCAGTTATACTGCCTAATATCTCAGCAGTGCGGTATTAGGGTTTGTATTACTTGAGTAAATCCTTACAATACTTCAAGAAATTCTTTGAGTATTATTCTCCTTTATTTTTGAATTGAGGACATTAATATTTATAAAGGTTAAATGACTTGCCCCAAATGTCAGTATTTTGTGACTACATATAATTGACAGAGGAGTCCATTAAATATCATTTTACTCTAGAATAAGTAAAATATCCTTGTCCATGAGTCAGAAGTAATTTTGAGAAAAACAGACTTTAAAAATATTCACAAGCATAATAAGCAAAGATGGAATTGGAGAAGAAGTCCCCATCTGTCATGAAAATAAGAGTCCCAGTGTCATAGTAAAAGCTTTAGAGACCATTTGTCAGATGCAGTATGAACTGGACCAAACTGAATTAGAAGCTGAGAGATGCTCACAACTCCCAAGCTTGGGATCCCTTCTATGAGGAAGCTGATAGAAAAGGGACCCAGTGGTTCAACCACACATAGTCAGGCTTGAGATGAAGACAAATTGCAAGAATGAGAAATAGCAGGAGTTGCAATTGGAAAGGGATCTGGGACTGAAGGAAAAAAAAAAAAATTCATGAAAATGGGGTCCTCTTTTTTTCCTCTCTAACCAATCTAATTAGTTACAGAACTAATTTACAAAACACTAAAACCTTCTAATAACAGAACCAAGTCAAGCACGTGGAGGAAATTTCCCTTAGAAGTTCCACTGAAGATGAGCTTTTCTGTAGCAACTAATAATTGCCAAGAACTCCTTGGCCAGGCATGGTACTTTATGCCCAATTCTCCTTTCCGTGTTGAGCATTGGTCTGGCTGGGGCTTGTACATTTCTTTTGCATGCTGTCACACTGCCTGTGAATTCTCATGTGCAACTGCCCTGCTTTGTCCAGAAGACAGTTTCCTCATAGTCATTCACCACCTCTGGCTCTTACATTCTTTCCACTGGTACAACGAAAACTTAAAAATACTAAAGATGAAATTGAAGAAGATACCAGAAGATAGAAAGACCTCCCATGGTCGTGGATTGGCAGAATTAATATTGTGAAAATTTCCATCCTACCAAAAGCAGTCTACAGATTCAACACAATCATCATCAAAATTCCCATTATTCATAGAAACTGAAAAGAAAAATATCTTAAATTTCATTTGAAAATATAAAATACCATGATAGCCAAAACAGTCCTGTACAAAAAAAGAAGCGCCAAAGCTATCACAAACCCATATTTCAAGTTGTACTACAGAACTACAGTAATAATAACAACAATAATAATAACAAATAAAAAACAATGGTACTGGCATGAAAACAGACCCATTGATCAGTGGAATAGAATTGAGGACTCACATATGAGCCCACCCTCCTATGGCCACACGATTTTTGACAAAGAAGCAAAAAAATAACCATACATGAATATATTATATACTATTCATATCAGAGAAAAGACACAGTATCTTTAACAAATGCTGCTGGTCAAATTGGATAGTTCCATGTAGAAGAATGAAAGGCAATCCTTTTCTCTCACTCTGAACAAAACAACTCCAAGTAGATCAAGGACTTCCATACAAAACCCGGCAACTGGAATCCATTAGAGGAGAAAATCGGGTATCCACTGGAACTCGTGGGCATAGGAAAGGATTTCCTGAGAACACCGGTAGTGCAGGTGCTGAGATCAGGCCCTTGGTTTGCATCTCAGAGACCCTAAAACCCCACTGTCCCTGGTCAGACTGAAACCCAGCGGTTAACATAGAGCTGTGTAAACAAGGGCCCCTTGGTGCATCTTCTCATTGCTTTTTTCTTATTTTCTTTTTTTCTCTTCTTCTCTTTTTTTCGTTTCCCATGCTTCTTCCCTCTTTCCTTCCTTTGATATTTCTGAGACAGGGTCTTGCTGACCTGTGTTGGGTAATCATCCTGAGTTAGCCTCCTGTGTTCTAGAACGACAGGCCTGTACCACCATGCCTTATATGATTTTCTTTAAACTACCCTAGGGAAAAGCATTTTAGGCACTAAACTTAGGATAATGCCTCAGGGATTATCAATCCTTGTAATGCTGCGACCCTTTAATACAAGTTCCTCATGTTATGGTGATCCCCAACCATAAAATTATTTCACTGCTACTCCATGACTGTAATTTGGCTACCGTTATGACTCATAATGTAAATATCTGATATGCAGGATATCTGGTAAGTAATCTCCTGTGGGGTTGTGACCCACAGATTGAGAACCAATGCTTTAAGGTACAGCCACAAAGTCCCCTCTTAAGCTCTCTAGCTCCCACTGGCTGGTAGGGCAGTCTACTGGGTGCAACCTTCTCATTGGCTCTCAGGTCACCCAGCAACGAGTAAACAAATGTTTCTCTTTAAGTGTTACCTGTTCTTCCTCCCCTGATTGACACCCAGACCTACCTGCGCTAGTGAGGTCTCTTCTACGGAGTGGATATTTTAGTAGGAAGAAACCAGCACAGGTCAGACAAAAGTCACAGTGAATCTGTTCACATAAACTGTTTTCTACGACACAGACTCCTGGACACAGGCTAGGGGGTTGGGTATTAGGCCATTTGTCAGGACAAAGAAGCATCATTTGAAAGCCCAGTGCAAACACTCCTGACCCCCTTCCTTGCAGCAGGGCAGGGCTGGGATTTATACTTTCTTTCCATGAAAAGACCTCAAGACCAAACTGTAGGAAAACCACAACAGTCCAACAGTGTCTAATGACGACTTTGGAATAATAGAAGCAATGAGACAAAGTAAATCCCCAAAACTGTAGCAGATGCGTTTTCAATACCAATAGACAAAAAATTTTTAGAACTTATCACATACAATTCATTTCAAAATGTTGTATTGATTATTATTTCTTTTTTAAAAGCCTAATGTGTGAGTGTGTGTGCTGGTGCCCCCAGAAGCCAGAAGAATAAGTCGGAACCCTGGAGCTGAAGTAACAGGCAGTTGTGAGATGCCCCACATGAGTGCTTGGAAGTGAACTCAGGTCCCCTTGAAGAGCAACAAGTGCTCTTAACCACTGGGCTATCTCTCTGATACCCTAATTTTTAATTCTTAATGGAGAACATGTGTATAGCAAAAATAAAATATTAATGCAATGAGTTAGTAAACTGAGCCTAAAATTTCTAACATGTAAAGTTAAAATTGGGGAGGGAAGGCTAATAGTAACAGGAAACAATATTTTTGGTTTCAAAGTATATTAACAGAGATTATTTTACCTTTGAAGTCATAGAAAACAATACACATCAGTCAAGTATGTTATTTAAAAGTATATTGCATTTTTCAGTACAACACAAAGGAAACAAAGGATTTTATAGTGTGACTAAAATGACTTTTTAAACATAATAATAAATATCAGCACAAAAAGGGGTTGGCAAATATCATGTCTAGAGTAAGATTTTAAAAAGAATATAAAATGTTCTGTTAGCCAAACAAGTCTTTTGTTTGCTACAGTGAAAGCTTTTAAAAATCTATATAAGTCTATAAATATAGTTTTAAATGTTTCAAGTAAAAGTGTAGCAAACATATGTTAGACATGAAAATTTAAATTATGCTTCTGACAACATTCAGCTGTAAACTAGCGACAAGGAATTGAGGATCAGAAGAACGCCATTCTCCACAAAATCAATGCTTACATTCTACTAACAATGCTAAAACAGCCCCTAGTGTTTATGAATCAAAGAATGCACTGTCAAAACGCAGAAAATGAAAACCAAAGGGAAGGCAAATAATCAATAAAAGGCCAACGATAGGGGGTGGGTGTAAAAGCACCAGGTTGAGCCTGTGGGCGGGCATGATAAGCAGACCAAACAGATTTTTATGAAGCCTCTGTTCTGAGGAAGTCATTACCAGGAGAACCCAGTTCCCTCCAGAGTAGTTTATAGTACCTGCAGTGAGATGCTAAAGGAAAGGGGAGGGAATGGGGGGGGGGGGGCTTGCTGTCCTCGCAAGGCAGGCTTTCCTATTAAGGATGGAGCCCAACCTGGGAAGAGGGAGGACAGCTCTGTGCATAGTCCCCCGGGGAGAGGAGAGGAGAAGCAGTAGTCCAACCATGATGACGCAGGCAGGACAAGCCAACAGCAGTAGACAAGCTTACTCTAACTCCACAGTGACTTAGACCAGCTAAATGTGTACTTTTTTGTTTGTTTGTTTTTGTTTTTGTTGTTCAAGAAAGAGTTTCTCTGTGTAGCCCTGGCTGTCGTGGAACTCACTCTGAAGACTAGACTGGCCTCAAACTCAGAGATCTACCTGCCTCTGCCTTCTGAGTGCTGGGATTAAGAGTATGTGCCACCACCTCCTGGCAATACTCATTTTAAAAAAAAAACAACAACAAAAACAGATTCTGTGATTTCTGTGGAACATTTAAATATGTAGATATATAGAGTATGTCCAACAAAAGCTCTCATTCATCCTAGACTAGCTCTGAATTTGTAAAAAATGTTATGATCCATATATCTATACTTGGAAGGCAGCTATGCTCACCACTATACCACCAACGCTCGCTGCATATATCTATACTTGGATATGGAATTTTCAAAGAATATTTTCTCTTTCCCTGTTTTTGAAGGCTTTCACCTGGCTTCCTGCCTGCCTTCCTCCCTCTTCCATTCCTCCCTCCCTTCATTCTGTTTTTGTTATTGTTGGGTTGGATTTCTTTGTTTTGTTTTTAGTGCTGGGAAACCATTTCATTGGTTTGTTTTGAGGCAGGCTCTCCCGGTGTGGCTCAGATTTGCCTGGATCTCTCAGTTCTATCTGTCCCAGGCCCCTGAGTGTCATCATGGCATCTGTTTACCACTAGGCCACCATTATATCTGTCTACCACCAGGCCACCATTATATCTGTCTACCACCAGACCAGGATCATGGGTTTGTTTTTGTTTTTGTTTTGTTTAGGAGGAGGTGTCCATTCTTTTTTGCCCTATGTAAACACGTGTTTAGGGCCTACTTAGGATCTAATCAACAATTCAGTTGTCCATCTTTCCAAAGTTCTTCAGTGCCTTGATTTCAGTTTTTGTAAGCAAGTTTTAATTTAATTCGATTTTATGACTTCACCCAGAAATATTGTGCTTTTCAATGTGCTCTTTATTTTCGTATATTCTGTAGGTGGGATTTTTCAGTTTTTAGTTCCGGCTTCAGGCACTAATACAAAGTTGGTTGCCACAAACTTACACAGGAGGTTAAGAGCTGAGAGCCAAACCTTGGTTGAGAGAATGATATCTAGGTCCAACAGGATGTGAGAATGAGAAATGGAGGCTCATTCATCAGACCTGACACTCACACCTCCTTCAATGTGCAGAAGGAGCTGCTGGTTGGGACGTCCCAAAACCTGAAAACAAAAGCGGGGAGGGAGCCGGGCGGTGGTGGCGCACGCCTTTAATCCCAGCATTCGGGAGGCAGAGCCAGGCGGATCTCTGTGAGTTCGAGGCCAGCCTGGGCTACAGAGTGAGTTCCAGGAAAGGCGCCAAGACTTAAGGGACCCTTTGTGACTGACTGGTAGGAAGAACAAGCCAGTGAGGACTGCTGGACCCTAGCACTCAGCAGGTGAGGCAGGAGGTTTGACACAAGTTGAAGGCATTGTGTGTGTGTGTGTGTGTGTGTGTGTGTGTGTGTGTGTGTGTGTGTGTAATATATATGTACCAGCCTAAGATATAGTATGAGACCTTGATCAACAAAGTGGCTTATCTACACAATATCGTTGCCGCCAACATATATTCATGAATGGGGATGGGGCCCATGACGGCCCACCCTTCACAGATGGACTATCTAGACAGTTAATGACTGTTGGGGGACAGGGTGTTATTTTTAGCCATAGACAAGTTGAACCACTGAATGTCCTCCCACCCACACTGAAGCGAGGGACTCTTAGGAAACGTAGCGGGCCACACACAAAAAGAAGAAATGACGGGCCAGGGTGAAGAGGATGGGAGTCAGGGGACTGAAATGACCAAAATTAATGTATGAAACTGTCAAGCAATTTTAAAAGAACATTAGAGAAAGAAGTTCAGGCCACCAAGGGAAGGACTGGAATACGAAACAGGAACTGAGTAGAAACGGCCACCTGTGGTTCTGGCTGCTCCCCTAGGACTGTGCTCCTTCATTTCCCCTTGCCTGTGCAGCCTGGCTGACTCCTCAGCTTCTCCTTGAATACTGACCACCCATAGAAAGGATCCACGGGGACTTCAGAGGTCATGTCCTCACTTCAGATGGCCACAGGAGGAAATTACGGTGGAGAAGGAAGAAGAGCAGAAAAAGGAGACTATGAGAGGAAGAGCTGGAGGAAGACTTCAACCATGACTGTGGGCAGAGGCGTTCTTCACTAAACAGCAAGATAAACTGGTAGACAAATAAAACTATTAGGCATTTTGTTTTGTCACAGTCAACAGAGAACTCTTTATTTTCTGTTTACTTTGAAACAATAGTGCAGTGTGTACGTGGATTTATTGATACAGGAAACACTCTCACAGCCCCTCTCCTGCTCCCACTCTTCTCTTTATTGGTTCTTGCATAACAGAGTTGGGAAATTTCAGCCTAGAGTCTCCTTGCTGAAGAATACTCTTGTAAATTAGGATGTAAATCATCTCAACAGAAAGTGGGGCACTCTATCATCTTTATTGGCTTTACCTTTCTAGTTCTGAGAGAATAAAAACAAGGCTGGACAACTCTTCTATTTTTTTGATAATAAAAACGTGCAGGATGCTTGGTGGTTGAGCCACTAACTACACACGGGTTTACAGGAGAGTCTCTGCCCAGGAGCATCTTGAGACTTGTCTTGTTTGAATTCAGTCTCTGGTAGAAAATGTCAAGTTCGCTTTTGCTATTGTTTTGGTGTGCTTTTTATATTTTTGCTATGTTTTGTTTCTTTAGAACAAAACGTTGTCAAGATGAAACAAAATTTGGTCCATGAGATACATCTTATTTTTAACCTAATATTTAAGTGGCTTCAGATAATTGGTGTTCCATAAACACACATGGAAAAGTCGGTGAGGCAATGAAAACAGGCCTTGGGTTATATCATGAGGACCTGGGCGTTTTAATTTTTTAATATAACTGAACTCAGAGCCTCCAGAACTGCAATTTAATCTCCTGTCGAGTAAATCCTTTATCAAGCCCCTGTGGATACATTTGTTATTTAGCCCTTCACTGAGTCTCTTTTTAAACTTTGTAAAGAAACAGAACCAGGTCACAGGGTCTCAGGGCTTCATTTTGTTCTCAGTGGGAGAGGACCATCCGCTGACACACAGCTCTGACCCTTTAATATTCGGTCATTGCCTTTTACCCTTGATCACTGGCTAGAAATTAACCATGCGCAGAGAAGTGCTTTTGTTACCCGTGGTCATACCATGCATTCCTGGTAACAATTGAAGAAGCATTATTGAACAGAGAAAAAGAGAAGAGAAACTAAATTATTAAAGCTTTTTAAAATGCATTTTCTATACTTCTATGTGGGACATGTATTTTGTCTTTCAAATGTTAAATTTGGGGTTTTTTTTCAGAATTTGGTACTATCTGCCATTAATATTTAGCTTTCTTAAATGCTTTTATAGGCAGAGCTACACATTCCTGCTAGCAAAAGAACTTTTCCACAAGACGTCATAGCTACAACATTGTAAGTTCACTAGAAACTTCCTGGGTCTTCTGGTCCATTCTATTCATCTCCTAAATGATGCAGGTGAAGAAACCAAATAATAGTCAAGCTGATGCTCGAAGTTCTGGGACTAACAGACATTCTCACAACAAGCTGTTGCCAACATGAAGAACAGGGACTGGCTCCTTCCGCCTAGGACATCTGTGGAGCTTTCTTTACTCAGTTTACCTCTGACTTTTACAGAACAGGACAGTACAGACAAAAACAAAGGCATGTCTCATAGCCAGTACTTGCCGCTGGCATGTTCTGAACTACTGATAACATACTGATAACTGAACTCATAACAGATTCTGAAAATTTCTCTCAGCTTCTCAAGGTGGGGCTTCTGAGCACTGCTGAGAGCAGCCTGGCAGAGGGCGTCTGCACCTCAGCTTCTGCAGACACGGGGCCCAGTAGGAGGTCTTTGGTCAAGAGAGAGAGTTGGGGTAGGCAGGCTTGAGTCCTTAACTGGCACAGTGGGACTCTTTTGATCTCTCTTTTCCTATCCCGGCCATTAGGCAAATGGTTTTGCCACATACTGTAGCCATGACACTCCCCAAAGCAACAGAACCAACTAATCATGGATTAAAGGCGGGTAAATTGTAAGGGGAATGTAAACCTTCCTTCTTCTTTTTAAATTAAGTTAAAGATCACCATGAGCACAAGTGTCCTTGCTCCCACATGGCTATAAAACACTTTGAAAACAAGTAGGAACAGTTGTACTAAATACACCTTACAGTACAGAGAGCTCAGACTGAAATTAAATTTGAAGTTTAGAATGACTGATCTCATATTTATTACAATAACAGAAAGCTACACATTGGCTAAATAAGCTTTACTAAGTCCAGAAGATTTTTGTTTCTTTTGTGAGGCAGAGTGTCACATTAGGAGCAGTCTGCCTTCTACTCAGAAAAGTTGCTGTCAATTAATAGTAAAGAATACAAATATGCAATATATAAGGACGTTTTTGCATACCATGTCAATGTCTAAAATATCTCTGACTCACTAAAAGCATATAATTAATACAAATTACTTATTTTACTAAAATTTCAGAAAATGCAGTGAATATTTAATCTCACAAAATATAAATGTTTTTCTAAATTTTTAAAATATTCAGGAAGTTTTTATTCTCAGTTTTAATTTTTTATCTTCATATAGATTCAGAAGAGAAACGCCATATAAATTTAGATGTAATATGATTTTACTTCATTCCAGATCTCAATCAAGTTAAACTTGGTGGTAGTCATTTAAAAGGCTCTTGGGCATTTTCTGAGAAGAATTAACTATGATGAGATAAGCTTAGTAAAATATTTAACAAAATGATGACAAGGAAGTTCAAAAGTATTATTACAGATATTTCAAGTTTTATTACTATAATTCACTGCATTCCACTAGAGAAAAGTGACAAAGAGTACTTTAATTTTATAGCCATCCATTGACAGCCTAATAGAATAAACAATTTGGTGAAATACAAGTACCAATCAAACATATTTCTTACACACTATAACTTTTACAATATCAGACAACAGTATTTTTAATCTTGGGTCTGAGCTCTTTGTACTAAGATGCACTTAGAAAAACTGTTCCTACTTGTTTTCAGACTATTTGACAGCCACGGGGTCACAAGGACATCTGCTTTTGGACACTTGTGTTTTCTAGTGACCTTTACTTGAGCACAGTAACATTTCTTCATAAGAAATCAGAGTCATCTCTGTGACCTTCTGTCCATTGAACCTTGTCTTATTTTTGTTATGGTTAAGGTTCATTATTTTAGTGTCAGAAATTATAGACTCAAGATAGATGGTGGACCACTTTGTCCCTTAGTGTTAGCATGACCTGTGCCTGATCCTTGGGCAGGGCACCTTTGAAAGCACATACCCTGGAGTTCAGGGGAGCTGTGTCCAGTAGCACAAGAAGTAATGGGACCAGAGAACTCACAGGCTCCATGGAAGTCTCTAGACTTCCTGGGTCAGTGACTTCCGTGTGAAAAGACCAACATGTACCAACAAAGAGGAATGAACCGCTGGAGAAATTACAAAGGATTAGCAAGGAGACTCCGAGGGTTGCAATCCGCTTCTGTGGCATTTCCTCCTTCCACCACAGATCCCACTTTGTGGTAAGCATGTTCTCATTTTTCTTCTTAGCAGGTAACTAACTCCTGCGGAGGTATCAGCTGAAATCAATGTATTATGCTAAATTAAAGTCTCCTGGTAACTATTTACTGACACGAAATTTACATAAGTGATATTTTCTGAATCCCTTCCACCAACACACACACACACACACACACACACACACACACACACACACACACACACACACACACACAAGCATGCACATGTACCATGCATCATAACATGAAGGAGAAATATTTTTCTCATATTTCAGGACTGAAAGATGACTCTCTGAATTACAGTACATATATAATGATATCTCACTGTGTCATGTGGTCTACAATGGAAACCCTTGCCCTACAGCTACCATATAATCACTACATGATTCGTTTGATTCTCCCCTCTGAATGCAATTATAATAAAGATGTTTATTCATTAGGAAATATAAAATCAGCTTCATGAAGTTAAGGCTTTTAGAGAGAACACCTGCACTACAAATGTGTTTTGCTTTTAGAAACACAGGTCAGCCAGGCATGGTGGCATATGCATGCAATCCTGGCAGTCACTCAGGAGGCAGAAGCACGGGGTCATACATAGCAAGATTGTCTCAAGAAACACTAGCAAGCCGGGCTGGGAAGACAGAGAGCTGGCAGAGAGCATGAGAATGTGGGTGCAGTGCCTGGCACTGAAAAAGGAAAACATAGATTAACCCAGAATTTCAGACTTTCATGAACTTCAACATGTTTTAAAGGCTAGAAGATTTTGAGCAATAACAGCGAGATTAAGGTGAGAAACAGAAGAACATTACCAACAACAGCAAAGACAAAACAAGTCAGGAAGAAGTTGACTCAGGTTGCAATGTTACTCAGGCTGTTATTGTGATGGGGTGAGCACTCGGATGTTTTTCCCATAGAATTTTATGGGAAGGTGTTTACAAGTCACAGGTGTGCAGATTTATCAGTGGAGTTCATTTGTCATCATGGCAGTCTCGGCCGGTTGAGGGATTACTGTTCATTCCTGTGTCTAGCTAGTTTCGGAGGAAGGGCAGGAAGAGGTCAGCTAGGCTTGTAGGAGATCGAGAATGCAAAGGTGGAGGGTCTGTGTTTACAGAGGTCAACAGGAGACTCACCTGTAAGAGTCAGCAGGAGGTCTTACCTCAGTCACAGGTAAAGGAAAGCTTTGTTTACAGAGGTTTCCCAGAATGCAAAGGGTAGAGATTTCAGAAAATGAAGTCTGTCTTTAACTGTTCTACTCATAGGAGACCCAGCAGTGTTTGCCTTTTTGTGCCTCGGAGTTTTGTTATGGACAATATTCTCCAGCTCCATCCGTGCTGTAGTAAGTGAAAGAAATCCCTTCCTTCGTGTTTGAGGCCATGTATTATTCCTGTCTCCCTCCCTACTTGTGTGTGAATGTGTGTGTGTGTGTGTGTGTGTGTGTGTGTGTGTGTGTGTGTGTGTGTGTGTGTGTGTGTGTTTGTCAACTCTCAAAGAGAGTTGAAAAGAGGTTACCAGAGGCTGGAAGCTAGGGAAAGAGACAACAAAAGGGAAGATATTCAATAGAGGGTATTCCAAAAGTTGCTGATACCAAAATGAAAGAAACTACTCAACCTAGACAAAATCAGAGCCAAGCCGACCAGCAGGATGGCACAGTGGGTAAAGGGGTTTGAGCCAAGCCTGATAACCTAAGTTCAGTACCCAGGACCCACATCTTTAAAGGAAAGAAATAACAGGTTATCTTCTGACCTCCACAGGGATGCCATGAAGGTACACACACACACACACACACATACACACACACACACACACACACACACACACACAGACACACAGACACAGAGACATTCATACACACAGACACACAGAGACACACTCACAGACACCCACATAGACAAACATACACACACACACATACCCTGACCCTGACTAATTAAACAAATTTTTAATTTCCAAAATCAAATCCAAGAAATTACGAAGGACAACACGTCTGCCTACTTGAAACAACCCTGTGTCCCAGGCTTTCCGAAAGCTTAGTAAGGAATTCCTCTCACATAACATTCACCCCACTGTTTGCATACTTCTGAGGTATTTACATAGTTATATAATATAACTTATCCTTCACTTTCCCCCAGACTTCAGCAGCTCAGATAAGGTTCTGGACAAAACACTTGTCCAGCAATAGTGCAGCCACTACCCATAGGAGACGGATGCCCTTGCTTTCCAAGACAATGAACTCTGCACCTCTGTAGCCACAATCTCCCACAGTTTCCCCCTTTCTTCCTCCCCCTTCTCTCCTTCCCTTTTTCCTTCCTTCCCTCTTTCCTCCTTCTTTCCTTTCTCATGTGAGCATCCCATTGTGTTCCATAAATAGACACTATTGTTGTTCCACTCAAATTTTAAAAACAAAAGAAGCTGGGCTTAGTGCTGCATACCCGTGATCCCAGAACTAGAAGGGTTTTAGAATCGGGAGTTTCAAGGATGCTGTCAGTCATATATCGAGACTGAGTTCAAGGTCAGTTTGAATACTTGAGAATTTGTTTCAAAAATAAACAAATAAAAAACAAAAACTGTAACAATTCAATACAACAACACAGGGACCTAGAAAAGTTCAGCACTGTCATTAATAATAGCTAACTAAGGTCTAGAACATACAACCCATAACTGTTTTTAAATTTTTAATTTTCTTCTAAAGTACATAGGGCATTAATTTCACAAAAGCTTTTAAATAAGTACAGTGTCATCCTTAGAAATAGAAAATGTTTAGCAAAGCAATTGTTTTCAGAAATACAAATAGATCTACAATCTAAGTCTGGTCTAACAGTTCTCAAAAATTTGGGCCTCAGAAATTATACACAAAAATTATTAAAGATACTCAAGAGTCTTTTTTCATGATGTTTATTTTTGTTGACATTTGCTACATTGGAAACAAAAACAGAATTTTAAAAAAATCTATTCACTAATGCACTAAAATAAAATAATAAGCCCAGCAAATTAGAGAATTTATAGTCAATATACAAGTTATAGTATAGTAAATAAAAAGATTATCAAAAACATTTTCCAAGGGAAAATATCAACAAGAAAGGTAACGTTTGATTTTCTATTTTGAAACATCTCATAATGTATGGCTTACTGTAAGTGTAGAATCTCATTATGGCCTCTAAATTCTCCATATTGTACATACCCTTTGGGTTGTAGTAAATAAAGAACAGCACAGCCTCACACAGACATGTTGTTTTAAAAAAAAGTGGCTGGCTGTATTGGACAATTGTAAATATTATTCTTGGTATTTTAGCAAAACTCAATTAGCTGCACGTAGTTTCTTAAAGATTCATTGAGATGTGGCCTCTGAAATGGCATTAGTGAACTCTTCACCCTCTGCTGCATTGGAATCTATTGTTCTGTCTCTCACTTGGAGTGGATCCTTTACTCAGGCATGGTTATGCAACACTGTGCATTGTTTGTGGAAAACATTGTGTAAGACAGACCTCTTAAATGCTGATGTACTTCATGATACAATACTAAAAACTAGCATGCGATGACATCACCACTGACCATGGTAGGAACCCTTTTAGAACTGGGAACATTCTGATGTTGCACAGAAGCTCTCTCCAGCCCCAGTTTTTATCTAAAAGCCTGAATTTCAGCACGGCAGCAATAGAGTGTTGTTCTTTAAATTCTCACTTCCTCTCTTTATGATAAACTTTCTGTTAAATGCCCAAGTCTCAAAATAATTGTACTTCTTCTGCCATCTTTGTTTCAAGTAAAATGTAAAATGAAGATCCTTGCAAAATCAATGGGCTCAGTGGGTGGATCAGTTGCCTGTGTTCTCTTCCTCAAGACAACAGCTGCCCTTCGACAGGCAGCCAAGAGCCTTGCCACCCATCACCATAGCTTCTTAAGTGAAACTCACCTCTCTTTCCTCTTGCTGTTGTTATTGGTTGGCTGTTTCTGTCTGTCTGTCTCTCCTTCCCTATGTATTTGTGTGTCTCTGTGTATGCGTGCACATGTGTGTTTACATGTGTATATTTATTTATGCACGTGTGTCTATGTGTGTGTGAAAATGCAATGATGACAAGAAGCTGCTACATTTGCTCCCATTGCTTTATTTGCACCAAAGACCTAACAGTCTTATGGTGTACATGTTAACACTAAAAAGCAAGCAATGCCCTCATATTTTGAGGATAATACTTTAGAACTTGAAGGGGTGTTGAGAACTCAGGAGCCATCAGACCACATTTTGGAAATGGCTAATCTACTGTGATGAGTGTGCAAATCAGGAGCCAAAATAATGGCATTCCTTGGACCCAGAACAGCCCATGGGTCGGTTCTGCTTGGCCTCCTTGCAACACTTTTATGCCTTTAGACAGGGAATGCATTCCCTGGTTTACTACAGTTCCTCCACCCCTTTGACTCAGCTCCTGCTTCACGCACTGATGTTAATTGGTCTTGATAGATGTTGGAGCCTGAGACCACTGCCAGTTCAATAGGAAAGTAAAATCTGAGGCATGAGACTTTGAAAGTCATTATCTGCAGACAGTATGATTGCTCATCTTGAAAAACCTAAGAAATTCATCTGGAAAGCCAGTCAAAGCAATGCATTCAACAAATACTCCCAGTTATTATATTAATAATAAATCAGTATCTTATGCAACCCCAGAGTCAACTAGAAAGCTAGTCAAGCTAGAAAGAGATAAATATATTTAAACCCATTAAGTTAAAATATAAAACTAATATTAAGAAAACTATAAATTAAGGAAATAGAGCAGTTTGATAACTGGTAGTTATAATTATGTAATGATTAAAACAGCACTATTTATAAGCACTTATTAAATTTTACATGGGGTCCCACAGTGTTTTGCATTCTAATGCCACTTTACCCTCATTATAGCCCTTTACCATCAGCACTGGTGGAATCTCCATTTTATAGATGAAGAAATCACACACACACACACACACACACACACACACACACACACACACACACACACACACAGAGAGAGCAAGAGCAGATGATCAAAAGCCTCCAAAATCATATGTAACAAGAAATTTTATCTTACATGGCAAAGTCAGTTGATGGAATTGGCTCTCTCCAAATAATCTACAATAATTAATATCATTTCATTAGCATTCAAAATCCCACTTTTTAACAAGGAAATTTGACCATGTAATTTTATCCACCTGAAGAAAGAAAAAACTGCATAATCAGGATAGTTTTAAATGAATGAGAGAGAACTTTCCTATGGGAGTGAAAAGACTATGAAATTAAAGTAACTGGGAGACCGCATGACACTTGGTAGGCAGGCAGGGATGGATGAAATGGAATAAGGTGCAGAAACCAGATTATATTTTCATGGACTTAATGCTCAGGAACTGCTGTTATTTCAATAATTGGGTAAAAAAAAGGGGGGGGGGGGCTATGGTAACGAACAGTTTAGGATAATGCTCTGTTCATTTAAGGAGTCAACTTAGAACTTTGTTGTAGCACATGTGAAATAATTTCCAAATGAGTAAAAGGTTAAGTTTAAAATTATATGTCAACTATAAATAAATTAAGCACCCAAGAATATTTTAATAATCAGATAGTAAAAGTTTTTCTAACCTAGGTTTGTCTAATTACCCATTAATTTTTAAAGATTTATTTTATTTTATATGTGTGTGCCTTGCCTGCATGGATGTACGTGTACCACATGTGTATCTGGTGCCCTCAAAAGCTAGACAAGGGCATCAGGTCCTCTGGAGCTATAGTTACAGAGAGTTGTGAGCCGCCATGTGGGTGCTGAGAACTGAACCTGGTCCTCTGCAGAGCATCAAGTGCTCTTAACTGTTTAGCAAGCATCTCACCTAGTTTAAGAACAAAAAAAATAAAACCCTGCAAACATAAGAGATAACTTAGCATGTGCCTGCTCATCTTTAAACTTTTTTCTAAGAAACATTTCTATAAGATAAAATACCATGCAATATTAAAACTCAAAAGGCAGTTGGGGTAAAATGAATGACCTAGTTAAAAATGAATCAGCTTCTATAAGGAATTCTGCCATGTAAATACATTAATAAGCAACTTTTAAATGGGCAAATATCTTTAAATATTCAGAAGAAATACTAATGTCAAATAGACATATGAAATTAGATTCATTCGTAAGGATTAAAAAAGCAAGTGAATCCAGTATAATATTTTGTTTAAGGATTACATTAGTGATGTTGAACATTGCTTGGATTCACTAACTGTGCAGTCTGACACTATCGTGTGCTGCCCAAGTGGTGTAACCTCTAGGAACGAAATTGCCAACATCCCCTTGTACAGCCAGTAGGAGTCTTCTTCATAGGACCAACTTTATAAAGTTAAAGTAACTATGAGACTGCACGGTACTTGGTAGACAGGCAGGGATGGATGAAATGAAATAGGGTGCAGCAATCAGATTATATTTTCATGTATTTAATGCTCTGGTGACTTTTTTTCAAAGTTTCATCACATGTGCAGAAAGACTGAGGTTAAAAAAAAATGATTGATCACACATTAGTTCTTCTAGCAAAATGAACCAAGCAGATAAACAGGAGAAAGTCAATGGTCATAAATGGGTCAGTGGCTGCTTAAATACAGTAAATAGAAATTAGGGGATATTGGCAGTTATTGCCAATATATATGACCTGGAACCATTTACACATGTAATGCAAAGGGAAAAATATTGTGGCTTCAGTTGGAGTAACTGAGATGACAGTTGAATAAAAAAAGAAGAAAGATATATGTGCATGTATTTGAGGGCAAATGCCTAGAACGGTCACAGGAAAGTTACATATCACGCTGTTGGTAGGAATCCTTTAGGGGCTGAAATCGAGAAGGAGGGCCAATGGTGATTCCCATTTTGTTCACTATAGTTCTCCATAATTAAAATGCTTTCTGTGAGTGCAGATTGAGTCTAAAGGAACAAAGATTTGTTATATTTGAAATATGTATTTCTATATATATTAGAAAATGCTTTTTTTTTTCAAACCTTCATTGAGTATCTATATTGTGGAGGACACAGAGTGAGACACTGATGATATAAGAGTCTTTATTCAGCTGTTTCTCCATCTGCTGGGAGATGAGAACTTTGTGCACACACCATGCTAAAGGGGGCAGTTTGCCATTTCTAACACAAAGGAATAGAACCTCCAGCAGCAGCAAGAGACCAACTTTAATTCATGGAAATGCTCATCTCTTCTGAAAACGTCTGCACAGACACCCCCAGATATCCAGTGTGTCAAGTTATTTGGGCAGTCAGAGTAGAGGGTGTTGGGGTGGGAAGGTGATTTTGTTCTTCTCTGAATCATTAGGTAAAGTAATGATAATTGATCACTTCTATAGTACTCCCAAGGTCTCCTTTGGTAATTCATGGGCTGTTTATTCATTGCTTTCCAACTCTGCAGAGATTTGTTCCTCTGGCCAGCTTTCCACGTTCTCATCAAGCTTAGCTTTCACAGTGTAAGCTGTTGTGTTCGCTCTCTACCGTATTTGTTGCATTATTAGTGATTTGTGTTAGAGTACCCTGTATGTTGATTTCGTATTGTGTCTTGTGAAAGATTAGATGTCTAGGGGCTTTTATACTCAAGTCCAAAGTCCTTCAAGTATTTGATAATCTACTTGTCTTAGATATCAGTAGAAGAGCTGATGAAATGGTTCAGGTGGTAAGGGTGCTTGAGGAGAAAGCTTGGGGACCTGAGTTCTATCCCAAAAACCTACCTAAGGTCGAAGGACAGAATGGACTCCACAAAGTTGTCCTCTGTCCTTCAAATGCCCACTATGGCATGTGTGCTTGATGCCTTACATAACACACACACATACACACACACACACACACACACACACACCCATAATAGATAACAAATAATTTAAATAGCAGAAGTTAAGAGCATATATTCTTTTCTTTTATTCATATTATTCTTAGAAGGATAAACAAAACATCCCTGTAAGAATCTATCTAGGTTCATATATAGGAGACACCATGCACTTCCCTGAGGAATATATCTTTTATCTCTTGCATTGCCATTAATTGCTCTGTAATAGTTATCTAATTTTTTCTTAGTAGTATATTTTGTGTATTACCTTGGCTTTAAAAACTGAATTCTTAAAGCCATTGCATCTGTAAAAAAAGGAATCATGCATATGTTCACTTTAGCATTAACAATCTTTTGGGCAAAAGAAAAATAGGCCTTGGTTCTTACGTAAATTTATATGTGAATGACTAGAGACCTGGTACTCTAGACTCTAAATGGTAGCACAGTAGAGTTAGCCACAGAAACTCCTTGGGTAAGCTGACCCTTCGATGAAAGAGAAACCCTTTGTATTAGTTTGCTAGTTCTGCCGTGAAAAAATACCATAGACTGGTAGCTTAAATACCAGAGATATACATCTCAATAATTCTGGAAGCTAAAAGTCAAGCTCAAGATGCCAGCATCTTAATGCCCCATTATCGACTAATGAATTCATGGAAATGCTCATCTCTTCTGAAAACGTCTGCACAGACACACCCAGAAATCCAGTGTGTCAAGTTATCTGGGCATCATTTAGCCCTATTAATTGATTCAATGAAATTAGCCTTCATAACCACAACCACAGTAGTCAGTCGTCACCATCACCATCATCACCATCTTCAGCAATCATCATCATAACTTACTGTACGAGCAAGCATGGCTGGTCATGTTCTGCTGAACAGGTAACTAAATGGAAAGAAGAAAAATATATGTGCTTGAGATTTTGACAGTTTGTCTAACTGTAAATCTGTTTCCACTACATCGTGTTGCCTCTCAAAGAGCTGTGTGAAGTTGGAGGAATCCTTTCCTCATTTTAGCTCAGTATTCTTCCCTTGCAAACAGGAAGCAGAGGAATGGAAGTAAGATAGTGATTAAAAACCAAGACCTGTGAGTCAGGGCTTCTGGCCTCTTGTCTGTTCATGTATGTGGCTCTCTATATAATGTATCTTAATACGGTATTCATTAGTCACAGAAATCATGTTTCCATGAAATCCTAAATGAGAAATTCTCTTTTCAGTATAGTTTATTGCATTTGGGGGTAGAAATTCCTTTTGTTTAAATCTCACAACCATATTTCTGAAGAAAATATGATACCTTTCCTAAATCAGTTTCAAATACTGCATTATAATTTGTCGTGAAAAACAGATATACATCTTGTTAACCATAAAAGAACTATAATTCTGTATCAGATTTCCATTTGAAGTTACTTGTGTTTTTTATATTGTACTTCAAGCCACTTTTACATGGTCATGACTCACCTACATTCTGCATATCCACAGTGGGCTCTGAAAACATACTCAAGTCAACCAGGGATGATGCTTTTATAAGCCTACAGTTCTAGCACGTGAGAAGTAGAGGCAAAGAATCATCACAACTTCAAGACCAGCCTGGACTACACAACTAGACCTTGTCTCAAAATCTGTACATATATTACACACTTATGTGCAATATACTGGGGCATTGTGAATATAGTCAACCAAAATTTTCAGCCCAGTTTAGTTTATCTTGGCTGACCAGAGTCTGACTTTAAAAGGTGTGTACATATCCACATGCTTATGAATGTGTCATTCTGACCAGTAGCAAACCACATATTTTAATACCTATAACAACAGCTCACTTTCAATGTGTATACTAAACAGTTTATATGTCTTCAAGGCCAGGTTTCCTCTTTCATGCCCATCTCCTGGGCAAACATGGTTTAATCTACACAGGGGCTCAGGAAATGGGAAATGTGAGCTCTGAGGGGGTCAGCGTTATGTGACCACTTTGAATGGTGTCTTACATACTCACTACTTATGTATTAAACAACTAACCAACTAAATGAATGCCATTGACCTTGGCATAGAGGTGGTGGTCTAAATGAGAAATGTCCCCCATAAGCTCAAGTATTTGGTCCTCAATAAGTGATGCTGTTTGGGGAGGTGATGCAGCCTTGCTGGAGGAAGTATGTCACAGGGACAGATTTTTAGAGTCCACATCCTCGGCCCCACTTCTGATCCACTCTCTCTGCTTGGTGCTTGCAGGTAAACACGTGATCTTTCAGTGTCCCACTCCAGCCACCCTCTGCTAGGTCTCTCCTGCTGTTAAGGACACATCAACTGAGTCGGCCCAAATGTACTCTTCTTTAGTTGCCTCTGGCCGTGGTATTCTCTCATAGCAACAGAAAAACAACTCACACATACAAAAAAGACCAACCGTTTCAGCACTTGAGCATCTTATCTCATGTACCATCGAGGATGTTTGCAAGAGTCAGAAAGCATTAACTGCAGAACGGGAAGATGCTGCGGTCCTTTGGGTTGTTAGCGGTCAGAAGCTGAGAATATTAAATTTGCTAATACGTGAGGTTGTGCATGGCTTTCAGAGGGTTGCTGGATTTTTATACAGTCTAAGAAATGTAAATAAAAATGTTAAAAATCCTCTTTTCTGTTTGAGCATTCTTTGATCATTTACGTATGGTCCTGTTTTAAGGCGGTCACATGTCAACGTCTATAGCATTCCATCTGCTGCAATTGAAGACAGTTATGGTTTTCTGTAAGTCAACCACTGACCTCAGGCTGACAGGGCATGTCGGCTGAGGGCTGCGGCCTGAGCTCACCACCTAGAATGTAGTGACTCAGTGCAGGGGTTTTCATTCCCAGCAAAGGAGTTGACTCACAGAGTGACCTTAAACAGTCCTCTCATGACTTGGTTTCTCCAAGGAAAGTAGCTCCTGAAGAATGAAGGTTAGTAGTATTACAAGCTTCCACTGTCATTTACAGGCATTTTAAATATCAGAAAATGAAGCATAAGGTAGTTTTAAATTTTGATTCTTATTTTTTTTATAAATTAATGATTTAAAGTATTTTATCTCTTTCTTACTTTTAATTTTTTTTCTAAAGTTTTTCTGTTTGTTTTTGGAGATGGAGTTTCTCTGTGTGGCTCTGGCTGTCCTAGAACTCACAGAGACCCACCTGCCTCTACCAGGATGCTGAGATCAAAGGTGTGTGCCACCACCAGTTGGCTGAGGTTTTGTTATTGTCATTTTGTTGGTGGGTTTTTTTTTTTGTTTGGTTGGTTGGTTTGTGGGGAGGTTGTTTTGTCTTGTTTTGTTTTTTGTTTTGTTTTGTTTTGTATCCTGGCACATGTGGAGTCCAGAGGATAATCTTGAGGGTGATCCTCAGGAGGCTATCCACAACCTCTGAGACAGGGCCTCCCGTCAGCCTAGTGCTCACCAATGAGACTAGATGAGCTAGCCAGTAAGCCCCCCCAAAATCTCCATTTTCTGTCTCCCCAACATGGGCTCTGGGGCTAGAATACAGGCCTTTAGGTTTGTGAGACAAACACTTTACTGAGCTATCTATCTCTCAGCTCTCATAGGTATTTCTATTGAGCTATATACACACATATAACTTTTGTTATTTTTTTAAAAGTGACTTATCTGGCTCCTACCCTGAACTGCTGAAAACATGTCTACTATACTGCAGCACTGGAGTGTTGTAGATATATAATAACAACAGTGGTGTTTTGAATACACTATGAGCATGGCACAACAATTCAGAAATTTTACTAATAAAATTAAATGTACTTTGGGAGGTCATGACTGCCTTATGGGAAAAATTGTTGGTCTCTGAATGCATTATTTCTCAGAGACTGAATTAGCTCTTGTGAGAAAAGACATAAAATGGTGAGGCTGGTCACTCCCCTGCCTCGTCCTCGCTTAACCCTTTCATATGGCTGGCTCCTTCACCTCATTGCCACACATTGTGACACACCCAGACAGTGTTGCCAGACTGTTCAGACTTTTCATTCACCGGAACTGTAAGCCAAATGAACTTCTCTCTCTCCATTACCCAGTACCTGGCACTCGGTTATAAGCAACACAAAATAAATGAATTCCGTATAAACTGACTTTATATAAAATGTTTGTACTTAGAAGGCAAAATTATTCATTTAAGTTGGATAAGTGGGAGCTGGAGAGATGGCTCAGCAGTTAAGAGTATGTGTTGCTCTTCTAGATAACCGGAGCTGAGTTCTCACAGCTGTCTATAACTCTAGCTCAGGAGGATCTGACTCCTTGTTCTGAACTCTACCTCCACTGATGCCTGTACTCACACATGCACAGACCCACAGACATACACAGAATTTAGTAATAAACAAATCTGACAAGCATTTTCTACGTCTTATAGATAAAAATCACATATATGTGCACAGATACATGCATATATGTGTGTAACAGAAAGATGATTTTATAAGAACTCCCCCAGGTCTGCTCTTCTACCCTTTCAAACTATCCATTAAATTTGGTTAAGATGAACTTCTGTATCTTTAGTTCACCCATGCCTTTATTCACTCACTCATCCTCCAATGCTGTTAATGCTCACTCTCTGTGTGTATATGCTGGAGGTTGCAGATACAGCGATGAACAGGGCAGGCACAGGAACAGATACTCTTAACTGCTGAGCCATCTCTCCAGCACCCACTTATCCAACTTAAATCTCCTCTGATGGAATGTTCCTGCAAGGAGGAGACATGAATATGACACCAGACTGCTGTTACAGGGAACAAAGAATCAACTAAGAGCTTTGGTTGAGAATGAGAGCAAAGATCTTTTTTTTTTTTTTTTTTTTTTTTCAGAGCTGAGGACCGAACCCAGGGCCTTGTGCTTGCTAGGCAAGCACTCCACCACTGAGCTAAATCCCCAACCCCAAGAGCAAAGATCTTAAAAGAATGGACAAGGAGCTCCAGTGGCAAATTGGTACACAGTATTTATATAAAAGATGAATAAAGATTGTATCTACAATTATCCTTCCCAGACTCATGTTGGAGTTTATTCCTTACTGGGAGGAATAGAGTGGAAATTTAATTGAACTCTGGTCTTTAGAAGCCTTCAGAGTAGAGCCCCCCAAATTGAACATTGTTAGCTTTGTCAGACAAGAGAGGGACCAGAAGATCTACATGTGTACACACCCTGTCTCTTGCTATGTGATATCTTGTGTACAACTCAGTTGGAAAGGAGGTCATCAAAAAAGGCAGCCTCTTGACCTTGGACTCCAGAACCATGAGCCAAAATAAACCTTTTTGTTAAAACACATGAGTTAGTAGGCTTGTATTATCAGCCACAGCAAACGTACTAATACAATATCCCTAGGAAATGACAACTCAGCAGACAGAAATGATGAGAAGTGGCTTTCCATGAGAAGGAAACTGAATGGACAAATATTCTCAGAGAGGAAAAACGTGCAGCACGTTCCAGATACCGAGGGGAGGAACAATAGGGCTGAACTGAGAGCCAGCAAGCAATAGGTCATGCAGAGGTTTCTGTGGGCCTGGAGAAGGTATTAGAATCTTCTATTAAATGCATTATGACATTTCCATAAAAGATTGCATTTCTTTGATTTATGTAGAATGTATTTATTGATTGTTTGAAGGTCTAGGATTGTCATTCTGGTTTCATAGCACATCAGCCCAGGGAACTCTAATTTGTGTTGTGGTTTTTATCTCAACTCTCACTCCTAAGCACGATTGCTCTTCATCTTGCATTCACTCCCTCAAATGTATTTAAGTAACAGACTCAACATATACTGCATTATTTTATATGTTCATCTTATATAAATTGGGTTTAAGAAATCTCACTTTATAGTGTCCTTCAAAAGGATGCTTGGGGCTACTGCCTCTGCTCTCATCCTGCATTCCATATGATGAACTGTCATAGTTCATGTATCTACGATGTTATCAATCATCTCCCAGGGGAAACCTGTTTCTCTGATGGTACATTTGAAAGTGTTGTCATGAGACTCTATCTTACATATCCACATATGCACCTGATTGAGAATTGTCTGGAATATTTACCCAGGGATAGCCTTGTAAAATCTTGAATATTTAATTTATGTACACGCTTTATGCTATTTATTAGTCTGGTAGAATTTATTGATATTCTTATCAGCACTCTCTGTCTCCCCTTTTCTGAACTAGCACTTTATTTTCATAAGCCTTTATAATTCTGATATTTTGGTATCTATTCAGCAGTATATCTCTTACACACACACACACACACACACACACACACACACACACACATAATGTATTTGTGGCTAATTTGGATTTCCTTATGCAAATTGTCTTTCAGCTTATTCCTTTTTTCCTTGTCTTTCTTCTCTCTTGTTTTTGATTTGTAGAAATCTATTTGTAGAAATTCTAGTAGTTTAAATGCTCTTATTGGTATGAAAAGTTTCAGTTGTCTAGTTGGTCTGCTCCTGCTGGTTTGGGGCAGAAGCCTTCATGCTAACACAACAAGTCCACCAGCCTTTTGCTTTGGGATTTGAGCTTTTAACGACTTTCTTAGGAAATCTTTTCTCACTTTGAACCATAGAAAAGTCCTTTTCATTTTGATTTATTGACTAATAAATCATCTTTCACATTTAATCACAAAAAAATTTGGAGTCTTTCTGCATATAAGGTAGGGTCTAGTTTTAGTTTTTTCTAAATAATTTTCATTTTTTCCAATGCCATTTGATTTTAAAAGGACTAACTCTCACATGTTGCTTTCCTAGAAATTATGTAGTAGCTTGGGTCCTATACGGATATTCTTTTATATCACATTGTTTACTCTTCTTTTTAAAGCCATATTTTTATAAAACAACGTGACTCTGTATTGCAACCTAAATGCTTATAAAGTAAAGCTGCCATCTTGATTCTCTTTTAAGAACAAAGATTATTTGAATCCATCAGACATGTTCACCTCACTCAGGGCAATGGAAAAAGTAAAACCTAGAAAAATTCTGGTAAGCTGTCAGAGGCTGGGAAGATGGTTCAGTCATTGAGAGCACTTGCTGCTCTCCTGGAGAACCCACCTGAGTTGGGTCCCTAGCTCCCATGTTGGGCATCTCACAGCTGCCTGTAACTCCAGTTCCAGGGAATGCAATGCTCTCCTCTGGTTCTGTGGGTACTATACACATGAGATACACATTCACACACATACATATAAGTAACTTTAAAAACAAAAAGGACATATGACTATAAGATCATAACTATTATTTAGTTACTAAACAAAAAGTGTTAATCTAAGTGAGGCTTATGTCTATGAAAAGTGGGTATACATACACACATGTATACATACTCATATATGTATACATATATAATAAAATACATATATTATGAAAGGATTTGAATTAAAACCCCAAAGTATCTTACATTGTTTTGTTTATAATACATCAAATTTAGCTATCAAGATATGCTATTCTGCCCAAAGCTGTTTAGATAGATGCCTCATGGAATAACCATGCCATTAACAAAAGCAAGAGCAAACTGGGTTCATAGTTTTTAATTGATTGACCATGGGCATCTCAACTACTTTCTAAAAGTATTTGGTGGAGTAGATACAGAGAAGAGAGAATACTTGTAGTAGAGCATAAAGAAGCTCTTGCTTCTTTTCCTATGACATCTATTCCACCATCTGGTGATATCTCCAGATGGCCAACATCTTCATACATAGGTCAAATGCCTAAGTCTCTGTCACAAGAGTCACATCCCCAGGCATGGTGTCATTCCTGTGGAAGGGAGTGTAGTTTTGCCAAATGGATTTCTTTTTTATTTGTGGTCAGAATTAAAATGCCAAAAACTGATTGCTATTTGATGCTATCTCTTGTTTTTTATACAGTGTTTGCCCAATGTCTTTGTTAAAAACAAACAAACATAATAGCTAATTCTTGGTTTTCCTGTTGTGATTGCTCAAGGGTCTCCCAACTGGGATTTAATCTTAGGCATTCTACAATTTCTGTGGAAAAGTCTGGTTTCATGAAATGCTTAGATGTCAGCTCTGTGGTATACGTGCAACTACAGCCATTCCTTCTGGGCCACCACTCTTCTTATTTTGCGAGGTCATGGGATTCCATGAAACAATGATTATTTTCTTTATTTACAAATTACAAGTGGGAAGAGAGGGGAAAAACCTTTGGCACATAAAAAGATAAAGGGAAGGAAGAAAATTGGCAAAAATCTGGGAGAAAACTGGGACATACTGTTACTGTTGTTCTTCAGTAAAAGTCATGTAATAAAGCAATGAGAGTTACTTCCATTTGACCTTAGTAGAATATGGTGATATTTTATTTGTACTAAAATGTTATTTGTATGTTAATAAATAAAGTTTCCCAGGGGTCAGAGCTATTAGCAAGCCATAGGAAAGCTGGGCGGTGGTGGTGCACACCTTTAATCCCAGCACCTGGTAGGCAGAGCTAGGTAGATCTCTGTGTGTTCAAGGATACAGTCAGCATTGGAGACACATTCCTTTAATCTCAATACCAACCATAGAAGACCTGGAGGTCTGTACAGACATGCAGTGACTAGGAGGTCATGTGGTTGGGTTTACAACCAATGAGAAGGCAGAACAGAAGCTCTATAAAAAAAGGCAGACATAGGAAGTAGATCTCTTTTGGAGAGGTAGGACCACCTCGAGAGGAAGGGTAAGGTTTTTAGCTCTTAGCTCTGACCTCTTGGCTTTCTTTTTTGCATTGGTTCTGTGTTTCTTATTTAATAAGATGGTTGGTTACATCTACAGTAGAACGTTGACTAACAGGAGCTTGACCTTTGTGTATGTTTTAATTCCTTCATATGTAGAACTTCGTAAGTGTAATTTGTTTTCACTACACACCACTGCTAAATTTTTCAAATATTCCATATATTACAATTCATACAGAGATCTCTTGGAGGATTTTTCCTGAGCTTAAAGTCTACTCATGCTTCCTTTGATCATGTGAGTGTAATTTGTTTTCACAGCCCACCATTGCTATCTGTATTTTGTGAAGATTATGGTTTCATGTGAGATAAGTTATGAATATGTAAAATAATTAGCTTAGTAGGAAAATAAAAGCCTTATACTCCACGAGGAAAATATAACACAGGGCTGGGGATGGCTCTATTGTAAAAGTAGTGGCCATGCTAATGTTAGGATCTGAGTTGGAATATTCAGTACCCAAATAATGATAGCTGGGCATGTGCCTGCCACCATAATTCCAGCCTTGGAATGTGAAGACAGGGGATTCCCCAGAGCCAGGTGACATCCATCTCAGCGAGCTATGCATTTGACTGAGAGACCCTGCCTCAATGAATAAAGTGGAAGAATGGTCAAGGATGATTCTCTGACCCATCCACCATGGTCTCCACATGCATGTACACACTGAACCACAAAAAAAAAAAAAAAAAAAAAATGGGAAAAGAAAACATATCCTCTAAATTCAAGATTTCGTTCTATTACTTACAACTAATTATTTGTAGTTTCAAACTGCTACATGATGGAGACATTAGTTATTAAATGTAAAATTATATTTTTCAGATGATTCAATGGTATGCAAATCTTGAACATTGGTATATCAAATTTTCTTCTGTAGATTTTGCTTAATAATTATAATGGTTGGCAATCAGGAAGGAGAGAGAAAATAAACCAACTTTCTGCTTTTGGAGGAAATTTTACACACACCCAAGTACACATCAATATCCAGATCGTTCCATTTCTCAAGGGTTTTGATTCATGACAGATCAATGAGTCATTGACGCTTTGGCCTTGAAGTTGCTGGATCAGAGAGATTTCTTCCTTCCACCCTTTTTAAAAAATTTGACATATTACAACACATTCATAGATCTCTTGGACTTGGAATATTTTTATGAAACTTGAAATTTCAGTGCTACATCTGATCATATGAGTGCAATTTGTTTTCACTGCACACCATTGCTACATGTATTCTGCAAAGATTATGGATTCTTCGTTTCTTATATCTGTTTATCTTAGTTTATTCCTAAGAGAATACAGATACTAGCACAAATATCTGAGTGAATTTTGTCTTGTTTGGGCTCGGCTAACCCTCAACTATATCACTGTGTGTACTATCTAAGGAAAAGAATGAGTGTGCTTATTGTAAAAACAGAAAAGCCTTCTTGTGTTCTAACATCCAAGACAGCAGTGCTATTCTTCCCATCATTATTGGTAGGATTTTTTCCCAGTGTAGGGGAAGCAAACTGTCAGAGTGAGAAGCAAGAATTTTACATGTTAAAAAAAAAGTCTTGATCTTCTTGCTAGCTCTCATCGCGGATCCCCTCAAAACAGTGGTTTTCAATTGAATGATTCCTTGAAAAACTCCAAAGCTAGTAATAAAATCAGTAAGAATGGCAATACTGATAGGTCTTTCCAGTTTTAACTTCCTTAAATACTGGTATTTAAATATGTTGTGTTCTCCCCAAAGCTTATGTCGGACTTTGATGATCATGGTGATAGCATTGTGAGATAGATTTCCTTAAAGAAGTGACAAGGTCGGGGCTGGCAAAATGGCTCTGCAGTTAAGAGCACTTGTTGCTCTTGGGGCCTGAATTCGATCCCAAGAACTCACATCCTTGCTCAAAACCATTCATAACTCTAGTTGCAGCGAATCTGACACTCTCTCCTGACCTCCACTAGCACCAGGCATGCATATAGTACACACACACACACACACACACACACACACACACACACACACACACACACACACACACACATATATATATACAGGCAAAATATTCATATACATAAAAAAACTCAAAATAAATTTTTAAGAAAGTGTTAAGGTTGTTAAGAGGTGTTAATGCCTTTCTTCAGAATTGACTAGGTTCTGCCATAGAAGTTTATTAGAAGTAAGTCTTTTCACAAGGGAAACACAAATCCTCTGCATTTGCAAGTCTCCAGTCTCCACTTGCCCACCCCCATCTTCTCACCAGGTAATGATGAAAGATGATGTCCTCATTGGATGTGAGAGTGCAGCCATAGACCTCCATTCTCTAGAGCTAAACAAACTTTAGACATAACCCCTCCCTTGGCACTCCAGTTTCTTAACAAACACTAGACTGAGATTCTAGGGTCAGGCTGCCTGGGATTAAGTTTGCTAGCTGTGTGCTTGTGGTACATTTAACGTCTCAAAGACTGTAACCTCGCTCTGGAAATTTTAAAGATAAAACAAACTCAATTCTAAAAACATTTCTATCTTGAGATGTTATTAGGATTAATGGGGTATTATAGGTCAAAACACTTAGAACAGTCCATATTTAGGGATTGAGCAATGCACGCACTCAAAAGCAACACTCTATAGAGGTCATACAGAGTCCCAGCTTCCCATCATGCTGCAGTGGTCTCGGTGGGATTGCACCAGAGTTCAAATTATTTCTTTCCCAGCAGTCCTTTCTTCCCCCTTTCAAGAGTGGTGATCACTGATAGAAGGCGAACTAAATTTCAAGTCCACATCTATCAGGTGTTTCCAGAAAACACAACATGTAACCTCTAGAAATTTCCTATGGTGTCTCCCTCATATTCCTCACTGAATTAGTTCCTGGGTGAAGTGAAAATTTGATTTTCATACTTTCCCAACAAAATGCTATGTATATTTACGTTTGCAATTCTTTTATAGTATTATACTATCTTCTGTTTCAAACTTTCACATTTATTATTCCTGAATTATGTGATGATATAAAATTTCCCATTTATAAGCTAGTAAACATACACAGATAGGTTTGAGCATTTAAAATAAAATAGAGATAAAAGTTGAAATATCTAATACTGTTACCACAAACTTGGAGACAAGTTATTAGAAGTTTTTTTGTTTTGTTTTGTTTTGTTTATTTGTTTGTTTTGAGTACAACTTTAAAAAAAAACTTAAAGGATCGATGGTTTAGTTTTTTAATTTTTTGAGAATTTCATACATGAATACATCATTCATCCCTCCTTTTCCCCTTTCCAACTCCTCTCATGCTCTCTCATCTCAAACACATAACCTCCCATCTTTAACATACATGCATTCCTGAGTCCATTTGGTGTGTCTCATATGTGTATGTGTTTAGAGCTGACCTCTTGGGATTAGGTATCCTATTACAGGGCTTGTTCACAGAAAAGAATGATCCTCCCTTTCTCAGAAGCCACTGATTATTGCCCCTTCATTTATGGACAAGGCCTTGTGATTTCCCCCACCCACCTCAGCATCTTGACTTCTGTTGTCATTTTGCAGGTCTTGTTTGGATAACCTTATTTTTGAGATTTTTTATGGGTGTGGTTTCCTTGGCATATACTGAAGACACTATCCCCCAACAGAGGCCCTGGTCCTGTGGCTCTTACAATCCTTCCTAGTACTATTCCATGATGTTATTCCCTGAGCCATAAGTATAGGGATTGTGTTGTGGATGCATCATTGGGACTGGGAATTCCATAGTCAGTTGGTCTCTGTATTTTGAAGAGTTGTGTCTTGCTATGATAGTCTCCATATGATGCAAAAAAAATGAGCTTCTGTGATGAGCAGTTAGAACTACACTTATCTGTGGGTATAAGGGTAGGTATTTACAATGCAGTTAGAGAGTATATAGTATGCCATATCTTTTGTTTTGTTTTTGTGTTTTGTTTGTTTGTTTTGTTTGGTTTTTGTTTGTTTCTTTGTTTTGTTCTTTGAGGCAGGGTTTCTCTGTATAACCCTGAGTGTCCTAAAACTCACTCTGTAGACCAGGCTAGCCTCAAACTCAAAAATATGCTTGCCTCTGCCTCCTGAGTGCCACCACTACCCAGAATGCAGTGTCTTCTCTACTACAAAGTAGCAGGTTCTCCCTCAAAGGCCATGGCCTCACCAGCAACGAGTAGCTGGCTTGGTTTACAGTAGCAGATTTGAATTCCTTTCTATTGAATGGGTCTTTGGTCTTATTAGATAGCTGCCTTTATCCCAAAGCTGTAAGTGCCATTATTAGAGGGGAGAAGTACAACTTCAAAAAAATATTGCTGGATGATTTAATGTTTTGTTTTCCATATTTAAGAAAAAATTCCATCTTTTAACATAATACTTTATTAATTCTTTGGGAATTTCACATCATGGACCCCAATCCCATGTAATTCCCAGTCTTTCCATGTCTGCCCTCTACCCTTGTAGCTTCACCCCTCAAAGGAAAATTTTTAGAAAAGAAAGAAAAACATTTCACTCCTCCATCTCTCCTGCCTCTCCATCATATATTCTTTGGTCATAGTGGCCAATGCCAATTGGAAGCTGTGGACTGCCATGCAGTATATGCTTTTGCCCAAACAGCTTTACTTGTAAATGTTCATTGCAATGAGTTGTTGGTCTGATCCAAGGACGCTGGCTTCTGGTACACCATCAACAATGAACCCTCACTGAAACTTCTCTCGGATATCCAGCTGTTGCCCAGGACCGTGGAAATTCTGCAGCTATTGTTCAGCAGGACCAGTCCCTCACTTGCTCCAGCAGGTCATAGATAGGATAGATGTTGGGGTGGTAGCTAAAAGCCCTGGATGTGGGCCTGGGTGCTAGCTAAATCTGTCAATCCGGGCCTCTGCTGGGACCGCCCCTCAGGTGAGTCAGAGTCAGCTCCCATGCCCACACCATCAGCGCCAGCTCTCCAGATGGGGTGGCCAGGCAGTTCTCCCAAGGCTGTTGAAGGCGAGCTGTCCTGCCCATGCCACTGGGGGAAGTGCTTCCAGGAGGCGAAAGCTCTGCTGCTGAGTCAGCCTGCATGGGATAGGACCCGTTCTCCAGTGCCCAGGCTCCTGGGGCCAGCTCTCCCATGTTCCCAGGTAGTAACCCAGCCCACAGACCCTGGCTGCCATAGGACTATGGACCCAGACATGGCCCTCTGCCGCAGCTCGGGTCCAGACATTACCACGGCCCTAGGCGGCTACACTCAGATAGGTATGATCCCAGCCACAGCACTGCCCTCGAACGTCAACAAGGTCTCAGGTGGCAGCTCAGTCCGAACAGCGCATGGTCTCAGGCGGCCGCATAGACCACCCATAGCATCCTGTTACTCACCTTCCTGTCTTCAGTCCTGCTTCTCTCCATAGAGCCCGGACCTCTCTGCTTCTTCTCTCCCATTTCTCCACCATATACCTGTTCATCGCAGTGGTACCGACCCGCTCTGGCCAAGGGACACATTTGTTTTTTAAATACCTGATACTTAACACCATTAGTGGGAATAATTAAAAATCTTAAATAACTTTATCTTCAACTTTTCATTATATGTGCCTCTGCTTTTGGATACCACAGATTACAAAATAGGAAAGATTAATTAATTAATCAGTGTACGATAAATGCTATTAGTGGCTAGAGTATGTGAGGAGTAGGGAGATTAAATAAAAAAGAAAAGATCCAAGTGGAACTTTAAGGAAGATGATTAAATCTTGAGAACTGCTAAGAGATGAAAGGACCTTTGCAGACAATTTGGACAGGTATGACAAGCAAAGGCATGTGAACACACAAGGCATGCTTGAAGGATGGAGGGTCTTCTCAGATACTGTACATTAGTTTTATTTTACTAAATGAAATTATTCCTCGACAACTGCAAGAAATTTGGATTCTTGTAAGCCAAATCTCATTTAAAGACTGGGGGGCTCACTAAATGAAATCATTTAATCTAAGTAAAGCCAGCAATCCTTTTGCTGAGTCTGGAGTCACACCTCTTGAGAATCAACTTACAACTCTCTTTTCTTGTATCTAGATTTTTAAACCCCTGAACCCCATTCTTTTGTGGCCTGTGCAGTTCTCTTTGTAACTCATGTTTCTGCTTCTACGTTGCTTCATTTATTTATTTTTGAGTTCCTTTTTTTCTCCTTTTTTCTTTTTTTGTCTCAGTTGGTTGTGTTTCTCATGTTTCCTTTTCTAACTCTGTAAATACTGCATACCAACAAGACAGATGAAGAAGGAAATATTCCCCAAATGATTTCAAAATCAAATTGTTTTTCTGTAATTTGATTTATAGGTAATGCTGAGGAAAGGATCAGGGAACATTTTAAAATAACTCCTAATTACTAACAGATGAAAATGTATTAGCTAACTTTAGGCATGGAATCCAGGCAGCTGATTATGTTGGAAATGGAACTGCATGCTTACTCTCCTTCTAGAGTGGCCCACCCAGTGCTTTCACTGTCCACATTGACCAGTCTCTACATGTCTATGAACTTACACGGCATTTAGAATGATGTGGATAAAAACACCTGAGAGCTTCTACAAGACATTGGCCATTACCTTTGATTGGCATCATCGCAAATTATGTGTAAATAGAAATACACACACCCCCAATGAAAAATCACAGAGATTATCTGATACCACAGACCCCAGACTATAAAACATTTTGACACATTGGTAAAATTTCTATACCTTTGTCTAACCAGGATTTGTTGAAATAGGCTGGGCTTCATATTAGTTGATGGTACAGATTTGCAATAACCCAATAGTTAAGGTTATAGGGAGACAGATAAAAAGCAAAGGCGTAGTGTCCATGAGAACCTATCCGTGGTGGAAATGTATGTGTGTATGGTAGAGTGGGGGGTTGGGGAGGCATCTTCACAGTCTGGAATGTTCATAAGGCCTTTATATATTTACAAAATATAAAAATTAAAAATTATTACTTCAATTTCCAGGATCTTTTGATATATTAGAAAATATTTATGCAAATTGGGTGTCTTGAATCAATAGCTTCATGCAAAATCCATTTCTGATTTCTAATGGGAAAGGTTACAGTAGAAGAAATCCCATCCTCACCCTCATGTATTGCAGAGGATGAACGGCTTTCAGTCAAGTTGACATTTTTGGAAGGAAGCTGGAAAGCACAGGAGAGGTGAATGTGAGAGTCGGCCTTTTAGCTGGCAGATCTGTAGTGGTGTCCAGAGAGAAGCCCATAGGTTCCCCAGAACCCGTTGTTAAAAACTCTCAGGAGTTTTGTGATTCAGCTTCGCCATGATTTTAGCTTTAAACCTACCATGATCAGAATATTTATCATGTGGAAATTGGCACATAATACATAATTCAGTGCTTCTTTTTCCCAAGGAGACACTTGCATTCCCCACTGAGTTTATAAGAACCCAAACTCCATGAATTTAGTCTGGGAAAATAATGGCAGCATTTAGGGAAATAAAATTCTATTATGAGTCTGATAAACTAGTAGGAATTGTAATCTAAGAAAAGACTTTCCAGAAACGGGAAGGTAGAAGGTAAGAATAGAAGCACACAAAATGGATACTCTTCTTCCAGCCAAGGCTCATCATTAGCCTGGGTGACTGACCATTTGAATCACTCAGCCTTGAGCTTCCCACATACTTTAGTCCCCTTTCACGAACCACCTGCTGCTCTTCTCATATCTTGGACCACCATGTACGGGTTTTTCTACCTCTGAAATCTATATTTCAAGCATCCGAGGTTCTGAATAGAACCACTTCCAACCAATATTCGTTTCACATGCATTGTGACCTGAACAGTGACAGATAATAGGAGTGATGTGATCATTGAAAATAGGTTTTGGTGTAGAGCAGACAATTTAAAAAAAAAAAAAAAAGATAATTTCAGGGTTGCAAAAGAAATGTAAAAGGGTGATATGACAGATGGAAATTTCAAGAGCAACCCTCTCAGAGCTCTTTTTACCTGGGACAAAAGTGTAGAAAGGACTTTACAAAGAGAAGAGGACGGGCTGTGTATGGAGGACAGTCAGCAAGTGACTCCGAATTGGAGAGACCTTGGTTATGTCAAGAACAAAAGTTGAGTAATGTACAAATAAAGAAGCTGATAAGAGCAGTGAAGTAATAGTTGGTAATTTTCAAATTCTACTGCAAATACAATGAAAAGCTTTTGTAGGCTATGAAGCTAAGGAACATCTGCTTTTGTTTTTAAATAATTAACCTGTTCTATAAAAGTTGTACTAATAAGGAATAAAAGTACCATCAAAAACCATGACCTTTGTTAAGTGTCCAGAGAGATGTGTGAGCAACTATGGCCCAGGTGGTAAGGATGAACTGAGGCAGGTGGGTAGAATTAAATGCAATGGTATTCTAAATGGTATTAAATGGTATTCTAAAAGTATAAGTAAGAAAATTCATTATCAGATGGTACATTGAATAGACAAGACAATGTTAAAAACATGGTTCTTACTTGTTATCCTGAAAAGATGAGTGGTTGCACGTGTGTTATTATGTATTTGTTTTTGCAGCATTGGGGATCAAGTGCAGGGCCTCATACATGTTAGGCATCCACTCAAACTGAGCTGCACTCCCAATCTAAAATATTTGATTTTCAGATGCAAAGGATTAGAAATATGACTAGAATACTGGAAAGCAAAAGTACCATTTTAGGTTGGCTAAACTTACATTACTCACTTCCAACGGAGATAAAGATCAAGCAGTCCTTGAGCTGTCTGTTTCTATATGACACTGGGGCTTAAGCAGTAGCCAGAAGTTACTATACGCTGAACAGTGAGTAAGGAAGGTCTGAGGGATGTTGGATTTGAAATCCCTTTGTGAATGAATCTCTGTTGCATATTCTGAGTACTTGGTGGAGAAAGAAAACGAAGGAAAGACTGATGTCAACCTTACTCTTCAACCAACATATACTGGATATTTTTAGGCAGCTTTCATGTTTACTCAAATGATGCTTATGCCACCTTTCTGAAGGAAGTACGATGGATCATCCCCCCTTAAATGGTGGATAGATTCAAAACAATGGAAAAAACACAGAAAGCACTAGAATCCTCTGCGTTGCTGTTGTGTTGCCAACCTTAAACAAGACCCTGCGTTGATCCTAGAATCAGATGTGTTTCATATTTCCAGCCAAGTTTCATTGCAAGATACCTCATCCAAAAGACAGTCTAATTTTACAAGCTGTCTCCTACCCAGACCACTGTTTAGAGGAAATTTGACTTTCTATTTTCACCAGGACCCCCAAAGCAGGAACCGTGACCAGTGGTCTGCTCTTGAATGCACACTTCCTGTCTAGGACCAGGAGCAGAGTAGAGTACATCCCACAAGCAAGGACCCGTCTTCCCAGGAGTAGATGCAGCAGGTCACATTTATAGGAAAGTAAAGAAACCCAAAAGGGTTACTTTCCTAGTCATTGTTAGCGATATGATATTCTTCAATATTTTGATTTCTTTATTTTCTTATTAGACTAGGTTAGAAACTCACATTTTACTAAAATGGCAATGCTCATTGTCAAGTACAAAAGAGACTCCAATGCTCTGAACTCCAAAATACCCAGAAATGAGCTCAGCCTGGACTATAGGAGGATTTCTGGCAGCATTCCTCAGGAACTTGCGAATCTGTTCCTGTCTACCAAACGAGTCATTTCCCTTACTTCCAGCAAAAGGGACACATGGCTCTCCAATTGGCATATACCTATGGCATCTATGAGCGTATCAAAGTCCATGCCAGCTTCTAGCTCCCTCAGTCCCTATTCACAAGCATTTGCTAGACATTTCAAAATCCCTACAAAGTCTCCTGGCCACTCCTTCCCCCAGCTACTCATCCTTCCTATATCCCAGCTGGTCTCACTGTGCTTTCTCTGTTCTATACCCCGTCTGTCCTTTCTCACAGATCGCACTGGCCATGCCCAGTCTGTCGGTCCTATCCAGTCTTCTTTCTGTCTCTGCTCTAGACTCTTCCAAATGCCTCTGGACATTTTCTCTCTCTTATTTAAAATGAAAAGCTTCCCCTTAAGCATATGATAGAGCAGTTATGTCAGAAGTTTCTTATTGCACCCCTCTCGCATACATCTGGTGCCAAGCTTGTATACACTAATGTACCTTTAGTGATTTGTCTTTCAAAACCCTCTTCTGTTGTTATTCTTTCTTTCTTCCATTCCTTTTCTTTTCTTTCTTCTTTTTCTTAAAATGTCTGTCATGCCCATTTTGATTAACTGCCACAGAACTCCCTATATTTATTATCCAAACCTAATTACTACTAAGTGTTACCTGGTACATCCACAATCCAGGCCAGCCTGGGCTACATGGCAAGACCCTGTCTCAAATAAAGGAAAAAAGATCAATAAAAGAAGAAAATAGCCAAATGAAGCATCACTGAAGTGACCTCTTGCTTCTCCCCCAAACAGTAAGAACTGCAGCTGCTCTGATAGGCTAATTCCCATCGTTTGTCCACATCAGAGGAAAGACTGACCACTCCCTGAGGGCTCGGTTTCCTTCATCTTACATTCCTAGGGCTACACAATAGTGCCGGTACACAGCTGCTCAACATCTTCATGGAATCAAGTTTAATGTTACTGCCTAGTTGGAGGCTAGAAGGTTACTAAACAAGGAGACCAACTGCTTCCAGACATTCATCCTAATCCTGGAAGGGTTTAGCCCTAGGGACATGACGGATAATGCTTAGTTAGGTGACTTCCCTTTGTCGTGACTGGGGAGAAGGGCTGTATCCTAAGCATTTCTGAGAACTAGGGGATTGTCTTTTGCTCCAGAATGGGGATGGCTTGTGGGAGAGCCTCTACCACTTCTTTTCCTTTCTTGTCTTTGTCCTGCACACAGAGCTTCCTTCAGGACAGAATGGTGCTCTGTCAAAGTTCAGAGTCCATTAGTATTCTCTTCTGTTAGTCTGATTCTAATTAGAGCACTATAGTCATGGTTTTTCCTAGCTGAAAGGAAAACCTTTTAAATTAAAAAAAGAAGAGGAAAAAAATCACCCACGATGCTTAGCGGTTCACATCCTCCTCTTCTTAGCTTAGGAGTATACTTCATTAACACTTCAATAAAATTTTGTTTGGTTGCTTAAAAAACAGCAACAACAGAAAAACTTGTAAAGCAATTGCAAATGGTTCTCCTTTCTGGTAGAAGCCCTGTTTAAGGAGGCAGAATGGTCCCTGGTGATCAGGGTCCTAGACTGAGCCAAGCAGCACCCTGGGAAGTCTAACTTCTTGTTTCCCCCCTCTGACCAAATCATTCTTAGTTACTCCCTCTGGGCTTCTGTATCTTTATCGATAACACAAATCCATCTCAAGGCTCTATAGTGGGATACATGCTGCCTGTTTTACAGAGTGATTAGCAACAGCAAGTTTAAGCCGGGCAGAAGTGATGGCACGCACACCTTTAATCCCAGCACTTAGGAGGCATAGCCCGGTAGATCTCTGTGAGTTTGAGGCCAGCCTGGTCTACAGAGTGAGATCCAAGACAGGCTCCAAAGCTACACAGAGAAACTCTGTCTCGAAAAACAAAAACAAAAACAAACAAACAAAAAAGAAACATTAAGTTTAGGTGAATGGAATGATCAATAGAGAGTGGATAGATACTAAATGTTAACTAATATTAATAGTTTCACACAGAAAATAGGGATAAGCCTAAATTCATGGGGTTTTGTTTACATTTTATTTTATATCACCTGTGTGTATGTGCTGTATGTGTGTGATTGTTGTGCCTGTGTCACAAGACCCCTAAGCCGATATCCGAAGCAAAACACACAGAGGGTTATCGATAACAAACAGGCCCGGGCGTGGTCCGTGTCCAACATCCGACATAGAGGGTGGAGGAGGACAGCCCTGAGCTCTCAGGGTGAGGGGTTTTTAAAGGAAAAAACTGCAAGCAGGGTGGTACAAGCCTTGGCGTCATATGATTGGGTGAGGGTGTGTAACCTTTGAATTTACTGGTTGGGGGTTACAGTTATCATTTTTGGGCAGGCCTGGACAAGTCCCAAGCTTTATCCTTGAGCTGCCATGGAGGTTGGCTGGCCTAGCACATACTGACTGTGGGGGTTGACTCAGTGGCCCAGGCTCTGTCCTTGAGCTGCCATGGAGGCTGGCTGGCCCCACACATTCACATTGACCCATGCACGTAGCTCTAAGTTGGTGAGGGGTCCCAGACAGTAAACAACTGACTGAACCTTGAGCAGTCAGAGTACGTGCAGAAACAGAGCTACTGCAAGGACTATGTCTTTTGTTCATGGCCTTCCCAGAAACTCAGGCAAGTGAAATTGAGGCCTGATCTCTGAGAGAAGACTGACAGCCTGTTCTGGCATCTACTTGGTCCTTTCATACTGAGTGTATGTACTATGTGTGTGCTGTGTATGTATTCTGTGTGTGTGTGTGTGTGTGTGTGTGTGTGTGTGTGTGTGTGTGTGTGTGTGTGTGTTGTGTATGCATGCTGTATGGGTGTTCTGTGTGTGTGTGTGTGTGCGCGCGCGCGTGTGTGTGTGTGTGTGTGTGTGTGTGTGTGTGTGTGTGTGTGTGTGCTGTTTATGTACACTGTATGTGTGTGCTGTGTATGTCTTCTGTGTGTGCTGTGTATGTACGCTGTGTGTGTGTGCGCTCACATGCATGTTCCCATACGTTTCTGTCTTAGTTCAATTAATGTGAAGAGACACCATGACCAAAGAAACATAAAAAAGAAAGAGTTACAGTTTCAGAGGGTGAGTCCGTGACCATCTTGGTGAGGAACATGGCAGCAGGCAGGCAAGCATGCTGCTGGAGCAGTAGCTAGGAGCTTACTTAAGATCCACTAACATGAGGCAGAGAGACTGGAAATGTCATGGACTTTTGAAACCTCAAAACCCACCTATCCCCCGTGATACACCTCCTCAAACAAGGCCATACTTCCTAATCCTTCCCAAGTAGTTCTACCAACTGGGCCAAATATTTAAATATGGGAGCCTATGGTAATCATTGTCATTCAAACCACCACAGCAACACACATGTGGAGGTCAGAGGACAACTTTTAGGAGTTCTGGTTTTTTCTTTGTTTTTTGTTTGTTTGTTTGTTTGCTTTTTTGTTTTTCTTTTTTTTTTTTTTGTAGTTTTGGTGCCTGTCCTGGATCTCACTCTGTAGACCAGGCTGGCCTCAAACTCACAGAGATCCGCCATGGCTCTGCCTCCCGAGTGCTGGGATTAAAGGCGTGCACTACCACCGCCAGCAAGTTCTGTTTTTTTTCTATCCATCATGTGACTGCTAGAAATCAAACTCAGGTTCAACCAGGAAGTGCCTTTACGCAATGTAACATCTTGCTGGTACTACATTACTATGGTTTAAACAATAAGTTTAAGGTTGCATTAGATCATCTTGAATAGTTAATGCTGTCTCTAATAATTTTAAAACTGGTCATTTGAACTGATGACTTTAGTGTCATTTAAAAAAAAAAGTCATCAAAAGAATTTTGTCTTGGGATTAGAAAAGAATTTCTGAAATTTTCTGAAAGGGTCCTAAACTTACTTCTACCTTTTATATGACACAGCCTTCTCAGCATTGATAATTCTATAATTAAAGTGTCAATTAACCCTAATATATGTTGAAGATGCTCTATGACTTGTAGTTTTAAATAGTCAGTCAGGATTTAATTCTTTATTAGTGTTATTAAAAATTGGCTTTCATCTTTAATAAATGGTACAATTATATGCATACCAAGGAATTGTTTCAAAACAAATTTCTTTATGATTTATTGCTAGCAACTCTTTAATTAGTATAGCACATCAAGTTTTATATACCTATATACCCAAGAATTCATAAAAATTTCCTAGGCAAAAAGTGGTGATAAGTAGAAAAGGTCCAAGAAACCTTGCTTCACAGTGTGCAGATATCACTGACAAAATTACTCCCACATTTATCTCTTCATCTGTAATGGTTCTAAGACATGTCCAGAAATACTTTTATGTGCCTCATCCGAAAGGTCGTATTGAATTCCTCCCCCTTTGATGACAGGTCACCTCTACTGTGTTGCTCACTTCTGATGAACCGACAAGGGCAAAAGTGATGCTGTGTGAACTAATTCCTAAGAATGAGTTGAGAAACGCCACTCAGTTTCATCTTAGTTTTACTTTTCTCTTGGGACTTTCACCCTTGGAGGCCAACCTTGAGGTTGTGAGAAAATCAAGCCACACATGGACAGGCCAGGTGAAGCTGTGGCATACAGGACGGTCATCATTATCATCAGCAGACAACTCTAGTTGAGCCCCGCCTCTAGCTTTGGAATTGCCCCAGTTGGTTCCAAATGAAGCAGAAATTAACCCCCAAGAACCGTCATTTGAAGTATAGATTTACACACAAAATAAATGGTTTTTGTTTTAATACACTAACTTTATGCATCAATCAATAACTCTAATAATGCCTCAACTCTACCTTAATATTAGAACATTCCCACTTAATAACCTCACTTCATTTATATTGTTGGAGCTTTAACTTAGTGGCGGGGTAGTGGGGTGGTGGATAAACCTCATAGTTTCCCTTACAAGAGCTACTCACCTGCTACCTCCCATCTGCTCTGTCTTAGTCAAAGTCAACACCCCTCAGCTTGTTGCTCATGCAAGAACTAGGGATCACCCATTAGTGGGATCTTTTCTCATACTGTACATGCTGCCTGTCAGCAATCTTGCAATGACTGCCTTTGAAATGTACCCTACCACAACAAGCTTTAATATCTTACCTGTCTTATCCTATTGCGGAGATAGACGGTATAATTGTATGCTTATCATAGTGTGGCCTAGTGAGTTATCAGTACTGGGACACCCCAACAAAAACAACTTTAGACAAAAGAGGTGTGATGGTCACACACAATTTCAGGCTACAGTCCATCTTTTTAGAAGAGTCAAGGGGCAGGAAGTCGTTGTCACTGGTAACACCCACGGTCAAGAACAGAAAGAGCTGCATGCATACATGTGCTCAGCTAGTATTCTTCATTTTGTCTACAACCCAAGCCCATGGAATAAGGTCACCCATTTTTAGGCTGGTTCTTCCCACCTTAATTAATAAAATCAAGACAATTCCCCACAGACATACACAGGTCAACCTAATGGAGACAGCTCTTCGTTGGAGACCCTCCTCCCAGATGGTCCTAGACTGTGTCTAGTTGACAACTAAACTTAGCTTATTATCATCATGACCATCACCTCTTGTAATGTGGAGTGGTACAATAGCCTTTTAAAGAGCTTCGACACGTTTACCCTGCTACAGTCTATTCTCTAGACAAGTATCTTCTGTCCACACACTTGAAGGGTTTCCCATAACACTTAACGACAGTGTGCAAGCCCTGCTAGAGCTGAGCCTGCCTCACAGAGTGAGCCCTGTCTTCTCCAGCTTTATCTCCAGATAGCTGCTCATGTGGTTCGAGTGCATCTGTCTTGGTGGTTTTTCTATTTTCCCGGGAGCTAGCTATGTTCATGCTTGTCCCAGACTGGCCTGTTCATCTCTCTAAAGAACTCTCCTCCCTGACTCTAACAGTTTTGGGATACTCAGGTCTCTGCTCATATATCAGCTTCCCTTACTCCTTTGTATCTCATGTGTAGCTGGAGTTTCCCAGTCCCACCTGGCTCCCACGGTCCCGCAGTCCCAAGTAACCACACAGAGACTTATATTACTTACAGTTCTTATATCTTAAATTAACTCATTTCTATTCATCTATAAGTTGCCATGTGGCTTGTGGCTTACCGGTACTTTACATCTTACTTCTCATGGTGGCAACTGGCAAGCCTTCCACCTCCCAGCCTTCTCCTCTCTCATTAGCCCACCTACACTATACTTCCTGCCTGGCTACTGGCCAATCAGCGTTTTATTTATCAATCAATCAGAGCAACACCTTCACAGTATACAGAAAGACATTCCCAGCACTCAGGTGTGTGGAGAAGGGGTCCCTTTTTCTTACTCTAAAGCACTGTTGGAAAAAAAAGATATTTATTTTCTATCTCTCAGGCAATAGTTCAGGTTTCCTTCACATAAACACTGTCCCTGTCCTTTATGCTAATGAATTATCATACTGGAAGAAATCCTTGCTACCACCGACAGCATTCCATATATATATATATATATATACCTGACAGATAAACAGGGAGGAAATTGTTTAGTCAATGATTAAATGCAATCAGTTAATTGAATCAATTTAGTTCGAAATTTGCAAAGTATTTTATTGATATTCAAGCTATTTCCATGAAAGGAAATTAACCCATTTTATCTTCAATGGAAATAACCAGGCTTCCTCCAAAGGCTTGGTTTAACTCAGAATTATTTTGAGATTATTTATTAAGATTCAGCCAAGTAATTTTTAAACTTTAAAAAAAATTTACATTTGTTTACTCAGTGTGTGGGTGGGCGTGTTTATGTGTGCACATGTGTGTAGACAGTAAACATGTGAAAGTCAGAGGACCACCTTTGGCTATAATTCTGGAGATTGTATTTAAGTCAGTCTTTGCAGGAATAACCATTATCTGCTGAACCATCTCACTGACTCCAGTGTTTAGATAATTTGTGACTATGATGTTATATGCAAGTCTTGGATTTAAGAATAATTAGAATATTAAAATATGTAACAGTGTAGATGTAACAGTCTTATCAAATAAGAAACACAGAGCCAAACGCAGAGTTAAAAGCCTAAGAGGTCAGAGCAGTAGCTAAGAGCTGAGACTTAAAACTGCCTTCTTACTCTTCACTGCCGCTGCCGTCCTTCCCCTGAGAAAGAGGCCTACTTCCTGTGTGTCTGCCATTTTATTGACTTTCTGTTCTGCTTTCTCATTGGTTGTAAACCCAACCACATGACCTCCTCGTCACTGCCTGTCTATACAGACCTCTAGGTCTCTATGGTTGGTATTGAAATTTAAGGCGTGTGTCTCCATGCTGGCTGTATCCTTGAATACACAGAGATCTGCCTGTCATGATTAAAGGTGTGCCACCACTGCCCGGCTTCTGCTATGGCTTGCTATTAGCTCTAATCCCCAGACAACTTTATTTATTAACATACAAATAAAATCACATTTCAGCACGAACAATATATCACCATATAACAGTATTAATAATACGCTTATGTATAGGCAGGACAAGGAGGAGAAAAAACTGGGAAGTGGAAGGCTGAGTCAGAGAGACACTGCCAGCCGCCATGATAAGAAACAGCATGTGAAGATGCCGGTAAGCCACGAGCCATGTGGCAAGGTATAGATTAATGGAAATGGATTAATTTAAGCTGTAAGAACAGTTAGCAAGAAGCCTGCCACGGCCATACAGTTTGTAATCAATATAAGTCTCTGTGTTTACTTGGTCAGGTCTGAGTGGCTGTGGGACTGGCAGGTGAGAGAGATTTGTCTTGACCGTGGGCCAAGCAGGAAAACTCTAGCTACACTTATGGTCCACTTACATACTCAAATTTACATTTTTCTTGCCTTACCATGTATATTACTTTCTGATTTGTTCAGTCACTTCTTGTTTATGACTTCAATAGTATGAAGAACTGTAAAAAAAGGGTAGTGATTTTAACCTGCTAGCAAGCTACAAGCTAGTCTCCGTAAATTCAAGGATGTTGGCTAAGACATGAAACCAGGACAAAACAAATACGGTTTACTGATCACAGTAATAGCTGGAACCAATATATCTGCACTAATTCTTGGGGCTTAAATTCCACAGGTAACATAACAAAGACCAGAAGACGTATGCAAAATATTGTGTCAGAAGCGAAATCCTGAGTTTAGGAGGTCTTGCCCTCCAAAACTACTATTAGAGTAGTAGTACAGCTACTCTAATTTAGAAAAAAAGCATTACAGTTATTGAACTGGTTGAAAAAGAAAACTGCTTTTTTTCCTCCTAAGAATGATATTAACCATCTTTCAAAGCTATTTGTTTTGTAATACATACATGAGACAAGGTCTCAAGTAGATGTGGATGTCCTTGAACTCGGTGTGTGACCAGGCTGGCCTCTAACTCTCAGTAATTCCTGTTCCTCTGCCTCCAGAGTGCTGGTATTAAACACATACACCACCCTGATGCCTGGCTTTTTATGAGATTTTTGAAAAGTGAGTCCAGAAGAAGGCTGACAGTCTATTTGTTTTTGAAAGTATGCAGAGACTGGGTAAGGAATTGTCTTCTACAACACATTAAAAATGTCATTGGAAAGTTTCATGTTGATGCCTTCACCCTCAATGTGATGATATCTGTAGATGACACATTTGGGACACATAGAAGGCTGAAGGAGGCCATGAGGCTGGAGCTCTCTAGATGATACTGGACCCTTGTAAATGTCTAATAAGAGACCTTGTTGCTCTTTTCCCATACAGACACAAAGAAGTTATATGAATGCATGACAAGATGGCGGCCAAAGTTCCTCAGAATAGAAATGCATTTGTGGCACCGTAATAGTGGGCTGTCTAGCTTCTGGATGTGTGAGAAGCATGTTTCTGCTCTTTAAACTCTGTGGTAATTTGGTACAGCAATGAAAGCTGTCAAAACATAACAGATGTTTCCCTACATCATCTTTTCCTCTGCTCCTCTTCCTTTTCCTTCTCTTAAATAAAGGATTCTTTTCTTAATACAGGTATCCATTGAAAGTATTTTTCTAGGGTGTCATTAGGAAAAAAACCTACCATTACTGAAAAACTATTAAGCTAGCACATCAAAGGAAGAGAGACCCCAATATTGATGGACCATCCATCAGCTACTTACTACTTTGTGTATTGACTTTAAACAAAGTTTCATCATACAGCAGGGAAGCTGAAACTCACATATCTCCAGTAGAGTGACTCACTGACACACCAGGTAAGCAGTTCTGCTGTTCTTCTGCTTGCCCATCTACTGTGTCTGCAAATCATGGTTCAGATAGTGGTTCAGGCAAGCAGTATGATGCTGAGAAGTAGAAACAGACCAAATGGATCAGGGATGAAAAAGTCGGTGTTCCCATTTAACGCCAGATGCGGTGACTAATTGCAAGCTCAGAAATGATGGGGTTTTTTGTTTTGTTTTGTTTTATTTTTTCAGGGGATGTCTGTAAGGTGTTATGTCTTAGCAGCTATTCTGATCACATAGTCAGACAAATTTCAGTAAGAAAAGGTTTCAGAGGCCAGGACATTTGCAGAGAACTTTCTTTGTCTGTGATGTACTCATATCCATCACTGTATTGGGAATTCTCCAACTTTGTCTTAATCTTTACTATGTGTCATGATGCTCATCTTGGACATACAACCTGCTGAGCAGGTGTGAAAATGAAAACTATCTTCTTTTTTATAAAGTTTCCTGGTGAGCAATGTAATTTCAAAATTGATATAAAATTCTGGATCAGCTACTTCGTTTCACCCAACCCCTGTGAGAGGAAGCTCATAAGATTTAATGAAATTTCCAGGGTTTTACTAACTTCACAATAGACTTTAGTGTTTGCGGTCCAGCATATTCCATTTGCCTTACAGATACCAAAGCCCTCCCCCCTGGAAATGTTACATCACCCAGCCTCTTACCAAAACTAATGCTGGAACATGGCTTCCCAGGTTCTCAGATGATCTCAGGTTCAATTATCAGCTAAGACTGTCAATTAATCTCAGTAGAGGATTACTGATGAATGCCTCTGGGTGTGTCTCTGCTGGTATTTACAGAGAGAATCCAATCCTGAGAACTCTGACCTAACAAATAGATAAACCACTTGATAGGCTAATAATAATAGTATTATTGACAGATGATGAAAGTTAAGAAGTGGATCCCAGGAGGAGAAAGTGGGTCACTGAGGGTATATACTTGAGACCTGTATCTCTCTAACTCCTTCCTATATACTTCTTCTCTTGCTTCTTGTCCATTATGGAGAAGCTCCTCTGTGACTTACTGCTCTCACATTTTGCCCAAGTGTGTGGACCGAACATGGACAGAAACTTCAGAATCAATTTTTCTCCCCTCCATTTGTTTCTATCAGATATTTCTTCACAACAATACAAAAAGAAAAAGACATTTTTCTGTCTTAATCTCAAGCTATTACCATTTTACTATTAAATAGTTTCCCTTCCTACTAGAGGCAAACACACTTGGACACTAAGTGTGCCAACTAGCTTTTGTCAATGATATAAACTAGAGTCATCTGTGAAGAGGGAACGTCAGTTGAGGAATCACCTCCATTACATTGGTCTGTGGGCATGTCTGTAGGGCACTTTCTTTATTAATGGTTGATGTGGGAGGGTCCAACCCACCTGGGCAGGTCATCCTGGGTTATTTAAGAAAGCTGACTGAGGTCAGGCAGTGGTGGTACACGCCTTTAATTCCAACACTCAGGAGGCAGAGGTAGGTGGGTCTCTGTGAGTCTGGGGCCAGTTTGGTCTAAGAATGAGATCCAGGATAGCCATGGCTACACAGAGAAACTCTCTCTCTCAAAAATGAAAACACACAAAAAAGAAAGAGAGAGAGAGAGAGAAACCAAGAAAACTGACTGAGCAAGCCACAGACACAAGCCAGTAAACAACTCTCCTCTGTGGTCTCTGCTTCAATTCTTGCCTCTAAGTTCCTGCTGTGGGCTCCTGACCCTGAAGATGAACTACAATATGGAAGTGTAGGCCAAATGAACCCATCCTCCCAAAGTTGTTGACTACAGCAGAAACCATACCAAGACATTAAATATATAGTTAAAAATTTCAGTATTATCGGTGATAAAGACATGGTGTAAAATTTAAACATTAGAGATGGTGCTAAGTGGTGGACTTAACCACTGTTATTCTCATTTAAATTTTCCTGGCATAAGAAATTGAAAAATCAAGACAGTTTTTGCACTGGTTCCCTTTAGATCCTAGACTCATGTTTTATTTCCTAGGAAATGCTTTAGGATTATTTTAGCAATATTCCTACTCTTGTCCCAGCAGCCTTGATTTCAATCCAGAATCCTGTGTCATTTTATTATACATAGCCACCCATGGCCATCTCCCAGTTGGTTTGGCACTGACCCACAACGTTGCCATAAGTCTCTCATCCCCTGATGGATATCCCAGGCTGCACACATTCCACATGGGGACCCAATGTGAAAGGGAAAACGTGCCCTGTGACACTGTAACATTGTCTGCCGAGGATGTCAATTCTTTGTGAACATTCCCACGGAGAACCTGACCTCTGTTCGTCACAAACAGGAACTGTCTTTCCTTTTTCTTTTTTTTTTTTAAACCGGAAGGTAGAGTGAGAGAGGAAACAGTGTTGATTTCTGGGAGAAGGGCTGTGGGAAGTACAGTTTGCTCTTGGAACAATCATGGGAAGCTCCACAGAGCATGTCCTTTTTACTCAGTATAATAGAAATCACTTCCACTCCTCTGAGCAGACAGCAGTTCAAAGACAGGACACAGCGTCCCAAAGCTCTGGCAACTTTTGAACAGTGTTTTTCTCTTCCTCACTGGCAAACTGAAAGAGTCTCCATGTAAGTAAATTAAGCCACGTGGGTCTCATTTTTATCTGACCCTGTAGCTTTCCTTTCGAATTAACTGGACTGACGTATCTGGTCCCACTCATTTATTCAATGCACTTACACTAAACATTTTCTTTGTATTGAGCTGGGTAGTACAGATCTACAAATGAGTAAGACACTTGCACTCCAGAAGTACATAATCCATGTAAATACATGAATTGAAAACACCATTCTGGAGAGCAGTTAGGAAACAGGCAACCAAAAGGCTGATATCTGTGCCAGAGAAATTCCTACCTAAGCTTTTCTGGACTCACAGACTGGGAGATTCAGCCCTTTTGAAATAATGTAACATGTTATTTACAGGACAAAATCTACCCTCCTGGAAACAAACAAGGAGATATTGTGTCACTGTTGGAATCAAAGGACTAGGAATGACAAAATGACATGAACACGTGTTTAAAACACACAACCAAGTGATTTTAAAAATGAAAGAAATATAGCAATCTGAAATAATGATATAAGTGTAAATTATCACAAAAGCATACATACCCACAATGTTCATCTGCTGTACAAAATAAAAAGAGAAATGCATTAAAATGACAGTTTCTGTCATCGAGAGCTATAGGAATGGAGACAGTGGATAAATGAATTAGAAAAACAAAGAAGTATGACCGAAGGAGCTTTTCAGACCACTGTTGACTATGTGACAGAAATTGGAGAGTGTGAATAATTCAAGCCATAAAGAAAATACTGAACTGGATGGGGGTGTGGGGAACAAGTAGCTACAGTGAAGATCAGCTTAGAATAGCACTTTGGTGCAGGGAGGGTTAATAAAGCCTAGTGGATCCAGGAAAATGTCCATCCCAGAAGAAACATCTAGAAAGAGTGTTAGACACCCACCCTCACAGCTGTCCCATGTCTCTTGACACACACTAGTTCATCCTTGCCCTTGAATATGAATTCAACTTCATCCTAGTAAGTTAATTTATTATTACTGAAGTCTTTCTTCCCAACAACATTGGTAAGTTATCTAATTCATACCACATTAAATGGGGTACGAGCTGCTGCAGAGTAGGAAGTCATTCTTTCCTATGGATCAGTGTTGAGACAGAGTATAGATGCCGAGAGCCCCTGCCTTGACTATCCCACTCTGTCTCACTCACGTGAACACGTGCTAGTCATCCCATTATGATTTATCTACAAAATTAGCACGTAGGCACTGGTACTGTTTTGCTTTTTTGGCTTGTATGGTACAACCTCATATTTCCCACCCAATGATTAGGTAAGTCCCACCTCTTTATTTCATTGTCTTTCTGGAAGTGTGTTAGCTGGTTCTGCCCATTGCCCTTACAAATCAGAGTCCTGCTATGTGCCTAGCAAGACCAATCTGCCTTGTCTGCCTTACTAGTCCTCCATCTCCCTCTTGATTTTCAACACAATCCACAGTGACTTTATTTTTCTGTAACCTATCTGCCTAGCCTTCAGCATCAATGCCAGAAATCTCCCCAAAGTGTATCTAAGGCCAGCTTGTGAAAGAGGCACAGTGTAAGTAATCATGCCAAAACCCCTGAAGTCAGAGACCCAGGGTTCACACACAAATGTTCAATTAACTCGCTGTAAAGGCACCGGCAAATAAGTATTCAATGGTGCCTGTGAGATGAAGTAGTGAATGATGTCTCTTAGGGTTTTAAGGTTGCTTTAAGCATCAAAAGAATCAATCTGTGCAAAATTTTTAAAACAATAGCTGCTGTGAAACACAGGCTCTAAAATTTAGTCAATGATTTTTACTATTTCCAGGTTTTATCCTGCCTGAGAGGCCACTGGAGCTAGGGGGAAAAATCAAATGATTCATCTCTCTCTCTCTCTCTCTCTCTCTCTCTCTCTCTCTCTCTCTCTCTCTCTCTCTCTCCCCTCTCTCCCTCTCTCCCTCCCTCCCTCCCTCATTGTTTTTGGAAATGAAATACAGTGAATGGGAACACTCCAGAGTCTGAGTTCAGATGACCCAGGTCAAACGCAGCTGTCCTTCCCTCATTGTGTGATGCTGGGAAAGTTTATCTGCCTTGGTCCATTTCCCTGTTTATGGAGTGAAAATAATAATGACCTCTATCACCCATGACAGTTGTTAGGATTTATCATAGTAAATCCTATGAATGCCTGGGTGTGAATGGTATTATACTAATATTCATCATTGTTGTCATGGTTATCTGATATCTGCTTCCATGTGGCTAGAGAGTATGTCATAGTACTTCCTGAAGAGTCAATGAGCAATGACGTCAGTATAGTGTTCTTTTTTTTCAAGACAGGGTTTCTCTGTGTAGCTTTGGAGCCTGTCCCGGAACTCACTTTGTAGACCAGGCTGGCCTCGAACTCACAGAGATCTGCCGGGCTCTGCCTCCCGAGTGCTGGGATTAACGGCATGTACTACCACCGCACGGCCAGTTTAGTGTTCTAGTAAAAAAAAAAAAATTACTTTGGGTAAGTCTTATTTTTAATTCACAGTTCCATTTAATTATGAGTATAAAGAAAATAATCTATGTGTAAATCTAATTGCATCATTAATATTTTATCTTTAAAATTAAAAAAAGGCACTAGATACTTCTACCACATGCACACATTTCATTTTCCCCTAAAATTTATTATAATGTACTCTTCACCAGTATGTAAAATCATGAGAAGAGTGTGCATTACTCAAATTTCATCACTATAACAAATACCTGTGATAATCGATTCATAAAAGAAAAAGCATTGTTTGGGCTCAGTTTTGGAGTTGGAGTCTGAGGTTATTTGGCTTTATTGCTTTAGAAAACGTTGCAGAGTAAGATTGCTTGCCTCATACCCAGCCAAGAAGTAAGAAGGAGAAATGAGAGGAGCTAGAGAGAGAGAAAAGAACAGAGAGAGGGAGGGGGAGGGAGGGAGGGAGGGAGGGAGGGAGGGAGGGAGGGAGAGAGGAGAAGTGAGGGGGAGAGGGAGGGGGAGAAATAGATCAAGATTCCACAATTTCCTTTGAAGTCATTTCTGCAGTGACCCAAAGACCTCCCCTCCAAGCTCTACCTCTTAAAGTTTGCTGATTCCCAATAGTACCAATCTAGATGTCAAACTTTTAATACATGGGCCTTTGTGAGACATTTACTATTCAAACAGAAGGATGGAGCATTCAGAAGAATTTCTGGACTATGCATTTGTTTTATCATTTAATGAACACAAATAGAGAAATATGAGAGATGGTGCTATGCCTTTTTGTAGATTAGAACAAGGGGGAATTACAAACTTCCATCAAAATCATGCAGCTAATTAGTGTAAAAATTGAAGGTTAGAATAAAAATGTGTTGATTTACCTCATCTAGAATTATTTTCCACAAAAAATCAAGAACCTAGGCAAGAACTGAGAAAGGAGATTATTAGGGAAGGACTATTAGTAAGAAAATAGAAACCAACAGATGAAGGTGAATATTATCAGAGTGTACTATTATATGTGTGAAATATAATAATGAAACCCAATATTTTATATAATCAATATATGGTAATAGAAAGGATTACCCTTAAATGAATTTACACTTCTTATCCCAGATCTCCAAACCAATACACAACACAGTAAGCAGATTTGTTTGTGTTATTTGGGGGGAATAGGGAGATAGAGGAGGAACATTTCATATAAATTCCTGGTCAAACAATCTTTCTCCACACACAATAGAACGTGTTTCAGTGTATTCAAATACTATCTCGAGCTCACTAAAACACATAATCCAGTAAATACATATATAATATATTAATTATATATTATATTAATATATTAATTATAATATGTTTCTATTGATATTATATATTAATTGTATGATTATATATTAATTATATAATTCTGAGCATAAATATATGTATGTGTGTGTGTGTGTGTATATATACATATATAACTTCAAAATTAGTCCCTCTGTCTTTCCATGTCCTGAGTCATTTTCTCAGGTAAGCTTTCAAATCTTAACCAGTATCAGAAAAAGGACACAGGGATGTAGCTGCTCTTTAATGTGAGTCATTTGTGGATGGGAGCTGTGGGCACTAGGCCCATTGGGGAGTCCCTTTCCTCAGCTTATTCAATGTAAGGAGCATGTATTCCCTTGGACTTCTAGGATCCAGTGGACTTTCATCTAGGAATACAGACAAATGAGGGAAGGCCTAAATAATCGATGGCAACTTCCAGGAGTCCATGATAGCCCAGGAGAAAGACTCAGATGACGGTTCAATTGTGGTCTTCCCATTTCCTCTCAAAGCTCCTTGAAAAAGTGCCTCTGTGCCCTCTCACCTGCTATCTCTGCCTCAAGCTATTACCCAAGGCAGGCAAAAGATAGCTACTGCAAATCACAAAATGCAGTTATAAGTAATTTTGTAGGATCAGCATGCTTCTAACCTGACTATAAATTCCATGTGTTTATGCATGTGATCAACTTTAATTTCCTGCTACTAATTAGTATCTGTAAGTTTTGTGGGTGCTCTCATCATTTTGCAAAGAACTGACCTAGAAACTGTACATGAAGAAAGATATCATTCACTTGTCTGAGTTGGCCCAGTATTTAGTGATCCCCAACTCATAACTAAATTACATATTGAAAGACCCTGTTCAATCCACTAATTTAATTAGTTCCCATCCAATACATTCTGTAACATACAGTTTTCAGACAACTAAGCTATGGAAGTTTGGTTGGCTCTTTACATGAATACTAATACACAAGAATAATGATAAATGATGGTTCCTTATATCCTTAAGGATCAAACAAACAAAACAGAAAAGCAAGAAAATTAAGAAGGACTCTAATGCTGGTAACTCAGATTCAAATTCAAGCTCTTCCACTTAATAACTCTGTTGTAATCTTGAGGAAAGTTCATTTAAACTAACAATACTCATCAACCAATCAACTTTAATCAATACACTAACAGCAATCTACTTAGTGTACTATAGTGTTTTGAATAAATCAGTAACTATTTGCAAGCCATTTAAAATAATTCCTAATATGTAACAAATCAAATATGTCCTAAATAATCTTATGTGAATATGTAAACTACATATTATATATTTGTCCATGTAAGTGTACAAAAATTCTTATGTATTCATATATGTATCTATATACATATGTGAAGAGACCACGACATTATGTATCTGAAATTGCTACCTTCAAATTCAAATATTCACAAACCTGTACTTTTATTAATGTTTAATCACTCTTGAAAATAGGCCTTTAAAACATTTTGTTTAAATACTAAAAGTTTAGATTTATTCTTTATACTACAACATAGAACAGAATTTGGATATTATCCCTGTCTCCTTTACCTGATATTGGTTAAGATGTAGCTGTTCTTTGATATGAGTCATTGGCGGACGGGAGCTGTGGGCATTAGGCATGTACATATATATATATATGATACATGAGTATATGACAAAGAGAAGTTATCTATACTGTTTTTAAAAGCTGACAACCTCCCATGAATCTATTAGTAAATTTGGTCTAGAAAAGAAACAAGGAAGGAAAAGAAGGGCCATGTTGAAAGATGCAGACAGAGTGTGGGGATGAACTTCAGGAACAGTTTTATTAGGGCAAGAGTCGAACTGAGAAGATGATGTCTGAGAGAGTTGGCATCCTACAACACATGAATTCAATGGGATATCGAGTTAAACGATCCTTAAACCATCTCAACTTGGAAACTATCATCTTCCTGATGAAGGTACAACTAAAAGAAGAATGCATCACTTTTTACTTATCTTGAACTAAAAGATAGGAAATAAGGAATAATAAATATCTGTAAGGAGTTATAAATATCCGCGATAAGACTCATTGAAGTTTCCATTGGATTTTCCAATGAAGATAAGGTTCATAACAAAATAGTTTTTTTGCCAAACCACAATGAAATTTTATATGTAGAAAAATTTTTGAAAATCATATTTAATGATCAATTCCAAAAAATTATAAACGATAGTTCCGTTGGATACATGCTTCATTGTTAGCTATTAGTACTACCCTCAAACTAAAGATAACCTCTCCCAGAGAAACAAAACCAGGTCCAAAGATGTTTCTTTATATTCTTCTCGTGTTTGCAAAGCTGTCTGCTAATTACACTGGCAACTACTAAAGAACTTGAGGCAAGTTCTTCAAACCCCCAAGGAAGACAAGAGGGACATGGACAAAACAAAGCAAACAGCAATGTAAGCAAGGCCACAATAACACACCTATAAACACTCCACAAGCTGCAGGTGGATCTGACAGGCCAGAAGTGGCTCTGTAGTCTCACTTCTACTTAAAATATCATCTTTGCTCCTGTCATTCTGGATGACCTTCATCCTTTATCTTCGATGGAACCTTCCTATTGCCTCCAGTCCACAGTGGCTTCTCTCCTAGACCGTTGTGCCTCTTACATGGGACATCCGTTCAACATTAAAACACTAACTTTATCTAGTGGTCTCTGTGTGTATGTGTAAACTTGTACACATCCTCATAAATAGGGAAGAAGATGCCAGAAGCTGGAGGTTTCTCTCTTGCTTCCCCTACCCCCCTGCCTCCCTATGGTGCTTTTTGCATTTTAGATTTTCAACCAACACTGATAAACGCTTTTTTGGAATACACGAGAGTAAGGCTGGGGTATCTTGCAGGTTCACTGTGGCATCTTTTTTTTTAATCATCCAAATACATTTTTTTCTTCCACATAGATAAGGTGAAGGAATAAACAACACAATGAAAAAAGTTCAGGTTCTCTGATCAGTTAAATCTGGGTTCAAATTGAGTTCTTTCTACTGTGCATTTGTGACAATCTGAGGCGTATTCTCAACCTCCAGAAGCTTTGTTCCTCCACTATCTATGAGACAATAAATATTTAACTTGCCGTATTGTTACAAGATAGCAAGTACACTTCTAAGCGTTGGACCAACATTGCATATTAGTGATACTTTCCATCTGAGTTTTCCCTGGATTAGTTTACACATACTCTTTAATGCAGAAATGTGTCCTCTGACCCCAGCACATGCTGTTGATTTTTACCATGTGTCATTTTTCATATACATTAGAATGCACATCTTTTTGTCATCAGACACCACCACCTACCTTCAAAGCAGCCCTGATCTCTTCGGGCTCACACTGTAAGTCTCTATTCTGCAATATTCGTCCAGCTGCTGTCACTCACTTCTCTCTACGTCATCTTCTCTGCACTGAAAATGTGACTGTCTTATCTTTTTCCTTCCATTACCATGGCCATCATAATTTTCAGAGACACAACACTCTTCACAGAAGCAGACTACATAATCCCACTTCTCAGTACTTCGACCACCTTTCTTGGCATGCTAGTCTTCTAGCCATCCCACTTGATACTGATCCCTCCACTCATCCACCATTTGCCACGAGAATCCTCTCTGAGAAGGAGACTAACAGCTTACTCTGAGCATCACTTACAGTGCTCCACTTAACTTAGTCTCTGTCTTTCACTGTAAATTACATAGGTTACACTGAAACTCAACTCTGTTGACTCTGTCAATAACCCCTCATGCTTCTGAACTGATCACTTCACACTTAACTCCACCAAGATTTTATACTCCCACCCTGAGAACATGTTTTTGTTTTCTTTGTTTGTTTTTCATACAAATTTAGTTATCTTACCAATGTAGCCTTCTATTGAAAGACTTTGCAAAACTCGAACTCAGGTTAAATCCATCATTGTCTGCCAGGGCAGGTAAATGTGACTAGAGAAAATGAACACACATGCTGAGATCTCATTTTAAGTTTGCAACTCCAAGTTTTCGTATGCATCAGACATTTCCTGAAACTTGTACTCTATTTTTGGGACAAGATTGCTTTTCTATCAGAAAAAGCATATTATCAACTTTCTCGCTAATTCTTTTCCTGACTTTATGTAACTTCCAAAATCAAACTTATTTTTAAAGTCTGTGATATGCATGTGCTCATGTTCTTTCTATTTCCTGTCCCATCTCTTTGAAATCTACTGCAGAGAAACTCTCTCCAAAGCAATAGCGATCAATCTTTGAATCTCCAAGCTCATCTTCCATCTTACCAAGACATGTTAATAGTGCCAGTTACTTGAACTTATTAATCATTCCTGATCCTTCTTTTCTGTATACAGTCCACTTACAAAACTTGGTAGTGGATCTACCTTCAAAATACTCATTTCTTTCATTTTTACTTACCTACCATGGTCTATTCTTTTTTTTTTTTTTTTTTTTTCGTTTTTCGAGACAGGGTTTCTCTGTGTAGCTTTGCGCCTTTCCTGGGACTCGCTTGGTAGCCCAGGCTGGCCTCGAACTCACAGAGATCCACCTGGCTCTGCCTCCCGAGTGCTGGGATTAAAGGCGTGCGCCACCACCGCCCGGCCGGTCTATTCTTAATACAAGCCGAAATGGTGAATTTAAAATAAATAAGGTAAGATTATGCTCCCTTATTTTCTTCACAATTAGACAAAACTACAATAACATAATGAAAATCAAATTATCGTTTCTATTTCTTGTTCTTTCCATCTGGAATTCTCCTTTCTAGGTTTTTGAGCCTGTTTATTTTTTTTAAATACCTTCTCAAAAACATTCCTTCTGCTCAGAATTTTCCATCTTCCTAATGCCTTCATTTTCTTCATAGTTGTTACCACTATTTAAGTTTCTTATCTTAAAATTTTAAATATATACTTATTAATTCTTTGATAATTTTATATATAGCATATTTTAATTATATGCCACCTATTACTCCCCCAATACCTCCCAGATCTACCCTTTTAAGAAACACTAAATATTAGTCATTTTATCCAATATTATTAAATGTATTTAAAACAAGGAATTAAAATCTTTTTTTCCTCCTCCCCAACACAGGCTTTGTACGACTTTTAAGCAAATGTCCCTATGAGACCATTGTTTACACAAATGCTTTACTACATTCTCAGACTGAAGTGACTGAGCTGTCCCTCTTCATCTCCCTTATGTCCATCCCTTTAAAACTAGCCAGTCTTCAATGACTGAGGTCAGGTCTCAGCCAGTGGGGAAAGGACAGAACCACTCCCTGATGTTAGAATTCCTAGCCACTCCCCCAGCTACATGACCCAGCGTATGCAGTCCAGTAGACAGGCAAGATGCTTAGTTATTCCAGGGCCTTACATCCTACATAATCCGTGCATGTGTGATCACATAATCTATGGGGATGTGTGGCATAGCTACTGAAGCCCATGTACACATGGGGAGAGGGGAACTATAAAAGTGGGTTTCACCTATTCCCTCTCCTCTCTTCCTGCATGGTCATTCCATAGGCTATGCGCACCCCCTCTCTGTTCCCTTAATAAACCCTTAGAGTAGGTTTCTTTATGCCTCATGGCTTCTCTCGCATGGTAAACAGCGCCACTTAATAAATAACACCTGAGACAGAATAAAATCCAAGTGCATGTTCTATCTCAGCACGCTTGCTACTCTGCTTTGGGGAGAAAGCCACCCTCTTGATCAAGAGGAAAGCTTTGCTTTGTAGCAGTTGGCATGGTCTCTCTCTCTCTCTCTCTCTCTCTCTCTCTCTCTCTCTCTCTCTCTCTCTCTCAATGCTGTGTCCACTTTTTTTAATTTTCATAACCCAGAGTCCAATGTGAGCCGCCCGTGAATGTGGGACCATCCACTGGAATATGGTCGATCTACCAGGGGCCACATTCTTAAACAATACTGCTTCTCCCTTCCCTCCCAAGAAACCATCGATTGTAGATAGCTCCTCAGCTAGGTATACATATTGAGGAAGCTATTAACCCACTACTTATGAAATAGGTTTCCATTTGATTCTTCAAATACCCAGGGTTAGTTAAACCTCCCTTAGCCTCTCCTCTGCCCTGCCATGCCATTTTATAAAATACACTCATTTGAGTTTAGATGAAGAGAAGGGACACTGTCCTCATTTGCCCATTTGAGCCCTTGAACTATGAGGAATAAAGTATGTAGTCTCAAGAGACTGTGTGTTATATTAACACATGGCCAAGACTCTGGACTCAATTCCTGGATTCAAAATTCCAATTCTTCAACTCTCTTGCTTCTCAACCTCAGGCAAGGCAGTTAGAATCTTTTCGTGCCCTCCCTTAGATTTAACGAGGGGAGGATAATTAGTAACTACTTCACACACTGTTAAGAGGATTACCAAGGTGAAGACATGGGAAGTTCTTACAGCTGGCAGGTACATGGAAAGCATATAACACAGGTGAACAAGGACCTCCCAGTTATTATTCTGGGTGTTGCTGCCTCTTCCAAAGCTGTCTGCAGGAAAAGCATCACTGTTTGATGTTCCCACTGAAATAAAAGTTCACGTTAAGAAGACACATTTCTATGTTAAATGTAAGCCTACATAATTGTTCATATGTAGATATGTATCCCAGGCTCTTGTTCAATATGCTCAAATGTTGAAGGCCAGTAATAAGACCTGGGGGGTATTTGATAAGTGCAAATGTTTAGCAGCCCCTCAGCCTCACCATAAAGTTCAGAGTTTTGAAAGTATGCCATTATAAACTCATATTAAGCCCTTTAAATCAGGTGGACTCCCTAGAAAATGTTTAACTCTTCACAAACAGTATAAGTGGTTTATGTTACCATTTTTAATGGACATTTAGAAATTTACAAAAAGATTTATCTTCTTTCTCCTGGAAAGAGATAAATGAATTGTCTCGATGGATTGAAAACCATTAACGCCAAGAGACAAATTGTTGGAACATGATCATACTTCCCTGTCAGATTTTAAATAATTCCAGATCTCTTGTTAAGACTTCTATGGCAGAGACCTAGTCTTCAGGGATCATCAATGGAAACATCATACATTTTTCTTGATTCTTAACCACTAAAGGAACTTTTGAATTTTTGTTTTTCTTCCACACAGTAATAAATAAACAAAACTCACATGATTATGTGCTAATTGTTCCAAGTTAGGCTTTTAGGGTTTTTTATTTTTTGTTTTTATGGGATGAATATCAACTGTGGCAGTTTGAGTGAAAACAGCCCTCATTGGCTCACATATTTGAATTCTTGGTCCCCAGTTGGTGGAGCCGTATGGGAAGGATTGGGGAAGGATTAGATGTGTTGGAGGACGTGTGTCATTGATGTAGGGCTTCAAGTTTCAAAAGACTCCTAACATTCCCAACATGCTTTCTGCCTCCTGCTTACATTTTGAGGTGTGAGCTCTCAGCTGTTCCTGGTGCCACGCCTTTACTTCAGTATCACAAACTCTAGCCCTCTGGAATGTTAAGCCCAACTAATTGCTTTCTTTTAAGAGTTGCAATGGTGTTTCATCATAGCAGTAGAAAAGATACTAATATACCAACTACCTATAAAAGTGTGTATCCCTTACATTGAGCTATCATTTGGGAAGCTACCAAAATTCACTTTGTCTTGCCTTTGGGAACTAGAGTAGTTCTGAAATGTCCACTTTTATTGATATGTCTCAGGAAACCAGATGGAGAATGGTTTAGCCACCTACACTGAGGTCACATAACCTCTAAATGAAGGGTGCTATTTGACTGACCTCAAGCAAAACAGAGCTATAACTAGGTTTTAAGAGAAAAAAGAGGAAGTGGGATGTGTTGTTTATCATTTCAGTCTAGAAACAAAAATAAGGAAGTGGAAAGGCACAGCCAAAAAATTCTGGATTATGTCTGCAATATGACATCGTTTCTGCTGTTTGGTTATGTGATGTCCCCTAGTATCCACTGGTTCCTTTCTCATGTCTCAGCAGGGAAAGTAGGCATGGTTGAATACACATTGCAGGTGATGGAGTTTACTGGATCGTGTTTGAAAAAAAATCACAGGAGTTTCCAATAAAGTATAATTTGACAAAAATGTCTTTAGCTACTATAAAGTCAAGCTCAGAAACCAATATTCAATAATCGAAGATATTGTAAAAGTTTTAGAGTTCTAGAGTTGAAGGTTTGCCTTCATTTAAAAAAAAGTGGAATGGTGTCTTCTTATCTTCTACTCCTTCTCTTCTACCACCCACTCAGTTATTAAGCACTGGCTTTTTTTTTTTTTTTTTTTTTATTTATTTATTTATTTATTTTCGAGACAGGGTTTCTCTGTGTAGCTTTGCGCCTTTCCTGGGACTCACTTGGTAGTCCAGGCTGGCCTCGAACTCACAGAGATCCGCCTGGCTCTGCCTCCCGAGTGCTGGGATTAAAGGCGTGCACCACCACCGCCCGGCAAGCACTGGCCTTTTAGTTAGATGAAGTATGCCACATCCTATGAGACTCCCCAGGCTTTTAAGTGGCTACATTGAATGGCGCATGTATTTTGAAGGCATGAGAGGGAAGCATGCTGGGCCATTGCTCTGAGGTTAATCCCTTATCATTCTCTTCTAGATTGACTCCAAAACAAACATCAAATGCACAAAGCGAAAACAGTGATGCCATGATGCTGTGACCCCAATAGAAATTCAATTTCTGATAGGTCTCACAGCTAGGCCCCTTCTGAAAGTTTGTAGCAAGCCTGGTGCTGTGGGGTACATGTGTTATCTCAGCCCTGAGGGAACAGGTCAGGAGCTTGACGCCAGTTTGGGATATGAGATATTGTCTTTAAAAAAAACCAACAACAACAACTAAAAAATAAAGTTAGCTAATTAAATAAATGAAAGTAAGATTCAATCTTGTAGCTGTTCCTGGATCCAAGGTGCATGAAAATGAAGATACAACCTTGCATTAATGATTTTGATTCAGATATGTCTCCAAATATATGCATGGAAATTTAATTCGTTGCTTACTGGAAAAATGTATTTTACAGAACAGTTTCCAAATCAAAGATGGTGTGGTTGTGAACACACCTGTAATCTCAGCACTTGGGAGGTACAGACTGGAGGGTCAGAAGTCAAAGGTCATCCTCAGCTACACAGTAAGTTACTGGCCAGCTTTATCTACATAAAGTCTTATCTCAAAAAAAAAAGAAAAAGAAAAAGAAAAGAAAAGAAAGAAATAAAAATTTAAAACAATCCTATTAAAATCACAATTACAATTCTTGGGTGAAAACCATCCCAGAATATATACCAATTATCTTGGGAGCTCATTTGTATATTAACTATATGAAAATGTTGAGCTCTACCATCACTGTATCTTTATTCTCAAAAACAAATTTTTGTGTCTAGGCCACACTGTTCATCCAGAAACACTGAACTGATAATTAAATGAAATCTCACGCTCACCGTTGATCAGTACTAAAGTTGTATGAATTATCCTGTCTCCAGTATGAAGGCTTCCTTTTATAATTCCACACAGCAAAATGTTGCTTGCTCATGCCACATAATCAAACTGCCTGGGTCATCTCTCAAACCGAGTTATTAATATTAATGAACCCTCTGGCTCAGCATTGTGAACACACTGTGTGCTTGCCTTATTCTCTAGTACACATGCCTTCAAAATTCATTCTACTCATCAAGGGACCTTGGGACAATCATCCTGGTGCTTTGATATACACCTGGATCAATCCAGACAGCTGGGCACGTTGACCTCTGTTCAGCCCTCCCTCCATAAACTGTTTAAAGTTGCCTGCTTAAGATAAATACTTTCGGCATTAGGCAGCCTGGATGGATGCTGTTATTTCACTTCAAAGAAAGACGATTACATTTTTATTAATGTAAAATCCTTTGTATACCTGCTTAGCTTTCTGCTTTAAAACTTCTTTTGAAGACAAATGGGCATAATTCTACTCTCAGATCTAACCAGAGACGGCATAAATTACAGGTCCCATCAAGGAGGATCTAAATGGAGATGGCTCGTTCCTCAGTCTTCCTTTGTGGATTACACCACAGAAATCTCCCAGGGCCAAATTTAAAACATATTTGCTTTAGACTTTGCCAAGTTTGGTATTATTTTGCAATTTCAGTCTTTAAAAAAAAAATTCTGTGTAGAGGTATTTTCTATTTCCACTCTGTTTTTCATAGTTCTTTTACCTCTTTCTGTCTCTACAATCTATTTTCAGGAAAGACAGTAAAAATGATAAGAAATTGGAAATGAGTTGGCTTTTGTTTAAAAGGCATTCTGGTTCTTTCTATAAAAACTAATCAAAACCTTCTGTGTTGTTACCCATCTTACCCTATTGTTATGGGCACAGTGCACATTACTTATGGAGCTATTGGAAAAATGTATTTTCAAAAAATGAATACAATAACAGCGGCTGGAAACGTGCTTGCTAAGCATGTTACTGGGCCCAGAACTACCCACAACTTGTCTCCAAAGACAACAGATCACTCATTCAAAGTTCTTCTCTTCAAAAGATTAACAGTGAGCTGAGCGGTGGTAGCACATGCCTATAATACCAGCACTTGGGAGGCAGAGGCAGGTGGATCTCAATAAGTTTGAAGCTAGCCTGGTCTACAGAGAAAGTTCCAGGATAGCCAGGGCTCCACAGTGAAACTCTGTCTCAAAAAAAAAAAAAAAAAAAAATTAAGAGTGCTTTGTAATTTTTACTTTTAGGTTTGGGCTCTGTTGTCTTAGGAGGCCAACAAATGTAATTTGCTTTTATATTTGTAAAACATTTCTAATTGCCTGGGTTGGTGTATATTAGAGTTGTGTCTTACGCTTTATCACAAATAGGATGTCAGCATGCCAGAAGGCAAAAATAAATGCATAAACAGATAAATAAATAAATCTAATTTCTTTTTTTTTTGTTGTTGTTTTTTTTTGTTTGTTTGTTTGTTTGTTTTTTGGTTTTTCGAGACAGGGTTTCTCTGTGTAGCTTTGCGCCTTTCCTGGAACTCACTTGGTAGTCCAGGCTGGCCTTGAACTCACAGAGATCCGCCTGGCTCTGCCTCCCGAGTGCTGGGATTAAAGGCGTGCGCCACCACCGCCCGGCTTAATTTCTTTGTTGTAATGTTAAAATGTATTTCCTTGAAACTCTGGAATTCTTACTCTTGGTCCAAGAGAGTTTAACTCAGTTGAAATCAGTCAGAAAGTTTCTTGTAAAGAGAGATGCCAAGCGGTCATCTCAAAGTTCCCTCTAGAACACTTGTCTCCCTTCAGATTTCCAATGCGAAACTGGCGAACATGTGGGATCTTTAACGCTGGTGAGTCCATACTGAGGGCTTGCAGTGGTTCAACACCATGCTAAGAATTTTGTAGACACATTTACATTTGACCTTTTCCACAGCTCTGTGATGCTGCTCCTCTCTCCTACATTTTAGACATCTAAAAAGCCTTGGTAACTTCTTTATTTTCATATGCTACAGTGGTCACAGTCCATAAATATCATCTTAGATTGTCCTTAACTATATGAAGAGGACAATAAAATTTACTTCATAAAGTTTAAGATCTTGTTTTTATCAATCAGAAAACCAAAGTCTTAAGGTTGATCTAGAATGACTAAAAAAAATACAGCTCCCCACTCCCACTAGTTTTACGAAAATTCATTCCAGTGTATCAGCTCTCAAGATAAGCCACAGGTTTAAAAAAAAAATTATCCAACACATCACATAAGAACAGCTTTGAAATTGCGTTCTAGTTACCTTATAATGGCATTTAATGAACATTGAAGACTCATTAAACTATATAGTCTGTTTGGTGTGAATCTGCATAACTCATGCAAACTACCATGCTGTAAAGGCTCATTCAGGAACAACCAAAATCAGAATGAAGTTGTTAAAAAAAAAATCACTTGAAACCTAATCTCATTGTAATGCAGTGGTTCTCAACCGATAGCCTGCTTATCAGATATTTATATTGCAATTCATAACAGTAGCAAAATTACAGTTATGAAGTAGCAACAAAATAATTGTATGGTTGGGGTCACCACAACAGGAGGAACTTTATTCAAGGGTCACAGCGTTAGGAAGCTTGAGAACCACTGTTGTAGTCGGTTTGTAACCAAAGGCAAGTCCACTCCATGGACTTCAATTCTGCAAGGGATGGGACATGAACATGCTACTCAATGTTCTGTAGGTTATCTTTTTGATATAATTTAGAATCATTTACCTTTTTGCTGTATATTCAGGAAAGTGTTACAACAGCTGGGGCCATAATGGCAGCCAGTGGTCAGTATCAAGAATGAATCTACTTGGTGCAGAAGCAGGGTCCATGTTCTAGAAGGCAAGCCTGCATGCATGCTTCAAGACTTGGCATGGTACCTCTGCATGATGGCAGGGATTGCATCTGAGTCTTATACACACATAAATAGCAATGGCTTTAAGAGTAACACTTCAGAATGCCATGATAAATAAGAAAAAGATTCTTAAGATACTAAAGACAGTATTTGAGGAAAATGGGAGGAAGTCATCCTCATATTTCTTTAAGCCAGTGTTTAATCATATATTTGCAAAGGGGAAATTGTGACTAGCATGGCGTGCAGCTGTGTGTGGAACAACTGGAAAGAGACTGCCATTGGGTCTTAAATGAGAAGCACATCTGAGGTTTGTTAAGAGTTTGTGAGTGAAGTTCATGTGTTGGATTTTCACTCTTTGTGTATTTATATAACACACAAGAGGCAGGAAAAGGAGAGGGAGAAAGAAAAAAAGAAAAGAAAAGATCAGGAGGGAGATAGAAAATAGATTTCTAAGCAGACATTGCAGTTTGTGTGTAGACTTGTTTTTGTGGCAGACTCTTCCCTGGAAAGAGAAAGATGAATAAAATCCTTTCAAATCACTAAAAAGCAACGTGTTAAGGGAGTCCTGCGACAGTCTGATAGGCTCTCGTCCAACCACAATTTTCAATAGCAGACATATAGAAAGGGAAATAGTGAAATGCAATAGAAAGTTCCTGAGTGGTGTGTGGTGGTATTGTGTTCCCCAAAATATTGTGCACCCTAATAAACTTATCTGGGGTCAGAGACAGAACAGCCACTCAATACAAAGGCTAGAAAATGGTGGCACTCACACCTTTAATCCTAGCATTCCAGAGGCAGAAATCCATGTGTTCAAGGATATAGCCAAGCATGGTGACTCACGTCTTTAATCCCAGAAAGCAAGCCTTTAATCCTAGGGAGTGGTGGTAGAAAGCAGAAAGGTATATAAGGCATGAGGACCAGAAACTAGAAGCATTTGGTCTGGTTAAGCATTTGGCTGGTTAAGCTTTTAGGTTTTGAGCAGCACAGCTCAGCTGAAAGCCATTCGGATATGAGGATACAGAGGCTTCCAGTCTGAGGAAACAAGATCAACTGAGAAGTTGGCCAGGTGAGGTTAGCTGTGGCTTGCTCTGTCTCTCTGATCTTCCAGCGTTTACCCCAATACCTGGCTCGGATTTGTTTTAATTAATAAGACCTTCTAAGATTCATGCTACAGTGGTGGCACATGCGTGTAGTCCCAGCATTTGGAAAGCTGAAGCAGGAGGATGGTGGGATCTGGGCCAGTCTGGGCTGTATATCAAGATCTTCCTTTACAAAAAAAAGAACATATATTTTTAAACATATAAGCTCATTCAAGCTAAATGTACAAGTATTTAGCACTTACTTATACTCTTTAGGTCACATAAAATCAAACAGAAAGAATTTAAGAAATGCATTGACCTTTGTCACAATCTCAGATGAACTAAAGTCAATATCTAGAATTCTTCTTAATCTGTAAAAATTCTAAATTGATTCTTTTTTCCTTCCTAGTTCTAAATTGAAAGATCCATTACAGTAAATCTCAAGTGCAAATTTGTAAAACAATAACCCAGGAACTTGTCAGTAAGGACTGTTCTTTTTATTGTTGTTGTTTGTTTTGTCTTTATAGACGGGGTTTCTCTATGTAGCCCTGGCTGTTCTGGAACTCACTACTGTATAGAGCTCAAACAGAGATCTGCCTGCCTCTGCCTCCTAGTGCTGGGACTAAAGGCCATGCCCAGTCAAAGTGAGGTCTGTTCTTTAGCCCTTCCCAAGTGACTCTGATTCTGATCTAGGTTTTAGGCCACAACATAAACTTACCTGTCTCCTGAGTCCAAGAGTCCTCATAGACTTCAGAAACGCCAATGCCTCGTTACTAAGGTTATTTCGGCTATAAAGTCTTGGAGTTGTGAAGAACAGAGAGTACTATGCAGAATATAGAGTATGAGTGGGTGGAGTCATTGAGGACAGATACATTATAAAATAATTAAAAGATGCATTGATCAACACCTTTTAGATTTATTCCTTTTATTATTTTATGTGTATGAGTGTTTTGCTTGCATATTTGTATATACACCTCATACCTGCCTAGTGCTCACAATGTTAAGAAGCTTTTAGATTCCCAAGCAATGGGGTTTCAAACGGTTGTGAGCCACCAGGTGGGTGCTGGGAATTGAACCCTAGTTCTCTGCAAGAGCAACAAGTGGTTTAGCCACTGAGCCAACTCTCCAGTCCAGGTACGAAGCTTACAGAACAATTTGTGGGAGTCAGTTCTTTCTACCAGGTGGGACCTGGAGAATAAACTCAGGTCATCAGGCCTGGAAGGAACGCCTTTCTGTTCTAACTCAACTCACTGGCTCAATTTCTCCTGCTTTCAAATTGAACGCATTGGACAATTTCATAAGCAGTACATAGAGATGACAAAGTTATATCATCATCAATCTCATCTACAATTACTGACTTCCACATATAGGGATTCAGAACTACAAAGAAGCTGTTCGACAGTTTTAGTTGTCCCCCACCCCCAGGGAAACTCCAAAATAGTACTCTACATTTGGCTTTTAGTATTCTTGACATCGCTTTACTGAACTCCACCTCCTGATCCTGCAAACCATATTTAAAGCAAACATAGCCTTGGTATAGTATGACTATGAATGTGCATGGTGTGTGTGTGTGTGTGTGTGTGCGCGCGCATGTGTTAATATGACATGGCCATGCAGGTGCCCAAAGAGGCAGGAAAAAGGCACTTGATCTCCTGGGGCTGGACATCCAGACAGTTGTGAGCTTCTTGAGGTAAGTAGGGGAGCCCAATTCTGGTCTTCCTCAAGAGCAGCAAGTAATCTTAGCTGCCTATCCATCTCTTTAGACCCTGTATGATTTTTCTTTAGTGACTACATTTTTTCCTCTCCCGTTTCTTCTTTCTTATGCTAACATGTTCTATAATCCCCTTCTGAAATGACCAATTTCAAACCCCGGTCGGTATCTTTGTCCATGTTTTCTCTATAGCTGTAAAATCTTGCATAGACCCATAGCTATACTCATAGATGGATACCCACATGGATCTGATGTTTTTTCATCGTTCATCACATCGTGACAAATGGTTTCTAAGGTGTTCCCATAACTCCCACTTCCCTTACTTTGAGAATGACATCTGGAACTTCTAGTAAATTCAGTAAAGGGAAGATCATTGAATACAGATGATTATATGTGGAAACTGTTACATAAGATTACAAAGTATTAAGATCTAGCTCAGTGTTACAGCATTTGCCCAGCATGTGTGAGGCCCTGGGTTCTATCCTTAATACCACTAATTTTTTTTAAGTGCCTTTGGTTTCATGTTCTTTTAACCAGATGTGGTGGTGTGCCTCTGCAATCTTAGCAGCTGGGAAGCTGAAGAAGGAAAATTGCAAGTTTGAGGCCAATCTTGGCTACAAAAGGAGACTCAATAAGAAGAACATGGACAGAAAGAATATAAGGATGGAGATGCACCTAAGTTCATAGAGCGCTTGATCCCCAGCACCATATAACTAGGTGTGGTGGTGTGTGCCTATAATTGCAGCACCCTGGAAGCTAAAGCAGGTGGATCAGAAATTTAGCCATCTTCAGCTAGACTGGGATATTAGAGATCCTGTCTCAGTAACAGCAACAAAAGATTGTAAGTCTGTAACTCTATCTCCATTTCACCCGAGGCACAGCTATTTGATCACCTAGACAACATACAAGACAGAGACTTCAAACCAAATTTCAGAACACTTTCCATATTTAAAAGGGTAGAGGTTGAAAAGGCTGGAGTTCATGGTTGAAGAGAGACTTTCCCTGCAGAGAGCGATCAATTAAGTATGCCAACTATCACTCCACTGAAGAGTGGCCGGGAGGCTTACTGCTCACCCCAGGACAGTGACTGAGACTTCTGAAGAAGCCACTACACTTGTCAAAATGATGACAGAGTCCAAAAGGTGAGTAAATTGCTGAAGGAGACAGTAGAGCAGAAGGCTTTTGTTGAAAAAAAACAAAACAAAACAAAACTGCTCAACATGAGGCCAAGGTTGTTATCATTTCTAAGGACAATCTATGTATCATAAATGATAAGAACGCTTACCACCAAGCCCAAGGACCTGAGTTGGATTTCCTAGGACCCATATGGTGGAAGAAGAGAACCAGCTCCCTCAAGTTTTCCTCTGACCTCCACCAGGGCACAGTACAGTAGTATACACATGTGCCACATACGTAGACACATGTGTACACACAATAAGTGAATAAATACACAAACAAATAAATAAATAAATGTATTTTTCTATTGGAGCTGTTCTACAGCCTGCCCAAGAGTGGCATTGTTTATCCTATCCAGAATGGTGGGAAAGCCTCTCTAGAAAGATGCTAAGGTGGTCCAACAGATGCTCAAGGAATGAGGAAGAATTTGGAAACTGTCAGACCAAGAGAATTGCATCAGCCCACAACCAGGAAGCTTCACAGAAACACATCAAGTACTGCAAAGTTATCTCAGAATCCACAAACTGTCAGAAGTAAGTACACTTCCAATCACTCCCAAAACTTTAAAGTACCAGATCTAGATAAATTGGTCATCCAAAATCTTTTCTGGTCCTTTCCCCATCTGTATTCTCTTTCATCACCACTTTGATGCTGGAGGAGTCGGAAGCTAGTCATCATATGAGGAAGAGGAAACAGGTGGTCTTCCTTCCATCTCTGGTCCAATAGTTGGGGAGAGAAACCGTGGCTCTAAACGAAGTCTTTAATTATTACACTGACTGTTCACATTAACTACTCCACTGGCTTTTTCCTAAGTAAGCTGGTTGAATGCTGCTTTAATATCCAATAGAAAGCACACGTTATGAGTATACCCTGGGTGGTACTCAACAATTGAATTCCTGGACCTCTGCTGAATAGCTCTGTGAAAGCTGCTGAGTGTTGTAGATGATCACACTTTTCTCATCAAGGAAACTTCACAAAAGTTTTCAGAAATCACTTGAGATCTTTCTCATTGACTCATTCATACTGGTTTGAGTGTGTCATAAATGTATTTGGCCTGTTGGTGGGCACATTCTTCCCCCATTAGGTTTCACTTGTTTCTTTTTTTTCCTACAACAGCAATTGTTTGTTTGTTTGTGTGTGTATGTGTAAGAGAGGGCGTCCACGTGCCACAGTGCAAGTGTGAATGTCCTTTTACTCACTGTGCCATCTCTTTGGCTTGGGCAACCAGTTTTAAATTTAACATGCAGCAATCGACAGGTTCACACTTTCTTTTAATACTGGTGCTTTGTATTTCTGTTATAGTCCCAATAATGAAACTTCTGAAATTATATAAGCTCATGTAAATCCCCACAAAAGCCAATGCAGTTTACATTTTTTTTAGTTAATAGATCACAGGGATTTTTTTTTCCACCAAATCTCAGGCAACACTAGGGTTTACAACTCTTTTCAGTGTTTGCAACACAAAATGATAATCACTATGACGCTCTTTTTTTTTTTCTTTAAAGAAAAATGAATTTAGGTATTTTGTGATTTTTCCCACAACCCAAACTCTCACATTGGAAAAGGCTCTTAAAAAGATATACTAAATGTTTACCCAAACTTTGTAAGTTGGAGGCCAGAGGAAGTGTGATTGACTAACCAGAATCACACAGCGTCAAGTTGGAAAGCTGGAACTGAACATGTCAATCACGGGGTCTTGTTCTTTTAGGCAATGCTTGTATAATCAGTAAGCCACTCTTCAGTAGGGAAGCTCGTGGTTCATGAACAGGTAAACTGTGTTGATGAGTACAGTGCATTCAGAGCAGGCAGACCAGATGTACGAGGATCTGGGAAACAGTTACTGAAGGTGTAAACATAGAAAACTATGAGAGGAATAAGTCAAGGAACCAAGGAGTTGAAGCTCCTTTAAGGGAAATGGCAACTGTGATAAACAAGGTGTAAGTACAAATTTTATTTCAATATTATTTAGGAAATTATACCTTATGCTGTAAAAAAAGATGAAATATTTTAGATAGGAATATAGAATAACTACAGAACATAGGAAAAGCAGTGCAGAGCTTGGTATACACAACACGCGTCAAGTGCTCATAACTTTTCAGCCATCTCTCCAACCTCTACACATTGTTTGAGACAAGTTCTCTCACTGAAACAAGAGCTCACTGATTATATAGATAGGATGACCAGCAAGGTCCAGAGATCCTCCTGTCTCTGCTCCCCAAAACACCAGAGCTACAGGTGTTAGCTCCCAGACCCAGCTTGTCACATTGGTGCAGAGGATCTGAACTCAGATGTCTCTGCTTTCACGCAGGCACGTTACCAACTGAGCCCTCTCCCCAGCCACTCATTACATCTAAGTAGTTCCATGGGTCGTGTGTTTATAGACTCAGCCTTGAAAGAAAATTTTACCTTTTCTATAAATTACATTACTTTATATTTTTGATTGATAGGCAAAAATCATGTTTATCGTGTAAATATGGTGTTTTAAAGTATGTGTACATTGGAAAAATGGTTAAATCTGACTAGTTACCCAATATATTCCCTCAGTAGTTGTTTTTTTTTTTGTAGTAGAAACATCTAACATTCATTCTGCATTTTCCAAGAATAAAATGTGTTGTAATTGATTGTACACTATACCTCCTGAACTCATTCTTCCTAATGGTTGTTTCGTAGCCTCTTTCTACTTCCCTAGAAACACCATTCCATCCTCTACATCTACAAGATCGGCTACATTAGATTCCAAATGTGAGTGAGATCATTTGGCATTTGCCATATACAGCTTAATAAAGTTCCTGAGAAGAAGGCACAATCAGACCAATAATGATTAGTCAAGATAAATTAGGAATGGATGGCCTCCTGTCAGAGAAAGCCACAGCACTTGATATCTTCATCGCCAAACTCTGTCAAACTTCTCAAGAAGAACTGATATCAACTATTTAATAATGATTACAGCAGATTAGAGAAGTGGCTCAGTGGTGAAGAGCTCTTGCTGCTCTTGCAGAGGAGCCAGGTTCCATTTCCAGCACTCACATGGTGGCTCACAAACATCCATAACTCAGATTCCAGAGGGTGGCTCACAACCATCCGTAACTCAGATTCCAGGAGAACCGACGTGCTCTTCTGACTTCCCCAGGCACAAGTCATGCATGTGGTGCACATGTATATATGCAGGCAAACACTCATATGCATAAGAATAAAATATATATAATTTTAAAATAATAATTACAAACACATTGAACAGAAAGGATTGTTGCCAATCTACCTTTGCAGGATCGGTTTTACTTCCATACAAAAGCTGGATAGAGGGATGCACATATAGCCACATGTGAAGATGTAGCAGATATTCGCAGTGAACACAGCTGCAAAAATCTTCAACAAAATTCTAACTAACAAATATAGCAGGACAGAAAAATGGATTCGGTGTGCTCAAGAGGGAGCCATCAAGGGATTCAAATGTTTCAAGATATACAAGTCAACAAAAATGGCATACTGCGTTGGCATATTAAAGACAAAAATGCACAATCATTCCAAGAGATACAGAAAAGGCACTTGAGAAAATTGAACGTGTTGTATACAGCAAGAATACACTTCAACATATTAAAGGCCACATAAGATAAACCCAGAACTAACATTTTAGTGGAGACAGAAAAGCTGAAGAGTGTTCCTGTAACATCTGCAAAAGGCAATGACATCCTCATCTACCAGGTCTGCTCAACATTCTAGAAGACCTACCCAGAACAAGAAAGTATGCAAGAAAAAAAAGGCATGAAAAGATAATTTTGGGAAGGGGGAATCCATGTTAAGTGTTACTATACAAATAACATCAGAGCACTTAGCATTTAGTATGATACTAATTCACAAGATAAAGAACAAGTCGGTTCTTAAATGTCTCTAGAAGGACTACTATATTCACCCGGTTCCTATACCAATCCTCGGAATGATACTGTGGGGCATTGGGCAACCTCAGGAAATCAGAGGCTGGGATCCCTCAGTCAATTCTTGTCCTGTGATCACCAACATTATGCCAATTGCCCTAAATATTTATTAATACATAAAAATATGATGAGTTCACAGGCATCAGACACATCTGTGTAAGAAAATCCCAGGCACGTGACTTATCACAAGTTAGTAAAAATGGTACAAAAGCCGTGTCTGCTAAAATGAGTAAGATGTGATATTGGTTCCTACCCAGATTATTTTGTATTTCCTGGGTTCAACACTTCCTTAGATAGCATGTACACGTTGTTAAAAGGTTTTTTTAGTTTTTTAAAAAAAAAAACTGGAAAAATTGATTAAACAAAACATCATACTTGAGAAACAAAGCCTGAAAGGCATGCTGTGGCATGTACACACACATACACACACACAGACACACACAGACACACACACACACACACACACACACACACACACACACACATACACCCCAAAGGTTGAAAGTATAAATAGATAATATACATAAAAATAATATAATAGTGATGTATCTAGCACCTAACCATACAATTTCTTTTAAAGCATGATTAATACCAGGAATCAAACTTGCTATGGTCTAAATTCTGTGTCTACAACTCACTAACTACATGATTTTGAGCAAGTGATTCGACTTGAGCCTAATTTTCTAATCTGTCAAATCAGAACAATAAAGTACATGAATAATGTCATAATGAATGCTGATGTATTTAGAAGTGTTTGCATTTAATATGCCAGTTATTAATATAGTAAAATGGTTGAAAATAAGAAATACGTGCCTTTACATTTGGAATATTATGGGAACCAAAGAGTCCTTGACAAACCCAAGGATAAGTGGGAATTTTAGGAGAAAAAAATGCCTTTTTGAAATTTATTTTCAAACTTTGACTTTTTGGAATTTATTTTCTTATTTAGGGTTTGTTTTCTTGTGTATAATGAAAAATAGTTCGAAAATAGTTCCCTGTCATCTACTCAAATATCTGTATTCTTTGACGTCCTCACTGCAGAAGATCTCACAGTGTCTAAGGCATACTCATTGTGTCTAAAGCAGACCAAGATAACCTCTTACTGCTCTTATTTCTCCCTTTGAAGCCAGCATTGATGAACTCAACACGGTAGCATGGCACAATTAAATAATATTCATGACAAAAGGAGGCATCATAAAGCAAGGTATTATTTATTACTGAAGGCCACATACTAAACTCCGTAAGAGACCTGCCACCTTCTGTGCATTGGAGACACACTAGCTATGCAATGATTGTATGATAGTGGTTCATGAAAAAGTAACTGCCTTATATTTTCTCAAAATAAAAGCACAACCGAGGAAGAGAACAGCTGGCAGCAGCTTGTTACAGCTCCTCACCCCTTTGTATCTACTTATACATCACATCATGCACTGCAATCTTGAACTTTATAATTGTTCAAGCACTCTAACCTTTACCGTGAGACAGGATTAGGATAGGCCATACACGCCGCCCTGGTGAGATGCTTTTGAGTCATGTGTGGCAAGGTAAATCCCAATCTCTACTCCTGAGATTAAAGGACAGTAACAGTGTTATGCTGATTTCATTTCAAATGCTTTGCTCAGCTTAATTGCACCAAATTCCATCGTTCTTCCAACTCGATTGTCCCTATCAAAATGTCTGAGTCCATCTGTGCCCTGGAGGGAAACCTTGCTTACTGGCCTTAATCTAATTATCAGTAGCCACCCATGAAGCACAGCATGTCTTGTGCAAATATTTTGACTGATCATCTATTGTGCTAGGAACTCGAAAAATGGTCTTGCTTCACACATGATTTGTTTTCTAAAAATATCAAAAGAGATTATGAACTTGTGGAGGGGGAAAAAAAAGAGAACTTTCTTGTGGGTGGGTGAAAAGGGATGGCAATTGAGGATCACAAGGAAATTTTGGACCGTCATTGCCTACAGGGAAACTGAAAGGGTCAGAAGCCATGAACATGTCACAATTCAACTTCCAAAAACTAAGGAAAACAATAAA
>NW_026294525.1:41589546-41627046 GCF_007827085.1 Peromyscus californicus insignis
TGATATGATAATCATGCGTATCAATGGTGACCATTTAACAGCAGAGTAAAGGGTGACCTCAAGGACTGGAACCTTATTCCATACATGAAGAATGAACTTCAAGCACACTGTGACTCAGGAGTCACATTAAAGCTTCAAACCCAATTCCTAACCAAAGCCAAGAGAGAAATTAACATTAGATTCTAAAATGTATTAGTTTACCTCAAAACAAAATAAAAAAATGGAATTACAGAAGGTGACACTGGGCTGGGAAGCAGTTAGAACCAGCAAAAAACAAGTGGCAATATTAAAAATTTAATATAGCCAAATGTATAATCACACTACTGACAAATTAAAAAGCAGAGGGAGGGAAGGAAGGAAGGAAGGAAGGAAGGAAGGAAGGAAGACAACAGAAAGGAGGCAGAAGTTACTAGTGAAGAAAACTAGTGAGGAAACTCTGCTGTGTTTTATAGAATATACATTGAAGTATATGTTATAACCAAAAATTAACTTTTATGCCAAGTCGTAAACTATCAACTGACTAACTCACTAGAAAACGAGAACACAAACAACATACTGGAGTGTATTTGGAAGCTGAATTTTTTTTTGTTTTCAACATGAGATGGCTTAACAATTTTTAGAGCAGCTCAAAGCCAGTGATTAGGCTGTCAGCCAAATTCATCCACCATCAGGCTAAAAGCTTCGAGAGGTTGTTTGCAGAATGCTCATTGCTGGCGGCTTCAGAAATGTTGCTATATAAACGCTTAGGATTGTTACTGCTCTGCTGAACTTTCTGCACAGAAATTCAGCATCACGGAAACTTAGCCCCAAGTGTCCACAGATGGGACTTTGCAAAATAAAAAGGTTTCTGCTCAGCAAAGGAAACCATCAGCAGAGCCCACAAATAGCCCACAAACCAGGAGCAGATACCAGCAAATACTCCAGACAGGAGTGCTAATATCCAGAATTTGCAGAGAACCACAGAAGCTAAATTCCAAAGAAATAAACTGCCAACGAACAAATGCTAGTGAGATGAACAGTTTTTTAAGAGAGTAAACACGAGCGGCCGATAATGATTTCAAAAAGTTTTCAACAACCCTAGACATCAGGGAAATAAATGCAAATGATAAAAACAATTTTGGGAGATCGCCTCACCTCAGCCAGAGTGGTTGTCAACGATACATCTGACGACAAATGTTGGAGAGGATGTTGGGAAAGAGGAACATTTACTGCTGGTGGGTGTGCACGTTCGGACAGCCATTTTGGAAATCGGTTTGGAGGCTTCTCACAAAACTAAAAAGAGAACAACCGTATGAACCACCTGTTCCTCTTCAGGGCCACCCAGAGAGACCTTCCTATCCTGCTACAGAGATATGTGCAGCTCCACATTTACCGCTTTATTTACGATATCAAGGAAATGGAACCAGCCTAGATGTCTGTCCACACATTAATGGATAATAAAAATGTGATACATACACAAAGTGCAATCGTATTCAGCTCTAAAGGAAACCAAAATTTTCAGGAAAATGGTCACACTTGGAACGTATAATATTAAGTGAGTTGGCCAAAACTCAGAAAGAAAAATAAAAGAAAATATATTCTCCCTCATATGCAAATCCTAGTCTATAATGTACACTATAATGTGTGCGTGTGTATATATACAGGTATAAGTATGGGTATAACATTAAATTTAGTAGAAAGAAAAACGACCAAGCAAGGGAAATACTAGGTGATGAGGAAGGTCAGGATACAGGCAAAAGGACACAGGAGTCATGGAAGAGGTTGTAAAGTTTAGTTTCTGCTCTGTCACAAGTTTCTTTCCCCTTTTTTTTTCTGTGTGATACATAAGTGTATTAAAATATCATTAATAGTAAAATTAGAAAACCCTAAGCTCAGCCCCAGAATGGCCATTCTAACTGTATAAAAGTTCACTGAGATGTGCAGAGTTTGGGACTCAATCAGTGTTCGAGTGGCTACTTTAGTAGTAGCAGATGTTTTATTAGTAAACTCACCACAATAAAGTCACCACTAATATTTTCAAAATAAGATTTATTTTGAAAACTGCTTGTGAATTTGAACTAACTGCATTAAAAATGTATGCCTCAGCAAACTGTAGTCACAATGCAGATCAGTGTTTAAAACTAAATGATTAAACTAGAAATGCTTTCTTCACTCTTAGTACCCAAAGTTCTTGTCACTGAAGATGTCACTTACAATGAACATGGACAATAAAATTTGACGGGTAGCAGAACATTTGCAGTAGAGTTTGGTCACATAGACATTCAATAAATAAGTTGATGTGTACATGTTGAAATGAATGAGTTTAATTTTAAAAAATACTAAGTTCTACTCAAAAATCACAGGAAGGTGTTTGCCTATTCCACAAGGCTGCTACAAAAATCAGAAGAAATATTTGGTGAAAAAGCAGTTTAAAACTCAGTCAGAGAAATAAATTAATACTTTCGAAGTTATCAGGAAAAAGGCAAATTTTGACTTCTCACAAAAGACCCATAATGACGTTACTTACTTTAAAAATTGAGAAATTCTGGAGTTATTGGTACTTGTAAAGCATGACCCCTTTGTAGAAATAAATCTTTGTATTAGACAAACTTCACACTTTGTTACCCCCAACACAAGGAGGTAACAGTAATCCCTTTATGTCTTGAATCTGTAGAAGACACTTAAGCGGGAGTGTTTGCTGCATTGGGGTAAAGAGAGGATCCTACAGGAAATACGCCCTAACCAACTAATGGAGTGATCCTTGGTGTTTCCATGAAAACAAACAAAAAACCCAAAGCAACTGTAAGAGGAAACCAAAGCAAATAACTCCTCTATCATCTTTATTTTGGGTCAAGCCATTTGGAAGCAAGTTCAGTATTTTGGTGTAGGACAAATGGTATCACCCACTGAGCTGACCAGAGTGGGAAATGCTAAGGTTTGCATTTTAAATATCCACAATTGCTTTTCCTTTATATGACCAGTGTTCCCCGACCCAGACCACAATTGGATGGGAGCCTGGGTTATAGAGTAGGTTGATACCAGCAGAGAGAACAAGACAAGTACATTGATTTTTCACTTTTCTAAATATTGCAGGTAGTTAAGAGAAAGCTGTTTCAACATCCGGTAATTTAAATTGCTAAAGTTTTCTGGGAGAAACAAAATGGTCTCACTACTGAGTCGGTTGGAGATAAGCCTCCCGAAGTTCAAAGGACTCTCATTCCCCACCCCTCACCCCCAAGTCTTAGCGCTTCAATTGGCACAGAAGGAATTTAATCCAAGGGCCACTTCATTAGTCCTCACATAAACAGGCTTTCTGTAACTAATCTTTTCAAGACCCCCTGAACTCAGCAATGGACACATCCGAGTGTGGTTACTTCCTCCTGCAGAGAGACATGTGCATGACAGACTCAGTAATTAGTTGTTGAGTGAATGACTCTTAAGATGAATATTCTAAAGCCTTTTTTCTTCGGATTGTAACGACACAAGAGTGAGTCAAATGTTGTCACTGTTAGTCACGTGGTTCATCTCTTCCAGCATTACCTGCTTTCCAATCTTTCATTTGGAGTTTGAAAATACATTTAACACCAGCTTTTTTTTTTTTCCATTTCACCCTTTTCCTCCATTTTTTTTTTTTTTTTTTTTTTTTTGTTTATCGGTAGCTTTTACAGTCTCTGGAAGATTTTGTAATGTTTATTCCTTGGATTATTTTTATTGCTAATTTGCTACTGCTGATAAAATGAAACCAATGGATATTTTATCCAGGCACGACAATGAGCTCTTTGTAAGCTTTAAGAGTTTACCCATAAAAACCGTAAGGTTCTCTATGCAAACCATCTGTCAGACATGCTCAGTGCAGCTGGCAGCGTGCCAGCATCATTTCTGCGACACCATCGTACACCAATGACTAAAGCATATCGCCGAGTGGGCTCCCTGGCACTAATGGAAACAGTTTGCACAAGGATATGGAGACCTTTATGCTGTGTTACTCATGAAGACCTTTAAACTGCTCAGGAACTTACTTATGTTCTTAGGTTGATGGCCTGTTTTTTTTTTTTTTTTTAAACTTTTTAAAAGATTTTTTGCTAAATTTCATGAACTGTGTCTACTGAAATGTGTCTCTTGAAAGAGGCCCTGTTCTCATTTAATCCTTGTTCTCTTAGCATACACTGAAACAACTATTTAACGACTTCTTTTTTGAGAAAATTCTGCTATTCTTATTGAAAACAAAACTGAAGTAATTTGAAAACAGTTTCTTTGGGATTTTGCATTAATGCTCATAAATATCTGTGTCTACACTCTTCATCGTATGGATTTTTCCTTGTTTCAGGATCAAAGTGGAACTAGTTTGAACACGTGAATTAGAGGGGCTGCTGAGGAGAAGACTCGGTTGGTGAAATGTTGCTGCATTAGCATGAGGATCTGAGTTCAGATCTCCATCAGCCATGTAGAAAGCAAGGCATGGTGGTGTGGATCTGTGATCCCAGAGCTGGGATGATGGAGACAGGTGGATCCCTGGGCCTTATGGAATTAGTGCACTCTAGGTTCTTTGAAAGACCTTGTCTCAAAACAAAATAGAGAGTGATCTAAAAAGATACTGCACCCCACAAACATATGCACATGTGCACACTCACCTGCACACAGTGTGTGTACACACACAAACACATATCCACATGCATGCACAGTAAATCAGAGAGTTTCCCCATTTTCCTAGTCTCAAATCAGTGTGCGTGTGCTCTTAATTATTTTAAAAAAAAAAAACAGAATTTATCAAGTATTTATTTTGTGTCACACACTATTCCAGTATGAATTCACTTAATCTGCAGGGAAATACTACAAGAAAAGTCTTACTATTCTGTCACAAAAACACATCTCTCCCCTTAAAGGGCTAAGAGATAATTCTTACAGAGTGAAATCTGAGTGACCATAGCCTGAAAACACAGATTTTCTTACCCAAAATGTTATATTCCAACACAGAAGCAAAAGAACAAAGAAAGCTACAAATCAAAAGACATTACTGGAAACAATAGAGAAGTAGCTACAGCAAGATGGGAGATCTCCCCTAGAGTCCAGATGCTGTCTGATGGCGTTCCTACCTTTCCGGTTGATGGAAGTTAGTGGTCTCCTAAGTTAATAGATTCCAAGAGGTTTTTATGTGTCAGTCACAGAATGTTAGTTGGACATAGGGGTGGGCAAAGAATGGCTTTTAAGAACTAAAGCTAGTCTGATGTAAAGTAATTAGACCTGCACCATCCTGGCCTCTGCACATCATAACAGTTAGAACCAGTCCATCTTTGCTGATACAACTTCTTTCCAGAATTTTCTTTGACAATCCACATTTTATATATTTAACAGTTAAGAAAGGTTAGGTCATTTGAATCACATTATAAATCCCTGAGAAAAAATGTATCAGGAAAACTTTCAGCTGCCAACACATGTCTAAAGAGTCCATGAAGACATCATAAGGAGGCTGGGTAGTGGTGCACATCTTTATTTTCAGCACATGGTAAACAGAAGGAGGTGCATCTCTGAGTTCAAGGGCAGCCTGGTCTACAGAGTGAGTTCCAGGACAGCCAGGGTTACACAGGGAAATCTTATCTTGAAAAACAAACAAACAAACAAAACAACAACAACAAAAAAGATGAAACCAGAAGGAAAACCAAGAAATCCATTGAATTAATCCAAATGAAATGGTAGCATGTTGAAATTTATGGGCACAGCAGCTATCTATGACAGATAAAAAGCATGACATCCACTGCAAAAGATAGTCTAATATCTTCCACCTTAAGAACCTAGAACACATACACAAAATAAAATAAAAACTCACACACAAATCAATCAGAAGAAAGGCAGAGAGAGAAAACATGAGAGCAGAAATCAAGAAAATTGTTGAGCAGTGGTTCTCAACCTGTGGGTCTTGACCCCCCTGGGGGGGGGGGGCAAAAGACCCTTTCACAGGGGTTGCATATCAGTTATCCCACATATCAGATGCTTGCTTGCTTGCAATTCATAACCATAGCAAAATTACACTTATGAAGTAGCAATGAAAATAGTTTTGTGGTGGTGGGGGGTGTCATCACAACATGAGGAACCGTATTAAAGAGTCTCAGCATTTGGAAGGTTGAGAATCACTGCTGTAAAGAAAATCCGTATCCGGGGCAGTGGTGTCGCTTGCCTTTAACCCCAGCTCACTGTGGAAGATTAAACTACTCAAGGCCAAGCCTTGAGAAGCAGACGTAATTAACATGGTCATGGACAAGGCATGGCTACAGTTTCAAAACACTGTGAGGGGGACTGCAGCATAGAGTCTGCAAGTAAAATATACTATAAATGTTGGTTTCTTTCCTTAGTTGAGTTTCTTTCACACTGCCCAGGTTCCCTCGATGTTTTTACTAGCATTATAGACTTTGACTTGAGCGGAAGTAGAATATTAATGATTGAACTAAGAGGTGGGAAACTATCTACTCACTCAGTTTTACTAATTTTCTCTTTTGCAGTGTTGCAGAGGGAACCTAGGGCTGCGCACATGACAGGGAGGTCCTGTACCACCGCACCACAGCCCAGCAGGTGTCACAGGTGCCGTGTTCCGTATCCTCTTCTTTGTCTGAAAGGAAGATGCTGAATTGGACCAGCAGCTTATCGACTGTTAGCTACAGAATCCTTTCTGTGCTGTGTGTGTGTGTGTGTGTGTGTGTGTGTGTGTGTGTGTGTGTGTGCTTAGCTGCAGAATCCTTTCTGTGCTGTGTGTGTGTGTGTGTGTGTGTGTGTGTGTGTGTGTGTGTGCTTAGCTGCAGAATCCTTTCTGTGCTCTGTGTGTGTGTGTGTGTGTGTGTGTGCGTGCGTGCGTGCGTGCGTGCGTGTGTGTGTGTGTGTGTGTGTGTGTGTGTGTGTGTGTGTTGAGCTAAGATCTCATAACCTGGGCACCCATGATGCAGTGGTAGTGTACATTTTTCATCCCAGCACTTGGGAGGCAGAGAGGCAGGTATGTCTCTGTGAATTTGAGGCCGGTCTACAGAGTGAGTTCCAGGACAACCAGGGCTACATAGAGAAACCCTGACTCAGAGAGAGAGAGAGAGAGAGAGAGAGAGAGAGAGAGAGAGAGAGAGAGAGAGAGAGAGAGAAACAGTAATCAATGAGAGAGAGAGAGAGAGAGAGAGAGAGAGAGAGAGAAACAGTAATCAATGAAAGGTATGCTGTCTTTTCTAAAGCAGTCAAAGAACCAATAAAGATGTAGCAAAGAAAACAAGACAAAAGACACCTGTTAGCAGGAATTATACTGGGGTACTAGTACACATTGTAAAATCAAGAGGGCAGCAAAGGGGTGTAATTAACAACTCAATTCAGAAATGTATTTTAAAAAAAAGACCAACTGGAAAAAAAATAATTTTCTTCTAAGAGTCTCTCTTAAAAAATAAAAATCTGCTATAGGAGTCCTCTGTTAGAATTTTTGGGGTCACGGATGTGTATTATATCATCTCCAAATAGCGATACTTTGACTTCCTCATTTCCAATTTGTATCCCCTTGATCTCCTTATGTTGCCTTATTGTTCTAGCTAGAACTTCAAGTATGACCTAGGACCTCTGCATATATGTTACAGTTGTATAACGTGGTCTTCTTGAGAGACCCCTAACAGTGAGAGAAGAGCCTCTCTCTGACTCTGATGCCTCCTTTTAGGACCCAGTTTTCCTACTGGATTGCCTCATCCAGCCTTAATAGAAGAGGAGGTGTCTAGTCTCACTGCAACTTGATATACCATGGCTCACCGATATCCATGAGAGGCCCACCTGTATCTGAAGAGAAGCAGTGGAGGAGGAGTAGATGGGGAATGGGGGTAGAGAGGAGGTGAGAAGGGAGGAATTGGGAAGAGGGGAGGGAGGGGAAACTTGAGTTGGGATGTAAAAACAAAAAAATAAGAATCCATTCAAAGATGGTTTCACTGAGAATTTTACCAAACTTCAACATCAGAGTTCTACACGATTGTTGTGGGATATTAATTTTAACTAGGCAAAGATTTGTTACATTTGTTTATGCTGCAGAATATTACTTTAACTGTGTAAAAGCATGTTATATTTGTTTATGCGGCATTTGTTTAAAGATGCAAGGGTGTGTGTTTAATTATGTAAAGATGTGTTGCATCTGTTTCACCTTGCCTGCTAAGTCACATAAAAAGCTGAATGGCCAATACCTAGGCAGGAAAAGGATAGGCAGGGCTTGTGGGCAGAGAGAATAAATAGGAGGAGAAATCTAGACTCAAGAGAGAAGAGAGAAGAGAGAAATGATAGAAAAAAAGGAGGAGGAGAGAGTGAGGGAGACGCCTGGGGCAAAGAGCCAGTCACCCAGCCAGTCACGGAGTAAGAAGGAAAGAAAGATATAGAGAATAAAGAAAAGTAAAACTCCCTGAGGCAAAAGGTAGATAAAGAGGAAAAATGAATTTAGGTTAAAAGAGCTAGCCAGAAAAGAGCTAAACTAAGGCCGAGCACTCAAAACTATAGGTCTCTGTGTCATGATTTGGGAAGTGGTTGGCGACCCAAAAGAAAAAGCCTGGTATACACGATTGTTTCCAAACATACGAAAAGTAACAACAGAGAAAAGGGCAGGTTTCAATTCTTCTTATAGAGCTTAATTAATTTATAATTAAGTTTAATTAATAATTAATAATATTAATTAACTAATAAGGAATAAGAATTCATCAGCATACAAAGAGTAGGAAACTGAGAGTCATTGTAAAACCCATGTGGGACCAGCCTGGGCTATAGAAGGAGATCCTAATATGAATAACAAACCAATAAACTGTAAACCATGGCCTCAGTGGAGTTTATTACAGGCATGAAATAGGTTCAACATTTGAGAAACGCATTCATTGTACTTTGCCATAGTAACAGCTTAACCAGGGAAAAAAAAGTCTCGTAATGATGTCAAGTGATGAGGAAAGAGGATTTAAGAAAATTCAACTAATATTATAATTGATGGTGAGGACCAAATGATACCCTCCTCTCCATCTGAGAGAAAGACAGGGGTTTGTGTTCCCACTACACTTAGTCAACCCAGTTTAGGAAGTCCCCACCCCTGGGATAAGGAAAAGGGATAGGAGGAGGAATACAGTTTAGATAGAAAGAATTAAACTGGCTCTGCTTGTAAATGAAATATCTCTGTACATTAAATAGCTCTTTCTGTAAGAAAATTCCAGCAATCGGTTTTGAAAATTCCTTCTACGGTCAGCAGAGTCACAGACTGCAAGATACAAGATAAACCACACAAAACTAACCCATTACCTGCCAGCAGCCAGGGAGCAGAGACCCAGTCCCACAGTCGGAAAAATTCTACTAATCTCTTAGGGAACTCAAGCCACACCAAGACTCCCAGGGCTAGCCAGGAAGGTGAGGCAGAGTTGGAGAGTTTACCAAATATATTCTAATATAGGCTCAGGTATGTGGGCTAAATAGAGAGATGCTTAGGAAGAAACACATACCCAAGTGTGGAAAGTGTCCTTCAGAAGGAAAAGTAAGACCTATTCACACGCAGGAATGGGCATCTCGGGGAAGATCCTCCAAGAAAGACATACACACATGTGTGTATAAGATCCTCAAAAGAGAGTCACAGTAGTCGTCTTAGCATTAGCAATATATGTATAGCATTTTAGTAGCTTGCAGGTTTCATATCCTAGGCAATCTGCATATATGTTACAGCTGTGTAGCTTGGTCCTTAGGACTCCTAACAGTGGGAACAGGGGCTGTCTCCAACTGGCTTTTACTGGCTTTTGGGACCCTACTCCCCATACTGGGTCGCCTTGCCCAGCCTTAATACAAGGGGAGGGTGCTTAGTCTTACTGCAACTTGATATGCCATTTTTTTTTGATACATATGGGAGACCTGCCCTTTCCTGGATGGAGATGGGAGAGGAGGGTGGGATGGGAAGAAATGGGAGGGGATGGAGAGTAGGAGAGGAGGATGGGAGGGAAGCTGTGACCAGAATGTAAAATAAATAGATGAATATAAATAAATAAATAAATAACAGATAAATACATAAATATAAATAACCCCCCCAAAAAAATTAAGAAACTACACACACACACACACACACACACACACACACACCTCTCTCTCCTCTGATAAGTGAGTTTATAAAGTGTTTCTGGAGATACCAAATAAAACCAAAAACCACTAGGATTTTACAAGAAGTACATGTCCCTGCCCTGCAAATGGGATTGCTGGTGAGATTTCCTGGAAAAACCATTTACTAGAAAAGGGGAAAGTCCATGAACAGTTTGTTCAGTAATGCTAGGACTCCTGCTTCTCTTCTGGCTAGAGGCTTTGACCAGACTCCAAAGAGGCTTCTCCCTGCTCAATAGCCCCAAGATTCTTTAGTTGTCCTGCCCTGCCTCATGACCAGTCATCATGGGGTCACGAATGTATCTCTCCAGTGAAATACTTAGGTCAAACCCGTCAAACCGTGTATGAGACACAGGTGCTGAAAACTGCCGAGCATTGATGAAAGAAATCAACGAAGATTTAGCAAATGGGAAATACTGAGTTCATTCATCAGAAGACCACAGTTATCCTTACATCAGCATTTACACAATATAATTTTAAAGAGAATTTCAGAAAGATGTTTTGTAGCTGTGAACAAACTTATTTTTAAAATTATGTGAAAAGGCAAAGGAACTAGAGTTGTAATCAGATAAATCCCCAGAGATTTTTGGTGTTGTTATTGAGGAATCAATAAAATTCCAACCAATAACTGAGCAGTCTGGTTCCATTTTTATTACTTCTTAAAGTGACATCATAGACACAAAGAACTTAGTAGTGATGATGGAAACCAAAGAAGTACAGAGAGGCGGGAACTACTTGGTCCCTAAAAGGGCAACATAAGAAATCCTGTGATGGTTTAAATGATCCATATCTTGGTTGTATTAATGGCTATATACTTGTGAGATAGTAGCACAGTTATGAATGGCATTAATACTAAGGTGAATTTCATGAATGATACTGTTCCTTACAACCACACATGGATCTGCAATTTTCTCATTTAACTTTTAATAGTGTATAAGACAAAAAAGAATGACATAGATAAGTCTAATCTCTCAGGGAGTCGTGCTTAATTCTTGAGTACAAATAATTCCTATATGCACATTTTTTCAAGTTTTATGGTTTGCAGAATGAAAGGGATAGTTTATCTGTATTTGAAGCTAGAATAAATCCACTACAAACACTTGAAAGAAATAAAAATAAACAATGAAAACCAGGAATGCTACCACTTGTGAATAATACTGCACTGTAAAATAAAATGCAGGGAAGTGCTTATTACTTCCACGATTGCTACGATAGTTTAGCAGCAAGAAATTAATTCATGACCTTTACTGCATTAATACATCAAAGAACAATAGTCAACTTGATTAAATGGAAAAGCAATTTCTGTGAAAAGCCATAGAAAATTGTGGGTAAGTACTTCTTACTGTTAAACAGTGTCTCCCTGAAACCAAATGCCAACATCACACCATACAAAGAAATACTAGAACGTTAACGTTCAGCATTAAAAGATCAATTATTATTAAAGACAAACAAGATAACTGCTAGCACTGTTACCATAACTGTGTCAGCTACTTGCCTGTTGCTGTGCTGAACACCATAACCAAGGCAACTTATAGAAGAATTTATTTGGGTTCCAGAGGGTTCAGTCCCTCATAAAAGGGAAACATGATAGTAAGTGGCAGGTCTAAGGCTGGAGCAATAAGTTCACGTCTTCAAACCCAAGCAAGAAGCAGAGAAAATGAACAGGAAGTAGGGGGGAGGGATGATAAACACTCAAAGCCCTGCCCAGATTACTACTTCCTCCAGCAAGGCTCCACTCCCCAAAAGTTCCACGAGCTCTTCTAATGACACCATTAACTGGCAACCAAGTTCCCCAATACCAAACACTCAAGGCAGTAAGGGAGGGACCGAGAGGATAGGAGGGAGGGGAAACTGTGACTGGGATGAAAATTAAATAAATAAATATATTTATTTATTTGTAAATAAATAAATAAATAAAAATTTAAAAAGAAATAGACCCTTTGTGTAGCTTCTTTTTCAGGAAGAATATAATGGGTGGGGTGCCATTACTATCTTGCTATCACAATAATTTCCTTTTTCAACTTCTGTCCCTAAAAGGCTTCATTTCTCTTATCCACAAATGTAGTTTAGACCATCTCTTCATGTTGCTTCTTTTTTCTAGACAAGAAAATAAAAGCTCAGAAAGCTCTCTCAACTTCCCCAAAACCATACAACCAGTAAGGGTTAAAGATGAGTTTTGAGCACCGTTGTACTGATTCGAGCTGGGTATCCCTCACTATCACCAGATTTCTTCAATCTCTGGTTATCAAGCACTGTCACACACATGCCCTGTGTGAATCACTCACTGGTCATGTAGTCCTATTGCCCAAAACTATTTCCCAAATGGTCTGCAGTCATATTCAGGATGCCCCGAAGACTCAAAATAAATACATTAAGGAATTCAAGTTAAGGGACAGAAGGGAAGGAAGAAAGACATAAAGGGGGAAGGTCATTCGGATTCATGCTGGAAAGGCCATTCATTAAAGGGGAAAGAGCTCTGCTGGAGAAACAATGACTCATGGTGTCCGATGAGGCAGACAGGAAACTGATGAGGAAATCAATCACAGCTCTGAAATGAGAATGCTCTCACCTCAGTATGAGCCTTGCTTTGCTCAAGTTCCACATTTCCTGGGCCAAATACCTGTATTTGTAACTGATCACTGAGAGTTTGGGGGTAAGCATGTTAGTTGATTGGTTGGTCTTTTGAGATAAAGGCCCAGGCTAGTCTCAAACGTCATATAGAGTTAAGGCTGACCTGGAATCTCCTGACCCCAGAGACTCCACTTCCCAAGTGTTGGTATTAGAGGCATGCAATACCACACCCAGCTTGAAACTGCCTATATTGTGATTAAAGCCATTTTTGAAAGTGAAAAAAAAAATGATTAATGGCCCAGTAGTAGAAGTGAACTTAAACTTTCCAGAATAAATTCTATTCTCTGCCCTTCCTCAGTTTGACTGTCATGTTTTGATTCTCTTAGGTTTTGTTGTGGTGGTTGTTTTGCTTAACACAGTGATGGCTAACCGTCTAATTTTGTGTGCATGTGTTTTAAATAGTCTTCCTTTTGTTAATTAGTTTTTATTGGTGCAATTGGTCAGCCCTGCTTCCATTTGAATTTGTTAAATGTAATCTAGAATACTTTTACTAATTAATCAGCTGTTTGGTTATCCAGATCATTTATATAAATAAGATATGTGCTAATTTTATTATAAGATACCACTGTTTCCATGGAAAGTGGCCTCAGGGGTTAAGGGTGCTTGTTGGTTTGAGGAAGACCTGGGTTTGAGTCCCTACACCCACATGGCAGCTCAATCATCTTTAACTCCAGTTCCAGAGGATCCAATGCCCTCTTCTGACCTCTGATCGTACTAGGCACACATGTGTGTACATACATATATGTGGGCAAAACACTTATATGCATAAAAACAAATGAATTTTTTCTTTTTCTAAAAAAAATCTGAAAATCATTTATTAAGAAATCACAACTTTGGTTGTTCTAAGTAACAGAAATAATACATAACTTTATTTGCGAAACAAGAGAATTTTTAAGCATATATAGGGAAAATAATTCAATATGTCTTTCTGTTAGTATTTTTCTTCTCAAGTTTTACATAAAATATCATTTACTATAGTTTGTAAATAGCTATGAATGTTACTATGAATATAATCCTTGAAGAAGTAACTATTATGAATGCTTTATGTAGACCTCACCATCTAGGCTTGATATATGATGGAAACACACCAAAAAACACATTTCATAATATATTTTGGTTTCAAATTCCTGGTTGAATTCAAACAGAATAGGTGGAAGCACATGATTTGTTACAGTACTTTTAATTTTTTATTTTACATTTATTTAGTATGTGTGTGCACACATGTGCACATGAGCGTTCACACTTGTGCACCTGCACTATGGCGCACATGTAGAAGTCAGAGGCTAGTTTGCAGGAGTCAGTTCTCGCATTCCGCCATGGGGTTTGAGGGAACTCAAGTAGTTAATTAGGATCAAAAACAAGCGGCCTCAACCACTGAGCCATTGAGACACGACCCCTGCATGGTGTTTTAATTACTAACTTTTATAGTATGTCAAGTGCAAGTTTTGTATAATTACTGTCCCTTCTTTTTCAGGAGCCAGAAATTCCTTTTTGTACCGTATATGTGCAAATAGGAGCCCGCCTCCTTCATCAAGTTGGTTTATTTTAAACTTATGAAAGATTCTATCGTCCATATTATTACAGGAAACCTGAAGACGTAAGGGAAGCACTTCTTGCTCTTTGGTCTATTAATCATTCAGTTTAGATAAAATACAAATACGTGCTTTGCTCCATAGCAATCATGATCTTGTTTTATTTATATTTTCTTAATTTAGTGCCGAAGTCTAAAAATCCTACCAATACCAACTAAAATCTCAGGAGTTAGACAAGGGGTGTTTTGTTGTTATTATTTTCTCATTTGTTCATTGTTTTATAAGAGGTCATCAATCATAAGCATAGAAATTCCAGTCAGACACACACACACACACACACACACACACACACACACACACACACACACAGAGAGAGAGAGAGCACAGACACAGACATATGAACACACACACAGAGACACACAGACACACATATACAGACACATGGATACACAGACACACAGACACACAGACACACACACACACACACACACACACACACACACACACACACAAATACTCCACAAGGCTGGTTTCCTGTTCACATGACAACACTGGAGTAGGCCATCACTCTCCTTCCCTATGAAAGTTTAATTCTTTCCCCCATGGATCCTCTGAGAGCAACTGCATCATTTTTTAGCATCTATGAAAGAGGGAACATACCAGAGTACCAAAGTATCTAAGAATCTTTCCACTACATAAAAGCAGCGATGACTTTTCTTTCAGTTCCTTAACAACCGATGCAAGCGTGTTCAGTTTTCAGTTAGAGGAAAACTCTGTCTGGCTCTTTCCTTAAAGAAACAAGGTGAAGGACACCTGGGTCTGCGCTGGTCACTACCAGGCATGAAGCTCGCAGAAGAGTGACAGCCCCCACCCTAGAAAACACATAGTCGGTGCATCACAGCACACTTCCCTGCCAGCTTATTGTATTTTGAACAATAGGCGAGGCAGACCCTGGGAACCTCACTGGACATGTGTTCTCTGGGAGCATGGGGATGTCATTCATGTACTCTGGTGGGAAAAGAAAACCAGGTGGATAGAGTAGAGTCATTGGCCTGACAGACAAATGCTGTGTCAAGGTGCTAAATTAGCAGGAGGAAGTTTATGTTTGGTTAGGAAGCTCCTTTGGTAAGGAAATGCTATGTGTTTGAACGTGCCCAGAAAAACAATTTCTTTTGTCTGGAAATTTTATAATAAGCCACTCAGGCTGGCTAAATGTCTGTCCTAGCCAAGCTGGTTTCCCGTTTGCTTTCCATCCTACTCTTCCAATAGGGGTCACTGGCTTTGTTTATCAGATGGGTTGACTGCAAAATATTATCCTAAATGTTCAGGTGTCTTTTTTTCCATTGCAAAGAGGGCAAGTAGGTTAAATATAATTGTGTTTCCCACTCCAGAATATTTTCCCAAGAAATAGCAAAAGAAAATATATTCCAACTGGGTCAACCCTTGTGATGAAGGAGAGGGTCTGTTGGAGGTGGACAGCTGATAATTTAGCAGAAATAAATGCATAAAATTCTTCAACTTCTTATTTATTGTGACAGCAAGAAAGAAAGAAAGAAAGGAAGGAAGGAAGGAAGGAAGGAAGAAAGAAAGAAAGAAAGAAAGAAAGAAAGAAATGAAGGGAGGGAGGAAGGAAGGAAGGAGGAAAGGAAGAGAGAGAGAAAAAGGAAAAAGAAAAATACTTCATAGGTTACTAGGTTAATACAGTAAAAAGAATTAAAATTCTCACAGAAATCTGAGAAAAAGTAAATGCTTTCATGTTAGATCAAATTAAAATTTCCACCTAAAACATAGCTGAAATGTTTTTCAGAATTTCATGTAAATAAAGCTTTAGTTGGAAGATGTTAGGTTTGTGAGTGTGTAATCCTCCTTCATATTACCATTTTTTTAGTTTTCATACTGCCTGCTAACTTATATTTTTATACAAGATAAAATCTTCCCCACTTTAAATCGATTCTGTTGCACAAGTACACTCTGTATACTCTCATGCACGCCAGCTAAAGTGAGTCACGTGGTCACTTCACTGACGGTCCCAAAGACAGAACACATCCACTGTGATCCATCTCACACGCAGGTGGAAGTGCCAGCTTTCCCCATCTATATCCACAGTCCAATCCCTTCGCCAGAGACCAACCTCACTTCTGAGACTTGTCATGTGCTAGATATTGCAGACCATTTTTGAGCAAATGCCATCTTTCCCCATCTATATCCACAGTCCAATCCCTTCACCAGAGACCAACCTCACTTCTGAGACTTGTTGTGTGCTAGATATTGCAGACCATTTTTGAGCAAAATACCATTTCTCCCGTGGCCTAATGTAATTTATGGATATAGTATAATTGAACCTACACAACAAACCCATGAGGTGAAGTCACCACCTCTTCTCATAGTTCTAGAGGTCTTGGGGGGCTATGACTACATGATACATGGAGACTTCTCACTCAATGATTTCCTTGATGCTGTAACTGCCACGGTAAAAAAAAATCCGGCCCTGATGTGATTGTGTATGTTAACTGGCTTTTAAACATTTGAATTTTATTGAATTATAAAAGGAATACAAACGCCAGAAATATCGTGAGGTCAGTGTGATGCCACTTGCCTATCATCCCACTTGCCACTCAGGAGGCTGAGGCGAAAGTACCAAGAGTTTGAGACCAGCCTGGGCGCACGGCGTGACCCTGCTCGTGAAACAGACAACAGAAAGAAAATCCCCACAAAACAGCAAACTAGGATTTAATGTTATCATTTTTTTATTTTATAAAATTTAACATAATCTTGGATCACAATTTCAATTAAATGTTTTAAGTGAAAAAAAAACATAGATTGAGGGTAAAATACAGTTCTCTAAAGGTAGCTTTAACAAAGGCCAGAAATTAAGTGTTTTCTCTAAGGTAAACTTCTTTAAATTACAGGGGAAATTAATGTATAGTTTATTATATCTAAGTTAAGGCTAAGATTTTTACAGCATTAGTAAAAGTTTAGGTTAAATTGGACTATGGAAAAGAGAAAGGGAATATCACATCCTTTTCTATTTTAGACAAATATATATAATGAGATCACTAATTAACATTTACTAGTTTGGTTGAGAGTTAAAAGAGCCCAGCCACAGAATCAAGTTGCCTGTTTCAGTGCCTCAAAAATAAACAGCAAGAAATGTTAACATCGTTTGCACTGTGTGTGTCAGCCTCAAGACACGTTGGGAAGAAAAAGGCTGATTTCAGTTTCACAGATAACGTAATTTGATAGTGTCACAAAAGTCTTGATCTAGTTCTTGCCAGGAGTAAAAGAAAAAAAAAGAAACTTGTGTTTGCCTTTTTCTTTGTCATTCAAAATAAAATGTGGCCTGAGCATGGTAGTGGACACCTTTGATCCCAGTACATTAGAGTCAGAATCAAGCAGATGACTGGGAATTTGAGGCCAGCCTGGCCTATATAGAGAGTTCCAGACTAAGGCTACTTATGTTTCAAAAATGGATATAAATAAATAAATAAATGAAGTGTACGTTTGAATATTGTATGTGCATGTGTGCTCGCGCATTGTATACATGCTCATGTGTGCACAGGCACATGAACAAGTGTATGTGTTTATGGAAGCCTTTAGTTAGTGTTGGGAGTCTTCCTTGGTTGCTCACTACTGTAGTTTTTGAGATGGAATCTCTTGCTGGACTTGTTGCTCCCTAATTCAGCTGGACCAGCTTGACAAATGAGCTCAAGGGATCTGCCTGTCTCTGCCTCCCCATTGCTGGATGCTGGGGATACTAAGTCAAGTCTTCATGCTTGCATGGCAACCCCTTTTCTTGTCTAAGCCATCTCCCTAGCTGATCTGTCTCTTTTTCTTACCTCATTCTCCTGCCCAAGAGAACTGGGGCTCTTCAGAAAGACATCCTCACATGAGTAAAATTCAAATGACTTAAAATAGGATTCATAGTTTTATTTTTGAATTTTCAAATTAAAAATAGAGCAGTCCCAAGAAAGAAAGAAACAGAAGCTAGGCAAAATTTCTCCCTTTATGAGAACTACAGCTGTGTCATGAAACAGCTCTCCACCATTAGTCATGTGAGAATGTCTAAGTTGACTTGTAACAGTCTTGGCTTTTTCATTTATTATTCTGAAATTATTCTGTCTTTCTCATACTCCTTGGTCTTCTGCAAAACTGTTTTCTCAACTGAAAATCACTGTATAGACATAAGTAGAAATCACTGTACAGGTAGGCCTGACACAACAATGGAATAGCTATGAAGTTAGTGACCTCGATTGCACAGACCACCCATTGTAGAAAGCCATAAACATGGCTTAGGGATTCATTTGACCTCAGTATTAATTATTCAACATTCTACCATATATGTAATTAACTAAGATAGAGCAATAGAACAAAATATGTCTATCAGTAGACAATATCAATGGAGACTTGACCTCTTTGGGATTGTGTTGCACAAGCAGAACTAGTCTGTATTGCTAAGAAAATCTGATTATTGCCAGTGTGTCCATACTTTCACAGTTTGATGAAGAGGCATCACAGCAGAATTTATGATCTTCAAAGCAAGATAGAATTATCAGCAATTTGTTAAAATCAGGGAACAAAAACATGATGAATCTAAGAGATACAGTTATGCCCAGAGTCGCATAAGTTTCACATATCTCATTTGGTAGGAGAGAACTTGTCTTGGCTAAGAAATAGACATCACAGACAATGTCCATATCATCTACTGTGTATGAAGCACTTCCTCTATGTCTCTCCTTGATAGCATTATGCTGCTTATTTTTACAACACCAGTCTAGAGTATTATTCTCCCTTCACAAGCAAGAAAACATATGCATAGAGATTGTGCACTCTGATCAATATCATCCAGCTTATTAGTGGGAAATGCAGTCAGGAAAGTCATTTGTACCATCACAAAGAAATAAGGTGTATTAGGAATATAGCCATTGTATATGTTCCTTATAAATTCAGTCTGGTATTGCACAGAGTTATATTATACAAAGTACAGTGAGAGCAAACTTCTTCCCACTTAGAAAAGTCAAATATCCATGACAGAAATTAAACATCCTGAAGTACTGTGAGCCATTCCATACCCTTGCTGAACTTGTACAAAATTAGCAATAAATTTGAGGTTTATTCAGTGTCTTTGCTATAGACATTAGTCTTTTACTATAGTGTGCTCTCTATAAAAAGAAGAAAAATATGAGTTATCAAATCTGAAGGAACTTACAACTTCCTGACAAAAATCAGTCCACATGAATACAAGTCACTATTTAATAAAACTCAAGAAGTGGAATGAGCCTCCAATGAGAGGCTCAAGGGGAGCGGTAAGGAAGTAGGAAAATATGTTTCCAAAGGTTTGAGGCTGACCTCTCATGCACAGAGACCAAAGGAAGTTACTCCAGGTAGAAGACTGAATGATGACTCATCCTTATTCCAGACCAGTACCAACAGGCAAAGCTGAAGGGCTTCTGAAGTCTTGAAAGTTTATGTTGGGAAATTATAATTTGTATGAGCGGACAGTGAAAGAATGTGGATGGAGGCTCTGAAAAAAAAGTGTTTTGGAGAAATTCCCCGTCAGTGAGGAAGAAAAGGGAGACACGATAAGAGAGCCACCCAATGAGGGAAATTTTGCAAAGGCCCAAGCAGATGTTTGACATTTGGGATTTGTCTTTGAGAAGAATAGCTGGAAATTTGGAAATCATACATGGAATTGACTTGGTGGGGATGTGAGGGTTACGTTTTGTTAAGTTAACACAAGCTAGAGTCACTGGGAAGAGGGAACCTTCAGTGTCATACTCTCTAATTATGTCTGGGGGCATTTTCTTGATTAATGACTTATGGGTGGGGTAACTTACTGTGGGCAGTACTACCCCTGGGCAGATGGTCCTGGGTTTCATAAGAAAGCAGGCTAAGCAAGGCATTGAAAACAGGGCAGTAAGTAGTATTCCTCCATAGTTTCTGCTTAAGTTTCTGCCCTAACTTCCTTTAAGGATGGACTGTGATGTGGATAAATAAGCCAAATAGACCCTTTCCTCCCCAAGTCACTTTTAGTGTTTATCACAATAACATAAAGCAAACTAGAATGGGGTCTTGGAACTATATTATGAAATAAGAAGAGGGAGATGGGGTGCCAGATAGGAAAGTGGAAACTATCTGAAATGCTTTATGTTAGGGCATGAGAAGAAAATGCAGAGCCCATGTGGAATATGTTTTTAAGATTTTATTATTATTATTAGCAGGACTTTGGACTCTAATGGTTAATTCAAGTGATTGCTTTGAGAAAATGAGGCAACTATTTTTTTTTTTTTTACTGTAAAATGCAATTGGCATTTCACAAAAAGTAGTGTTAGAGGTGAGACTCCAAGCTCACAAATGCTTCAAGGAGTACTAATGCTGAAGCTTCAGAGTTGTCTTTACATTTGAGATATTGAAGAGCGTGTTAGCTTTCCCCATTACTGTGGCAAAATGCCTGAGAGAAGAGTCTTGAAGGAGAACAGTTTTATTTGATTCGCAGCTTCTGTCTTCCATGGTGGAGAAGGCATGGAAGAGTTCATGTGGCAGAAGAGTTCCTCATATCTCAGCAGACCAGAAACAGATGAGACCGGAAGCGGAGCCAGGGAAATTTTAAGGCCTGCCTACCCCGGTGACCTGTGTCCACTATAAATACAGTGATTCCCAGAGGTTCCACAACCTCCCAACACACTGCCACCAGCCGGGGATCAGGTGGTCAGTCACATGAATCTACAAGGGACAAGTTTCACTCAACTTTTACAAAGAGTAAGGCAGACAGAAAGGAAGAAAAGCATATATGGAGGCAGCCAATCCAGGTAACTCAATCTACTAATGGGACATATTTAGAAGGCCTGGACTGTGAGCCAGAGTTATACTTTGTTATCATCAAGTGAACACTTTCCAAGACTTTTTCCCTCTAACCCTATATCCACTGCTTGACACTCCAAGACTGAATCAGACAATCAGATCAGAAATGATAAAGGCTTATGCTCTGAAAAATTAGACACAAACTTCTAGCCTTTCAAAAGAGAGAAATTAAAACCATTTCCAAGCTGACCTTCCTAATGGTGTGTTGCAGGGAAGAAACCAAACCAAGAATGAACTAGTTTACTGAAGTATAAATAGAAGGGAAGGAACTTGCTGACTGGGGTGAATGTCACTGACATCTCCTCTGCAGTTAGAATAGGAGCATCAACAAGGGGAAGAGAAAGGGATTATAAGTTAGTGGTTTGGTTTGGTTTGGTTTGGTTTGGTTTGGTTTGGTTTGGTTTTTCAACACAAGGTTTCTCTTTGTTGTAGCTTTGGAACCTGTCCTGGAACTCAATCTGTAGACCAGGCTGGCCTCGAACTCACAGAAATCCATCTGTCTCTGCCTCCCAAGCACTGGGGTTAAAGGCATGGGTCACCACCACCCAGCCCGTAAATTAGTGTTTACTACAGCACAGAAGTACATTTATTTAGGTGGAGGGATGCAGTATTTAAGGACTTTGCCTTTGCTCCTTTGAAGTGCAAAGGTCAAAGGAAATTATAGAAAATTGAGGAAATTGCAGCCTCTGCCATCTGTGATCTTTAACAGACATTGCTGACCCTTCATTGAGGACAGAAAGAAGCAGCATGCCAGTAATTCTTGTCATTTTAAGGCTGTTAGGGGGAGTTTGCTCTGAGAGCATCATGTTAAGGCTTTGAAGTAACCTTGCATAATATCTGAGAATCTCACAGTATAAAACAGTTAAGTTAAATAGAACACTAGACTCCTACGTGGTCTTCTGTCCATTGAAACCAAGCATCTGCTGCTCCCAGGGTCACACTCCATCCACATGTGACTCTTACCACTTGCTGAAAGCACACATGTTGTTAGTAAGTGATAAAGTTTCTTCATGATCAACAGTTTATTGTGCATGAATACATAAGCCGCTCTCTTGCACTTAATTCTCTGCTATCTAGGTAATAATTCTTTCACTATATCATCATAAGAATCAACAACAACAAAAACCCTCAGTAAAACAGATTTATATGTAGGTTAGACACATTCACTAGCAATTGTGAAAATCATATATATATATATATATATATACGTATACGTATATGTACATACATATGTACATATATATATATGTACATATGTATGCATGTGATATATGGTAGGAACAAAGGCCCCTTTTTTCTTTTATACCTCTCTGCTCTACTTACTATAATAATGACTTTATCCTAGCCTTCAAAATTGGCAGTTTTAGATTCTTCCAATAGGACTGGCAAAATTGATTCTGACTTTGTTTCTTTATACCATGACACTTGGGCAAAGAAAAGAAAAACAAACAGAATACTCCTTACCATTTCCCACCCTCCAGCATCACCAATGGTCTGCTCACATCTCAGAAGCTCAATGTAGATGACTTGTTGATCCTTGTGACTAAACATTGGCCAGTGCCAATAGCAAAAGCAAGAGCTTTGGAACAGCGGAGTGGGTGGCCTCAGTCACTACCATCAATTATCAAAATGAGGAGTAATTCCCAGAGGAATGCTGGAGTACTATTTTTCTCTTCTGTCCTCCAAACTAAAACAAAAAATTTAAAGAAGCTTATGTGATGATGACATATGAATTACAAACCCCCGCCCCCAGTGTTCACTGTCTTCCCTTCTAGACACACTATTCCAGAGAGGTCTAAATGGGACAGCTGACCCCTGACCTGAGACAATAAACGTCTTTGTAGTGACTAGATTATAGCAGCAACTAACTATTAATAGACTCAGGAGAAAGGATGCCAGGTTGGAAAATACAGCAATATTTTGTTGGCACCCACCTGGAGAAGAAGTTCTAGCTAGACAGTGAAGGCCCTAGTAGGTTTCTCTCTCTCTCTAAGCTTATTCATTTTTCCTGGTTTTATTATACTGTTTAGTAATTGGTCAATATATTTACTCAGCAGGATAGTTATGAAAGCCAGTTGAGATTTTATTTTTAAACTCAATGTCCCTAATAAAAAGTGTTTCTTCAGTGTGCATTCTTAAGTCAGCTATCTAGAACAAGTAGGTCTCTGCAAAGCCCAACTGGAGTGAGATTTCTCATGGCTTAATCACTTGATAGTCAGCAAGAAAACAGAAGACATGGCTGCCCTGACTCACGCTGCTCATCTGATCCTGAGATCTGTGCTGTGGGGAGCTGAGACATGTGATGCTCAGATGAAAGAGGGAAAAGGAGACCTTTTGTGACTTTTACTCTGTGTGCAGAACTACGACAAGGAAGTTTCCACCTCTGCAAGAAATAAGCCGGGAAATTTCAGTTTATAGCATGGTTTACATCACAAACTCAGATTTTCCTGTCCCCTTGAAAATTCAACAGATACTCATGAAGAGGGAAAAAAATGATGCTGGAGAAGTACTCCAAAGGAAAATAAACCTCTGAGTACTGATTTTAGAAACTGTTGCAGGGTATCAGGAAGAACAACACATATTCTATTACTACAATAATTTCTATTGAAAGGCTTTCTGTATGGCAAAGGACACAATCATCCTGATAAAGCAGCTGGCTACATGGTGGGGAATAGTCTTTATCAATCACTCATTCGTGGGGAATAGTCTTTATCAATCACTCATTCGATGGAGAATTAATATCTAAAATATATAAAGAATTAAAAATAGACATCAAGAAAACAATCCAATTTTAAAATGGGCTACAAAACTAAACAGTTCTCAAAAGATGAAACACAAATGGCTGAGAAATAGTTAAAGAAATATTCAATATACTTGGTCAATTGGGAAATGCAAATCCAAACTACTTTGAGATTTCATCTTGCACCAGACAGAATGGCCAAGATCAATAACACAAATGATAGATCAGGCTGGTGAGGATGTGAAGTAAAGAGAACACTTCTCCATTGCTAGTAGAAGTGCAAACTTGTACAACCATTATGGAAATCAGTTACACAGAAAGATAGAAATCGATCTACCTCAAGAGCCAGTGATACCATTCTTGGGCATATACCCAAAGGATATACATCCTACTGCAGAGACATTTGCTCATTCATGTTCATTGTTGCTCTAATGATAATAGTCACTAATTGGAAACAGCTTACATTCATCAAGAGGTAAATGGATAATAAAAATGTGGTGTATTTATACAATGGAATGTTAGTCTACTGTTTAAAAAAATATGAAATACTCAGATAAATGATTGGAGCTAGAAAAAAAATCATTCTGAGTGAGGTAACCCAGACCCAAAAAGACAAATATTATAAACTTTCCTTTATGTGGATGTTGACTTTTAAGCCTTCAATAGTCACACTACAATCCATATTCACAGAGGAAAGATAAAGAGTAGGAGATTATGTGGGAAGGAAGACTCTCCCAAGGAAGAAGAAATAGAATACATAGTTTAGAGAGACTGGGGAGACTGGAGTGAGAAGATCAATAAAGACTGAAAGATAAGAGGGGGAGAAATGGAGAACAATTAACAGTAAGGGCCATTCGAGGGACTATATGGAAACCTACTATGGTAGAAGCTTCCTAAAATATATACATATATGAAAGAAATCTAAATGGAATCAACACTTATTGGGGGAGATAATGCCCCAACTAGACATCTTTCACTATCAATTGAAACCTCCAGGAACAGGAATGGGTTACATCTAGTTGACTCATTGGCCAAAGGAGTCCCATAAAAAGCCCCAACAACTCAAGCTATTGCCAAGGCTACTGGTTGCTCTCCACAAACTGATGATAAGGCCCTATTGCTGATGTCAGTACCCACATATCTTGTGAACATGGAGAGGCTGAGCTGGTGCCTAACTCAAGTCTTTGCCCTACTGATTGGTGTTCTCAGTACTATAATGTACTCTGCACACTATCAGAGGAAAAAGGTAAATACCAACCCATCTATGAAACCTGTGCTCTACAGAGGTAACTTGCCTGCATGATACATTGGTCAATAGTAGCCCAAAAGTTCTTGAAATAACCAACAGTTATCTGTCTTAATTTAAGCCCCACTCCATAAGATGGTACTCATGTCTGACACTGCTCAGGTAACCAAGAGCCTGAGACTTAATAGGCTATACACCCAGGGAAAAAACTATAATAATAGCAATAAAATGACTTCTAACCACATTCTGCTATAGCCATCATCAGAGATGTTACTACTTGGTGGTCGATGGAAACTAACACAGAGACCCACAACTGGACAGTGTATAGAGAGTGAGAGACTTCAAAACACTCAGTCCTGAATGATAGGTCTTCATCAAACCTCTCCCCTCAGGGCTCAAGGAATTATGCAAAATAGGAGGCAGAAAGATTGTAAGAGCCAGAGAAGAGGGACTACATGAAGGAAGCAGTGTCTTCCTGTTGGTTGCTTTTACTCTTTGGCTCTTTGGGTCTTTTGGGGATCTGCCACTCAGCTCCCAAATAAATGCACACATGGAGACTTATTATTACCCATGAGTGCCTGGCCTTAGCTTGGCTTGTTTCTAGCCAGCTTTTCTTAACTTAAATTAACATGTCTATTTTTTACCTTTCTCTATTTCTACATATCTTTCTTACTTCTTATTCTGTGGCTTGCTGTGTAGCTGGGTAGCTGGGTGGCTGGCCTCTGAAGTCTTCCTCCTTCCTCTCTCATTTCTTGATCTCTCTCTCTTGCTTCCCCCAGATTTCTCCTCCTATTTATTCTTTATGCCTATCAGATCAACCTATCCTTTCTCCTGCCTTGCTAATGGCCATTCAGCTCTTTATTGGACCAATCAGGTTTTTTAAACAGGCACAGTAACACAGCTTCACAGACTTAAACAAATGCAACATAAAGGAAAGCAACACATCTTTGAATCATTAAACAAATGTTCCACAGCATAAGGAAATGTAACACATCTTAAAATAATATTCTACAACATCTTCCAAACACAACAGGACTGATGCGCATGTGAACTCACAGAGACTGTGCAGCATGCACACAGCCTATACAGGTTCAAGTCGGACAGGGACCCTGTGTATGGGGGGGGAAGGGCGCGGGGAGTAGACAAGAGCTCCGATCCCTAACCAAGAAGCTATCTCCAATAGGCAATCACTTGCAAAGAAGAAACTCAGTTTTCTCCAATGGAGTCTCACTGGGTATTATAAGCCACACTTACGGGTAGGCCTCATGCCCATCAGCAGATGGACAACACAAAATTAACTCGAGGGCATTTTTGTAGATTTTTGGGGGGAGGCCATTTTTTAGTCTTATTGGTCTTTTGCTTGTATATTATGGTTTCCGATTTTGTATTTTTATAGGGTGTGTGTGTGTGTGTTTCTTGTGCTTTCTCTTTGTTTTGTTTATTCTTGTTTCTTGGCCTTTTAAAATTTGCTTGTTCATTTTCTAAGGAGAGAAAGAAAGAAGGTGTGGAATTGGATGGGTGGGGATGTGGAGAGGACCTGGAAGGAGTTGGGTGGGGGGCTGTGATCAGAACACATTGTATGAAAAAAAATTAATTTTCATTTAAAAAAAAAACTTGGTCACATAGAAATTTGTCTCAAATTGTGAGTTCTAGACTCCATGGAGTACCACAAATATATTCTGCATCTTCATTGCTCAGACAAGATTATTTATCGCACTATCTGTCATCCTCTTTGTTGATGATAAAGTAGTAAAAACATTTCTAACATATGATTGTAACTTAAACGTTTTATGTAGGAATATATATTTTCCTTCAGTAATTCTATATACATGTATCCAACGTCAATTCTATTCTTTGCTAGTTGCTAACTGTATTATTTTACCTTATTTTATCGTGAGTTTCTTGTATCGCAGATACAGATGCTTTATTAGTAATTTGCAGATATATTTGTTGTGTATATTTTCATTTTAATGATGGTATAATTTACTGCAAAAATTCATAATTTTTATGTAATCTATTTCTTAATACTTGTACTTTTGTTGTGACATGTAAGAGACCATTAGCTAACTCAAAAGAGTGAAAATTTAGTCCTGTTTTCCTCTAAAGATGTTAGTTTAATAGGCTCAGTTTGAACAGTATGTGGATATTGAGTTGTCTCAGAACCACTTGTTAGGGAGACTGTTGGTCCCCCAGTGAATTCTGACACTTTCATCAAAAATGAACAGTCATAAATGAAAAATTTTATTTCTTAATTATATTAAACTGACTTATAGTTCTATTTTTGTGCTGGTACAATTCTGTCTTGTCTGCGACAGCAGCTGTCCAACAAGTTTTAAAATATAAGTGTGAACCCTCAACCTTTATTCTTTTTCAAGACTGTTTTGGATTCCTTAAATCCCTTGATTTCCATGTCAATTTTAGGTCCTTTTGTCAATGTCTGCAAAATAATCAATGGGTTTTGAAACACATTTTATCAAATCTGTAGGTTAGTCTAGAAAATAGTTCCATCTTCAGAATATTGTATCTTTTAGCCAGGTGGTGGTGGCACACATCTTTAATCCCAGCACTTGGGAGTCAAAGGCAGGAGGATCTTGAGTTAAAGGCTAGCCTGGTCTACATAGCAAATTCCAGATTAACTAGGGCTACACAGAGAAACACTATCTCAAAATAATAATAATAATAATAATAATAATAATAATAATAATAATAATAGTATATCTTCAATCAATAAATATAGAATTTTTAATTTATATTTTCTTTAATTTCTTTCAACAGTATTATATAGTTCTCCTAATTAGTTTATTAAGTTTTTTAAATTTGTTTATATGCATGTGTGTCTATGCATGCTACATACATGCAGGTGCCTGCAGAGGTCAGAAAAAGACTGAATCTCCTGCAGCTGGATTTACAGCTGGTTGTGAGCCAGTCACCCCACATAAGTTATGGCTACCAAATTCAGGTCCTCCAGAAGAGTGGCAAGTCTTAACAATGGAGCCATTTCTCTACCCTGAATTTTTAAGAATTTTTCATTTTTTATATTAATGTGAGTAAAATTATATTCTTAATTCCTATTGTAAATGGTCATTGCTACTACGTAGAAATACGACTGATTTTTAACATTGAGCCTTTATTCTACAACCTTGAGGAATTCATTTATTCATCCTAATTCTTTTTATTGAGTACCTCGGGTGTTTTTATAGATGAAGTTGTGCCATCTACGAAGATGGTCTCTATAGTTCCACATTTTCCTTTATAATCTGGTTATTCTTTCTTTGTTACCGTTTTGCTTATCAAATTGTGCAGATTAGCACAATGCAGAGGGAAGAGATCTGAATCTTGTTCCTTGTCGTAAGGGGAAAGAGTCGGCCTTTCATCCCTGATTGTAACTCTAGCTGTGATTTCTTTGCAGATGTCCTTTATCATATTGAGGAAGTCTGCTTCTAATTCATTTGACTGTGTTTTATCTTGAAGGAATGTTGGGTTCATCAGATGGCTTGTCAGCATCCATTGAAGTGACGTTCTAGGAATGTGTCCATTTCTGCTAAGCTGTCTAACTTGTTGGCACATTGAGGGTACTAGTTTCCCGGAGTGGCCTCCTTATTTCTGCTAGGTCCTTAATGATTTCCCATCTTTTGCTTCTTATATTTTTTAGCTGAGGGCTTTTTCCTGTTTCTTTGTGAAAGTGTTCATCACATTGATCTTTTCAATATTGGGCTTCATTGACCTTACTTTATGCCTTTCTGTTCTTTCTCATTTATTTCTGATCTGATTTTTACAGTTGTCTTTCACTTGATGCAGGTTAGGCTCATCTCTTTAAAGGGAAAGATGCACTCATGATATGAGATATTTCTCCTTTTTAATGAAGGTATTTATAGTTACAAATTTTCTTCTAGGTATTTCTTTTGCTACACCCCATAAGATTGTTGTTGCTGTTTTTCGATTCTGCTTTGTCTTGTTAATTTGCTTTCATTCATCTCCAGTAATTTTCTAATTTCTTTTATGACTGATTCATTGATCCATTGCTTATTTAATAAAATACTGCTTAACCTCTGTGTATAATTTCTGTGCTACAGTATAGAATGCACACAGTATGAAAGTCACCCTCAGAGGTCAGAAGAAGGTGATGGAAACCTTGGAGCTGGAGTTGTGGGTGGTTGTGAGCCGCCTGACATGGGTGCTGGGAACCAAATTCTAATCCTCTGCAAGAGCCTCCTGAGCTCTTAACCACGGAGCAATTGCTCCAGCCTTTTAATATATATTATTAAAATTTATCTTTAAACAAGAAGAAATGTACATTTATATGGTCTTTCACAGATACCGACATAACTAACTTTACCGGTAATCTTTTTTGGAATGTGTCTATTTAAACTAACACTTATTTTTACTTGATCTTAGCCTGAAGAACTCTCTTAAGTATTTCTTTTTTTACTTAAAACAATTTTGGATGTACGTGTGTGCACACATCCGTGTGTGTGTGTGTGTGTGTGTGTGTGTGTGTGTAAGTATATATTCGGGTGAGTATACACACGTATGCACACACATGCGAAGGCCAGGGGTTGACGGTGACTCTCTTTTCCAATAACTCTCAATTTTTTGGAGCAAGGTCTGTCGCTGAACCTGGAACTCACCGATTTGACTAAGATAGCTGGCCAGCGAAGCCCAGAGTGTCTCCCGTGGTTTAGACTAGAGGCCTGTACCACTTCACTTGACTTTCTCAGAGAAATTCTTGGGGACTGAGCTCAGGTCTTCATTCTTATACAGCCAGCACGCTACTGGCCGAGCCGTCTTCTCAGCCCTCTAAGATACTTCTTGCAAGACAGCTCTGCAAGCCACAAGTTCTCCTAGCCTTTTCTATCTGGAAAAGTCCTCTTCCATCCTCTTGAGCTCTTCCACTCTTTCTGCCTCCTCCGCTACAGGGTTCTCTGAGCCCTAAGGGGAGGATTTTGATGGAGCTATCTCATTTAGGGCTGAGTGTTCCAGGGTCTCACTCACTGCATATGATCTGGCTGTGAGTCTCTGTATTTGTTCCCATCTGCTATGGGAGGAAGTTTTTCTGATGATGGCTGAGCAAGGCACTGATCTATGGGTACAGCAGAATGTCATCAGGAGTCATTTCATTGCTATGTTCCTTTAGTAGAACACTAGTAGTTTTACCCTAGGTCCCCGGGCTATCTAGCTTCAGGTTTTCAGTCACCCAAGCGGTGTTGGATATGGGTTCCAGCTCATGGAGTGAAACTTAAGTCAAATCAGATATTGGATGGTGACTCCCACAAGCTTTGCCTCACCATTGCACTGGCGTATCTTGTAGGCAGGACACCATTGTAGAATAGAGGGTTTGTAGCTCAGTTGGTGTTTATGTTTCTCCTTTCATAGCATGCAGAGCACCTTCAAGTGCCAAGAATACCAGCCTGCAGCAGTGAAGGTTCTAGGTAAACACTAGCTCAACTTCTCAGTGTTCCTTGTGTAGATGTTGCACTTAACAAAGGGGCCTTGCTATCAGTTTGTGGAGAGCAACCAATAGCCTTGGCAATCACCTGGGTTGTTTAGGGCTTCCCATGGGGACCACTTTGGCTAACAATTAAATGACACGTAATGCATTCCCAGCCCTGGAAGCTTCATTTTGTGACAAGAGATAGCCAGCTGGGGCTCTGTCTCCCCATTATTTGACAATTTCATTTAGAATATATTCATATGTGTGTGCATGTGTGTGTGTGCACATGCACGTATGTGTGTGTGTGTGTGTGTCTATGTGTGTGTATTTTAGGAAGCTTCTAGTGTATTAGATTTCCATACTACTCAAATGGCCCTTAATTTAATCTGTCTTTCCATGTATTCCCTCCCTTATTCCCCCTCTTCCCTCACTCTTCCCAATTGATTCTCCTGTTCCAGTATGTCCTGCCTCATCCATTCATAACTATCTATTCTATTTCCCTTTCTTAAGGAGATTTATCTGTCTTCCCTAGTCCTTTATTCTATACCTAAACTCTGTGATCCTATGGACTGCAGCTTGCTTATCACTGACTTAATAGCTAATATCCACATACAAGTGAATGCATACTATATTTATCATTCTGAGTCTGGGTTACCTAACTGAGGATGATTTTTATCTACTTCCATTTACCTGAGAATTTCAAGATTTCATTATTTTTTAATAGCTAGTAATACTGCATTGTGTACATGTACCACATTTTTTTATCCATGCATCTGTTGAGCGACACTTAGGTTGTTCCCAATTTCTGGCTACTATGAATAGAGCCACAATGAACATGGTTGAGCAGGTGTCTCTGTGGTAGGATCAAGTGTCCTTTGGGTAAATACCTAAGTGTGGTATTGGCTGGATCTTGATTTATAGCAGTTCCCATCTTCCTGAGGAACTGTCACACTGATTTCCATAATGGCTGCTCAAGTTTGTACTCCCACCAACCATGAATGACTGCTCCCCTTATTCTACATTCTAGCCAGCATGAGAATGTCAATTATCGATCTTAGACATTCTCGTGGGTTATAAAATGAAATCAAAACAGTTTTGATTTGTATTTCCATGATGGGTAAGGATATTAAACATTTCCTTAAGCATTTCTCAGGCATTTAAGTTTCCTCTGTTGAGAATTCTGTTAAGAGCTGTAGCTGATTTTTTTGTTTTTGTTTTTTGTTTTTTGTTTTTCGAGACAGGGTTTCTCTGTGTAGCTTTGCGCCTTTCCTGGAACTCGCTTTGGAGACCAGGCTGGCCTCGAACTCACAGAGATCCGCCTGGCTCTGCCTCCCGAGTGCTGGGATTAAAGGCGTGCGCCACCACCGCCCGGCGCTGATTTTTTGATATCTAGTTTTCTTTAATATCTAGTTTTTTGATTGTCTGTTTTCTTGATATCTAGTTTCATGAGCTCTTTATGTATTTTTGATATTAGACCCTATCAGATGTGTGGTGGATAAAAATCTTTTCCCATTCTGTCGGCTGTCGCTTTGTCTCAATGATGGTATCCTTTATCATACAGAAGCTCTCAGTTTCATGAGGTCCCATTTATTTATTGTTGATTTTTGTGCCTGTACTAATGGTGTTTTGCTCAGAAGGTCTTTTCCTGTGCCAGTGAGTTCAAGGCTATTCCCCACTTTCTCTTTTGTCAGGTTCAGTGTATCTGGTTTTATGTTGAGCTCTTTGATTCATCTGGAGTTGAGTTTTGTGCAGAGTGATAAGTATGAGTCTATGTGGATTCTTTTACAAGCAGACATCCAGTTTGAGCAGCACTATTGGCTGAAGATGTTGTATTTTTCCAGTGTGCATTTCTGATCTGTTTGTCAAAAATCAGATGTGCACAGGTGTGTGGATTTATGTCTGGGTCTTCAATTTGATACCATTGATCAAGTTTTTGTCCCAATACCATGCTGCCTTTATTACTATTGCTTTGTAGTACAACTTGAAATCAAGAGTGATGACACCGCTATCCTGGTTGGTTGGTGTGTGTGTGTGTGTGTGTGTGTGTGTGTGTGTGTGTGTGTGTGTGTGTTTCCATATGAAGCTGAAAATTGTCCTTTCAAGATCTGTGAAAAATTGGGTTGGAATTTTGATGGAGATTAAATTAAATCTGCTTTTGATAAGATGGCATTTATACTATATTAATCCTGCAAATCCATGAGTATGTGAGATCTTTCCATCTTCTGATACCTTCTTCAATCTCTTTCTTCAATGACTTGAAGTTTTTAATCATACAGGTCTTTTACTTCTTTGGTTATGGTTATCCCAAGATATTTTATATTTTGAGGTTACTATGAAAGGTGTTGTTTCCTTAATTTCTTCCTCAGTCCATTTGTAATTTGTATATAGGAAGGTTACTGATTTTTGTGAATTGCTTTTGTACCCTTATACTTTGCTCAAAATATTTATCAGTAGTGAGAATTTGCTCATGGAATTTTTATAGTCATTTATGTATACTGTAATATCATCTGCAAATAACAATGCTTTGCCTTCTTCCTTTCCAATTTATAACCCCTTTATCCCCTTCAATCATACTATTACTCTAGCTAAAACTTCAAATACTATATTGAATAGATAAGGAGAGAGTGGAAAACCTTGTCTTGTTCCTGATTTTAAGGGAATTGCTTTGATTTTCTCTCCCTTTAAATTGATGTTGGCTGTAGGCGAACTGTAACTGTCTCTTTTATGTTGAAGTCTGTCCCATGTATCCTTAATCTCTCTAGGACTTTTATCATGAAAAGGTGTTGGATTTTGTCAAAGGCTTTTTCTGCTTCTAATGAGGTTATCATTTGGTTTTGGTCTTTCAGTCCATGTATCTGGTGGATTACATTTATCAATTTATATATGTTAAACCATCCCTACATCTCTGACATGGTGGATGATCTTTTGGATGTGTTCTTCGATTCAGTTTACAAGTATTTTATTGAGAAACTTTGCATATATGTTCATGAGGAAAATCTGTCTGCAATTCTCTTTATTTGTTGGGTCTTTATGTGGTTTAGATATCAGGATAACTTTGGCCTCATAAAAAAAAAAATTGGACAATGTACCTTCCGTTTCTATTTTGTGGAATAATTTGGGGAATATTGACATTAACTCTTTTTTGAAAGTCTGGCAGACTTCTTCTCTAAAATCATCTGACCCTGAGGGGTGGTTTTGTTTTGTTTTGGTAGAATTTTAATGACTATTTCTATCTATTTAAATTACTGATCTGATCTTTATTTAACTTTGGTAAATGGTATGTATTAAGAAAATTAACCATTTTTTTAGATTTTCAAATTTGCTGGAGTATAGGCTTTTAAAGTATGTCCTTGTGATTCTCTGGATTCCCTTGGTGTCTGTTGTTATTTCCCGCTCTTTGTCTCTAGTTTTCTTAATTTGAATATTCTCACTCTGTCTTTTAGTTTATTTAGCTATGGATTTGTCAGTATTACTGATCTTATCAAAGAACTAACTTTTTGTTTAATTGATTTTTGTTCTATTTGTTGTTTTTGTTTGTTTCTCTTATTTTGATTTCAGTCCTGATTTTGATTATTTCTTGCTGCCTATTCCTTTTGGGTATGATTTGTTTTTTCTGGAGCTTTAAGTTGTGTTGTTAAATTGGTATTTATGATCTTTCAAAAGAAGTTTTTTATGTAGTCACTTAGTGAGCTTGTCTCTTAGAACTGCCTTCATTGTGTCCCGTCAGTTTGGGTTTGTTATGTTTTCATTTTTATTCGATTCTAGACGGTCTTTAATGTCTTTCTTTACTTCTGTCTTGAATCAGTTCTCATAATCAGTTCACCTTGTCACATAATGATCAACACACTAAATGTACAGAACAGAATATTAAAACAGAGCACAATATTAAAAGATTCAAAGGGAAAAGACCAAGTGACATACAAAGGCAGACCTATTAGAATAACACCTGGCTTCTCATTGGAGACTCTAGCAGCCAAAAGGGCCTGGACAGATGCACTGCAAGCTCTAAAAGACCACAAATGCCAGCCCAGAATACTATAGGTAGCAAAACTTTCAATCACAATAGATGAGGGGGAAAAGACATTCCATGACAAAACCAAATTTAAGCAGTATCTATCAACAAATCCAGCCCTACAGAAGGCACTAGGGGGAAAACTTCAACCTGAAGAGGTTAACCACACCCAAGAAAACACAAGGAATAAATAATTCTAGACCAGCAAATCAAAAGAATGGAAATACACACATGAACACATCACAACAACAAAATAACAGAAACCAACAGTGCTCATTGATAACTCTTAACATCAATGGTCTCAATTCACCAATAAAAAGACACAGACTAACAGAAAGGATTGAAAAACAGAATCCATCCTTCTTCTACATCCAAGAAATACACCTTACCATCAAGGATAGACATCACCTCAGGATAAAAAGATGGAAAATGATATTCCTAGCAAATGCACCTAAGAAGCAACCTTGTAAAGCCATTTTAATATCTGGCAAAATAGACTTCAAGCAAAAACTAATGGCTTCTGATGAACAATACATACTAACCAAAGAAATAACCCACCAAGAGGGTACTGCAATTCTAAATATTTACACATCAAACACTAGGGCACCCAAGTTCATAAAAGAAACACGACAGCTTAAATCACTGAGAGTGGGAGACTTCAGTATCAAACTCTTGCCAACCGGCAGGTAATCCAGACAAAAACAAAGCAGAAAAATGAGGCAATTCACTGATGTTATAAATCAAATGAAACTAACAAATATTCCGCAGAACAGTTCAACCAAACACAGAAGCATCTCATGGAGTTTTCTCCAACATTGACCACGTACTCCAACACAAAGCAAGCCTCAACAGAGAAAAGAAAATTAAAATAACACCCTGAATCCTGTCTGACCATCATAGATTAAATCTGGATGTCAACAACATAAAGCTTACAAACTCACGGAAACTAAACAACTTATTATATCTTAGATTTTTCACTAATAAGTTTTATACTTATTTCTACTATCTTTCCACTTTCTGTACAGTATTATCTCTAATGAGAAATCAATGATTGCTGTTAATAGGGTTTTTCTTGTGCTTAGAGGAGGCTCTTTCACTATTTCCAAGGTTTGCACTTGCACTACTTTTTGCCATCAATAAACTGCATATTATTTGTGTGTGTATGAGTATATTTGGGATTTATTATATTTGATGTCATTAAGTATAGATTCATATTTTTATGAAATTTGATTTCTCAACCATTTTTTTTGAAATTTTTCATTTCCTTTCTCTCTTTCCTCCATCTTATTCTCTCATTTTTCTTGTGTGGATAGGCTTAATCATACCCAACACTTCTCTGATGGCCTATTTAATTTCTTTAGTCTTTTTTTTTCTCTGTTGTCTAAATTCCACAGTCTCTAATTCTAGACTTAGAGGTAATAATTTAGTTCTCTAAAATTAGGGCTCAATTCTTTCTTGTTTCCTTTGCCAGTTTAACATTTATTGGGAAGACCCCTTCTGCGACTTTTTAATTTGGTCACTCTGTGTTTCAACTTGATGCATAATAGACACGTGTAACTCCTGTTTGATGAGCTGCGGTCGTCACACCTTCCTCTAACCAGCATGTGTGGTCTCCTTTTGTTCTTTGCCTGTATTTATAATGACTACTCTGAGGTCCGCGCCTGCTAAGCTTCACATGAGGCTGGTATTTTTTCTTACATGCAGTTCCACCTCTCTTAGTTCTTTTTATGTCTCATAATTTCTGGCTGAAAGGGGGAAATATTAAATAATAAGTTACAGTAATGTCTTCCTCCTGTGATTTGATCTTACTACGGTTTGCCTACTGCTTTGTTTATTTGCTTAGTGGGCTGACTGGAGTGACTTGGTAAAAGTCTATTTTTTTTCCCTCGGTGTACAGGCTCTGGTGCTCTGTTGAATATTCTTACCATTTAATCTGCCTATATGTTTGGCCTCTGGAACACTGACCACTTATGAGTAAAGGTGCTCTAGTTCCTTCAGCCATTTAAATATTTTGCATTCTATGATAACAGACATGTGCACATATGTGGCTTTGAGACTTATAGCAGCAGGTGATACATGTCATTTTATTTTTTAATGCTTATTTCACTTTAATGTGTTTGTGTGTGTGTGTGGGTACATACATGTACATGAATGCAAACTCATGCAGAGTTGGGCCTGGCAACTGCCCAACATGAGTTCTGGGAATTAAACTCAAGCATCTGCAGAATTAGTACATGCTCTTAACCACTGAGCCATCTGTCCAGCACACCTCTTTCTTTCTTTCCCTTTTTTTTTTTTTTTGAGTTAGGGGTCTCACTGTGCAGCTCTGACTGTCCTGAACCTCACTAGCCTCAAACTCACAAAAATCTCCCTGTTTCTGCCTCCCAAGTGCTGGGATCTGGGATTAAAGCAGTGGGCCACCATGCCCAGCATTCCAGCCCTTTAATATTAATCCAGGTTTCATAAGTGTTATTCCTAGGTAAAGCAACTTCTAATTCAGTCAGAGATTATGCCTAAGCCCCTGTGAGGGCTCTGTCCTAGTCGATTGGTCCATGTTTTTACTTTGGGAAACATTTCCAAGTCTTCTTTACCTCCTTCCTAGTATGACTGCTCATAAAGGAAGGATACTGGGCCTTATTAAAGTCTTCTCTACCCTGCTTCTGGCTTGACTGCCCATGAATGAACGATGCTGGAGTTTACTCATAGTGTCCCTTACCACTGGGATCACTCTGATCCTAGGACAGTTCTTGGTTGGTGCCTCATATCCTGGTTTCCAGATTTCACTACCACTTTGCTCATCTCTGCATGTTATATGGAATCATGGGAACCTCCTTTAAATTACACATAAACCATTTTTTTTTCTGCTGATACCATCTTTTTGGCATGAAATGTTCCATTCTTTGTTTCACCCCTCTTCCTGGGCAGTGTCTCCATCACTATACAAGACCTGGTGGTGGGAACATG